>NW_028123429.1:0-370320 GCF_965194805.1 Balaenoptera borealis
GCCCTGTTCTGGTTCCGGGGGTCAGGCTGAGCCTGTGGTTAATTCTTCTTTCTGATGGGAAAATAGAGTGACCTGTGCCTGTCCCAACACCAAGAGCTAGTCTCTCGTTGGTTCCACGTCTTCCCGTTTATCCTCAGGACAAATTGCAACCTGTACGGAACAGGAGGTTAAAGGTGCTGATGCTCCAAGTAGGGAGCTTGCTAGTAAAGCGGCTGGAATTGCGAACCCGGGCACAAGGAGATGAGAAATGAGGTGCGTTTTAGAAACCTTTCCCCATCACACGGTGTACCATCTTCTGGGTTTCTCATGCATGTTTTTGATGTAGGAAGATGCCCTTGAACCTGGAGATTTGGGACCCATGCGATGGGTACCACGCAGTATTACTTTAAAGGGTCTGCGTTTGCTCACCCAACCTCACCAAACCTCTCAGCCCCAAGAGTGTCCACCCTTATGTCTCATCCAGCTGTGCGTCTAGATATGGTCAATCCAGGTTGCATCACAGCCCCTGAACGCATTGTGTAAGAATTTCTCTCTCTTTCACTGTCTTTGTTTCATGGGTGTTTCAAAGTAATTTATTTTTATAATGGGGTTTAGCTGCTTTTCACTGCTGTGTTTATGCCGCTTTACACCCACTTGACACACTAACAGAGAGATATCAATACATAGGTTTTACGATTATTATTAGTCAGATATATTCTTGTGCGGTGAATAGGGCGTGTTGAGTCCAGTTCTCTGAGCAAGGAGTAGGTCTTGTCTATTACATATTGGGTTTATGGAATGGTATCTGAGCTAATTTGATACCCTTGTTTTATGTATCACCCCACCTCACCTTTCCCGTTAAGCAGCCATAGTGTGTTTTCTGCATGTGTGACTCTGTTCTGTTTTGTAATTCAGTTCAAATGTAACGGTTTTTACATTCCCTCTATCAGTGATACCTTATGAGAAGTGTCCTTTTCTGTGTGACTTATTTCACTTAGAATCGTCGTACCTAAATCCACTCATCATGCTGCTACTAACCTTACGACATTGATTTCCTGGCTGAGTGATATTCCATTGTACATAAGGACCACAACTTCTTTATCCATTTTTCTCTTTCCTGGGATATTTAAGGTGGAATGAAGTGGAGGTCCTGGTCAACAGAGCAGCCCTCAACTTTGGGGTGCTTGTGTCTTGCTGATTTTTAATTTTCCCAATTTATACCCCCATGAGTGGAAGTGCCCTATGCTCTCTAAGCTGTGTTTTTCAGATGTTTCAGGACTCACCGGACACTTCTCCAGAGTGGCTCTTGGCAATTTACATCCCGCCCATCAGTGTAGCAAGGCTCCCATTTCTCCATGGCCTGTCCTGCATTTCTGGTTTTGACACTTTTTTCAGCATGGCCCTTTTGACCGATGGGAAGCGAGACTTCTTTGTAGCGCTGATTTGCCTTTCCAGGTTGCTTGGTTGGCCAAAAAGGGCGTATGCGTTTTTTCCTGAATATATTCAGGAAAAAACGCATACGCCCTTTTTGGCCAAGGGCATCATTGTCAACGTTTTGCCGCTTTTCATGTGCTTTAAAGGCGATTCGTATCTACCTCCTGAAATCTGTTTCCTGCAATTCTGCCTTGATTTCAAATCCTCTTCTTTGCCTTCCCTCAATATATTTGTGGACGAGAGTTATCATTTATAACTCTGCAGGTTTGTGAATTGCAGTGCCCTGAACCTCCATTTTACAACTCGTTTTTATGGGAGCTGGCCGCAAAATCGCAGAATGGCTTCAGGCCCTGTTCTGGTTCCGGGGGTCAGGCTGAGCCTGTGGTTAATTCTTCTTTCTGATGGGAAAATAGAGTGACCTGTGCCTGTCCCAACACCAAGAGCTAGTCTCACGTTGGTTCCACGTCTTCCCGTTTATCCTCAGGACAAATTGCAACCTGTACGGAACAGGAGGTTAAAAGTGCTGATGCTCCAAGTAGGGAGCTTGCTAGTAAAGCGGCTGGAATGGCGAACCCAGGCACAAGGAGATGAGAAATGAGGTGCGTTTTAGAAACCTTTCCCCATCACACGGTGTACCATCTTCTGGGTTTCTCATGCATGTTTTTGATGTAGGAAGATGCCCTTGAACCTGGAGTTTTGGGACCCATGCGATGGGTACCACGCAGTATTACTTTAAAGGGTCTGCGTTTGCTCACCCAACCTCACCAAACCTCTCAGCCCCAAGAGTGTCCACCCTTATGTCTCATCCAGCTGTGCGTCTAGATATGGTCAATCCAGGTTGCATCACAGCCCCTGAACGCATTGTGTAAGAATTTCTCTCTCTTTCACTGTCTTTGTTTCATGGGTGTTTCAAAGTAATTTATTTTTATAATGGGGTTTAGCTGCTTTTCACTGCTGTGTTTATGCCGCTTTACACCCACTTGACACACTAACAGAGAGATATCAATACATAGTTTTACGACTATTATTAGTCAGATATATTCTTGTGCGGTGAATAGGGCGTGTTGAGTCCAGTTCTCTGAGCAAGGAGTAGGTCTTGTCTATTACATACTGGGTTTATGGAATGGTATCTGAGCTAATTTGATACCCTTGTTTTATGTATCACCCCACCTCACCTTTCCCGTTAAGCAGCCATAGTGTGTTTTCTGCATGTGTGACTCTGTTCTGTTTTGTAATTCAGTTCAAGTGTAACGGTTTTTACATTCCCTCTATCAGTGATACCTTATGAGAAGTGTCCTTTTCTGTGTGACTTATTTCACTTAGAATCGTCGTACCTAAATCCACTCATCATGCTGCTACTAACCTTACGACATTGATTTCCTGGCTGAGTGATATTCCATTGTACATAAGGACCACAACTTCTTTATCCATTTTTCTCTTTCCTGGGATATTTAAGGTGGAATGAAGTGGAGGTCCTGGTCAACAGAGCAGCCCTCAACTTTGGGGTGCTTGTGTCTTGCTGATTTTTAATTTTCCCAATTTATACCCCCATGAGTGGAAGTGCCCTATGCTCTCTAAGCTGTGTTTTTCAGATGTTTCAGGACTCACCGCACACTTCTCCAGAGTGGCTGTTGGCAATTTACATCCCGCCCATCAGTGTAGCAAGGCTCCCATTTCTCCATGGCCTGTCCTGCATTTCTGGTTTTGACACTTTTTTCAGCATGGCCCTTTTGACCGATGGGAAGCGAGACTTCTTTGTAGCGCTGATTTGCCTTTCCAGGTTGCTTGGTTGGCCAAAAAGGGCGTATGCGTTTTTTCCTGAATATATTCAGGAAAAAACGCATACGCCCTTTTTGGCCAAGGGCATCATTGTCAACGTTTTGCCGCTTTTCATGTGCTTTAAAGGCGATTCGTATCTACCTCCTGAAATCTGTTTCCTGCAATTCTGCCTTGATTTCAAATCCTCTTCTTTGCCTCCCCTCAATATATTTGTGGACGAGAGTTATCATTTATAACTCTGCAGGTTTGTGAATTGCAGTGCCCTGAACCTCCATTTTACAACTCGTTTTTATGGGAGCTGGCCGCAAAATCGCAGAATGGCTTCAGGCCCTGTTCTGGTTCCGGGGGTCAGGCTGAGCCTGTGGTTAATTCTTCTTTCTGATGGGAAAATAGAGTGACCTGTGCCTGTCCCAACACCAAGAGCTAGTCTCTCGTTGGTTCCACGTCTTCCCGTTTATCCTCAGGACAAATTGCAACCTGTACGGAACAGGAGGTTAAAGGTGCTGATGCTCCAAGTAGGGAGCTTGCTAGTAAAGCGGCTGGAATTGCGAACCCGGGCACAAGGAGATGAGAAATGAGGTGCGTTTTAGAAACCTTTCCCCATCACACGGTGTACCATCTTCTGGGTTTCTCATGCATGTTTTTGATGTAGGAAGATGCCCTTGAACCTGGAGATTTGGGACCCATGCGATGGGTACCACGCAGTATTACTTTAAAGGGTCTGCGTTTGCTCACCCAACCTCACCAAACCTCTCAGCCCCAAGAGTGTCCACCCTTATGTCTCATCCAGCTGTGCGTCTAGATATGGTCAATCCAGGTTGCATCACAGCCCCTGAACGCATTGTGTAAGAATTTCTCTCTCTTTCACTGTCTTTGTTTCATGGGTGTTTCAAAGTAATTTATTTTTATAATGGGGTTTAGCTGCTTTTCACTGCTGTGTTTATGCCGCTTTACACCCACTTGACACACTAACAGAGAGATATCAATACATAGGTTTTACGATTATTATTAGTCAGATATATTCTTGTGCGGTGAATAGGGCGTGTTGAGTCCAGTTCTCTGAGCAAGGAGTAGGTCTTGTCTATTACATATTGGGTTTATGGAATGGTATCTGAGCTAATTTGATACCCTTGTTTTATGTATCACCCCACCTCACCTTTCCCGTTAAGCAGCCATAGTGTGTTTTCTACATGTGTGACTCTGTTCTGTTTTGTAATTCAGTTCAAATGTAACGGTTTTTACATTCCCTCTATCAGTGATACCTTATGAGAAGTGTCCTTTTCTGTGTGACTTATTTCACTTAGAATCGTCGTACCTAAATCCACTCATCATGCTGCTACTAACCTTACGACATTGATTTCCTGGCTGAGTGATATTCCATTGTACATAAGGACCACAACTTCTTTATCCATTTTTCTCTTTCCTGGGATATTTAAGGTGGAATGAAGTGGAGGTCCTGGTCAACAGAGCAGCCCTCAACTTTGGGGTGCTTGTGTCTTGCTGATTTTTAATTTTCCCAATTTATACCCCCATGAGTGGAAGTGCCCTATGCTCTCTAAGCTGTGTTTTTCAGATGTTTCAGGACTCACCGGACACTTCTCCAGAGTGGCTCTTGGCAATTTACATCCCGCCCATCAGTGGAGCAAGGCTCCCATTTCTCCATGGCCTGTCCTGCATTTCTGGTTTTGACACTTTTTTCAGCATGGCCCTTTTGACCGATGGGAAGCGAGACTTCTTTGTAGCGCTGATTTGCCTTTCCAGGTTGCTTGGTTGGCCAAAAAGGGCGTATGCGTTTTTTCCTGAATATATTCAGGAAAAAACGCATACGCCCTTTTTGGCCAAGGGCATCATTGTCAACGTTTTGCCGCTTTTCATGTGCTTTAAAGGCGATTCGTATCTACCTCCTGAAATCTGTTTCCTGCAATTCTGCCTTGATTTCAAATCCTCTTCTTTGCCTCCCCTCAATATATTTGTGGACGAGAGTTATCATTTATAACTCTGCAGGTTTGTGAATTGCAGTGCCCTGAACCTCCATTTTACAACTCGTTTTTATGGGAGCTGGCCGCAAAATCGCAGAATGGCTTCAGGCCCTGTTCTGGTTCCGGGGGGCAGGCTGAGCCTGTGGTTAATTCTTCTTTCTGATGGGAAAATAGAGTGACCTGTGCCTGTCCCAACACCAAGAGCTAGTCTCACGTTGGTTCCACGTCTTCCCGTTTATCCTCAGGACAAATTGCAACCTGTACGGAACAGGAGGTTAAAAGTGCTGATGCTCCAAGTAGGGAGCTTGCTAGTAAAGCGGCTGGAATGGCGAACCCAGGCACAAGGAGATGAGAAATGAGGTGCGTTTTAGAAACCTTTCCCCATCACACGGTGTACCATCTTCTGGGTTTCTCATGCATGTTTTTGATGTAGGAAGATGCCCTTGAACCTGGAGTTTTGGGACCCATGCGATGGGTACCACGCAGTATTACTTTAAAGGGTCTGCGTTTGCTCACCCAACCTCACCAAACCTCTCAGCCCCAAGAGTGTCCACCCTTATGTCTCATCCAGCTGTGCGTCTAGATATGGTCAATCCAGGTTGCATCACAGCCCCTGAACGCATTGTGTAAGAATTTCTCTCTCTTTCACTGTCTTTGTTTCATGGGTGTTTCAAAGTAATTTATTTTTATAATGGGGTTTAGCTGCTTTTCACTGCTGTGTTTATGCCGCTTTACACCCACTTGACACACTAACAGAGAGATATCAATACATAGTTTTTACGACTATTATTAGTCAGATATATTCTTGTGCGGTGAATAGGGCGTGTTGAGTCCAGTTCTCTGAGCAAGGAGTAGGTCTTGTCTATTACATACTGGGTTTATGGAATGGTATCTGAGCTAATTTGATACCCTTGTTTTATGTATCACCCCACCTCTCCTTTCCCGTTAAGCAGCCATAGTGTGTTTTCTGCATGTGTGACTCTGTTCTGTTTTGTAATTCAGTTCAAGTGTAACGGTTTTTACATTCCCTCTATCAGTGATACCTTATGAGAAGTGTCCTTTTCTGTGTGACTTATTTCACTTAGAATCGTCGTACCTAAATCCACTCATCATGCTGCTACTAACCTTACGACATTGATTTCCTGGCTGAGTGATATTCCATTGTACATAAGGACCACAACTTCTTTATCCATTTTTCTCTTTCCTGGGATATTTAAGGTGGAATGAAGTGGAGGTCCTGGTCAACAGAGCAGCCCTAAACTTTGGGGTGCTTGTGTCTTGCTGATTTTTCATTTTCCCAATTTATACCCCCATGAGTGGAAGTGCCCTATGCTCTCTAAGCTGTGTTTTTCAGATGTTTCAGGACTCACCGGACACTTCTCCAGAGTGGCTGTTGGCAATTTACATCCCGCCCATCAGTGTAGCAAGGCTCCCATTTCTCCATGGCCTGTCCTGCATTTCTGGTTTTGACACTTTTTTCAGCATGGCCCTTTTGACCGATGGGAAGCGAGACTTCTTTGTAGCGCTGATTTGCCTTTCCAGGTTGCTTGGTTGGCCAAAAAGGGCGTATGCGTTTTTTCCTGAATATATTCAGGAAAAAACGCATACGCCCTTTTTGGCCAAGGGCATCATTGTCAACGTTTTGCCGCTTTTCATGTGCTTTAAAGGCGATTCGTATCTACCTCCTGAAATCTGTTTCCTGCAATTCTGCCTTGATTTCAAATCCTCTTCTTTGCCTTCCCTCAATATATTTGTGGACGAGAGTTATCATTTATAACTCTGCAGGTTTGTGAATTGCAGTGCCCTGAACCTCCATTTTACAACTCGTTTTTATGGGAGCTGGCCGCAAAATCGCAGAATGGCTTCAGGCCCTGTTCTGGTTCCGGGGGTCAGGCTGAGCCTGTGGTTAATTCTTCTTTCTGATGGGAAAATAGAGTGACCTGTGCCTGTCCCAACACCAAGAGCTAGTCTCTCGTTGGTTCCACGTCTTCCCGTTTATCCTCAGGACAAATTGCAACCTGTACGGAACAGGAGGTTAAAGGTGCTGATGCCCCAAGTAGGGACTTTGCTAGTAAAGCGGCTGGAATGGCGAACCCGGGCACAAGGAGATGAGAAATGAGGTGCGTTTTAGAAACCTTTCCCCATCACACGGTGTACCATCTTCTGGGTTTCTCATGCATGTTTTTGATGTAGGAAGATGCCCTTGAACCTGGAGATTTGGGACCCATGCGATGGGTACCACGCAGTATTACTTTAAAGGGTCTGTGTTTGCTCACCCAACCTCACCAAACCTCTCAGCCCCAAGAGTGTCCACCCTTATGTCTCATCCAGCTGTGCGTCTAGATATGGTCAATCCAGGTTGCATCACAGCCCCTGAACGCATTGTGTAAGAATTTCTCTCTCTTTCACTGTCTTTGTTTCATGGGTGTTTCAAAGTAATTTATTTTTATAATGGGGTTTAGCTGCTTTTCACTGCTGTGTTTATGCCGCTTTACACCCACTTGACACACTAACAGAGAGATATCAATACATAGGTTTTACGATTATTATTAGTCAGATATATTCTTGTGCGGTGAATAGGGCGTGTTGAGTCCAGTTCTCTGAGCAAGGAGTAGGTCTTGTCTATTACATATTGGGTTTATGGAATGGTATCTGAGCTAATTTGATACCCTTGTTTTATGTATCACCCCACCTCACCTTTCCCGTTAAGCAGCCATAGTGTGTTTTCTGCATGTGTGACTCTGTTCTGTTTTGTAATTCAGTTCAAGTGTAACGGTTTTTACATTCCCTCTATCAGTGATACCTTATGAGAAGTGTCCTTTTCTGTGTGACTTATTTCACTTAGAATCGTCGTACCTAAATCCACTCATCATGCTGCTACTAACCTTATGACATTGATTTCCTGGCTGAGTGATATTCCATTGTACATAAGGACCACAACTTCTTTATCCATTTTCCTCTTTCCTGGGATAATTAAGGTGGAATGAAGTGGAGGTCCTGGTCAACAGAGCAGCCCTAAACTTTGGGGTGCTTGTGTCTTGTTGATTTTTAATTTTCCCAATTTATACCCCCATGAGTGGAAGTGCCCTATGCTCTCTAAGCTGTGTTTTTCAGATGTTTCAGGACTCACCGGACACTTCTCCAGAGTGGCTCTTGGCAATTTACATCCTGCCCATCAGTGTAGCAAGGCTCCCATTTCTCCATGGCCTGTCCTGCATTTCTTGTTTTGACACTTTTTTCAGCATGGCCCTTTTGACCGATGGGATGCGAGACTTCTTTGTAGCGCTGATTTGCCTTTCCAGGTTGCTTGGTTGGCCAAAAAGGGCGTATGCGTTTTTTCCTGAATATATTCAGGAAAAAACGCATACGCCCTTTTTGGCCAAGGGCATCATTGTCAACGTTTTGCCGCTTTTCATGTGCTTTAAAGGCGATTCGTATCTACCTCCTGAAATCTGTTTTCTGCAATTCTGCCTTGATTTCAAATCCTCTTCTTTGCCTCCCCTCAATATATTTGTGGACGAGAGTTATCATTTATAACTCTGCAGGTTTGTGAATTGCAGTGCCCTGAACCTCCATTTTACAACTCGTTTTTATGGGAGCTGGCCGCAAAATCGCAGAATGGCTTCAGGCCCTGTTCTGGTTCCGGGGGGCAGGCTGAGCCTGTGGTTAATTCTTCTTTCTGATGGGAAAATAGAGTGACCTGTGCCTGTCCCAACACCAAGAGCTAGTCTCACGTTGGTTCCACGTCTTCCCGTTCATCCTCAGGACAAATTGCAACCTGTACGGAACAGGAGGTTAAAGGTGCTGATGCTCCAAGTAGGGAGCTTGCTAGTAAAGCGGCTGGAATGGCGAACCCGGGCACAAGGAGATGAGAAATGAGGTGCGTTTTAGAAACATTTCCCCATCACACGATGTACCATCTTCTGGGTTTCTCATGCATGTTTTTGATGTAGGAAGATGCCCTTGAACCTGGAGATTTGGGACCCATGCGATGGGTACCACGCAGTATTACTTTAAAGGGTCTGCGTTTGCTCACCCAACCTCACCAAACCTCTCATCCCCAAGAGTATCCACCCTTATGTCTCATCCAGCTGTGGGTCTAGATATGGTCAATCCAGGTTGCATCACAGCCCCTGAACGCATTGTGTAAGAATTTCTCTCTCTTTCACTGTCTTTGTTTCATGGGTGTTTCAAAGTAATTTATTTTTATAATGGGGTTTAGCTGCTTTTCACTGCTGTGTTTATGCCGCTTTACACCCACTTGACACACTAACAGAGAGATATCAATACATAGGTTTTAAGATTATTACTAGTCAGATATATTCTTGTGCGGTGAATAGGGCGTGTTGAGTCCAGTTCTCTGAGCAAGGAGTAGGTCTTGTCTATTACATATTGGGTTTATGGAACGGTATCTGAGCTACTTTGATACCCTTGTTTTATGTATCACCCCACCTCACCTTTCCCGTTAAGCAGCCATAGTGTGTTTTCTGCATGTGTGACTCTGTTCTGTTTTGTAATTCAGTTCAAGTGTAATGGTATTTACATTCCCTCTATCAGTGATACCTTATGAGAAGTGTCCTTTTCTGTGTGACTTATTTCACTTAGAATCGTCGTACCTAAATCCACTCATCATGCTGCTACTAACCTTACGACATTGATTTCCTGGCTGAGTGATATTCCATTGTACATAAGGACCACAACTTCTTTATCCATTTTTCTCTTTCCTGGGATATTTAAGGTGGAATGAAGTGGAGGTCCTGGTCAACAGAGCAGCCCTAAACTTTGGGGTGCTTGTGTCTTGCTGATTTTTAATTTTCCCAATTTATACCCCCATGAGTGGAAGTGCCCTATGCTCTCTAAGCTGTGTTTTTCAGATGTTTCAGGACTCACCGGACACTTCCCCAGAGTGGCTCTTGGCAATTTACATCCCGCCCATCAGTGTAGCAAGGCTCCCATTTCTCCATGGCCTGTCCTGCATTTCTGGTTTTGACACTTTTTTCAGCATGGCCCTTTTGACCGATGGGAAGCGAGACTTCTTTGTAGCGCTGATTTGCCTTTCCAGGTTGCTTGGTTGGCCAAAAAGGGCGTATGCGTTTTTTCCTGAATATATTCAGGAAAAAACGCATACGCCCTTTTTGGCCAAGGGCATCATTGTCAACGTTTTGCCGCTTTTCATGTGCTTTAAAGGCGATTCGTATCTACCTCCTGAAATCTGTTTCCTGCAATTCTGCCTTGATTTCAAATCCTCTTCTTTGCCTTCCCTCAATATATTTGTGGACGAGAGTTATCATTTATAACTCTGCAGGTTTGTGAATTGCAGTGCCCTGAACCTCCATTTTACAACTCGTTTTTATGGGAGCTGGCCGCAAAATCGCAGAATGGCTTCAGGCCCTGTTCTGGTTCCGGGGGGCAGGCTGAGCCTGTGGTTAATTCTTCTTTCTGATGGGAAAATAGAGTGACCTGTGCCTGTCCCAACACCAAGAGCTAGTCTCTCGTTGGTTCCACGTCTTCCCGTTTATCCTCAGGACAAATTGCAACCTGTACGGAACAGGAGGTTAAAGGTGCTGATGATCCAAGTAGGGAGCTTGCTAATAAAGCGGCTGGAATGGCGAACCCGGGCACAAGGAGATGAGAAATGAGGTGCGTTTTAGAAACCTTTCCCCATCACACGGTGTACCATCTTCTGGGTTTCTCATGCATGCTTTTGATGTAGGAAGATGCCCTTGAACCTGGAGATTTGGGACCCATGCGATGGGTACCACGCAGTATTACTTTAAAGGGTCTGCGTTTGCTCACCCAACCTCACCAAACCTCTCAGCCCCAAGAGTGTCCACCCTTATGTCTCATCCAGCTGTGGGTCTAGATATGGTCAATCCAGGTTGCATCACAGCCCCTGAACGCATTGTGTAAGAATTTCTCTCTCTTTCACTGTCTTTGTTTCATGGTTGTTTCAAAGTAATTTATTTTTATAATGGGGTTTAGCTGCTTTTCACTGCTGTGTTTATGCCGCTTTACACCCACTTGACACACTAACAGAGAGATATCAATACATAGGTTTTACGATTATTATTAGTCAGATATATTCTTGTGCGGTGAATAGGGCGTGTTGAGTCCAGTTCTCTGAGCAAGGAGTAGGTCTTGTCTATTACATATTGGGTTTATGGAATGGTATCTGAGCTAATTTGATACCCTTGTTTTATGTATCACCCCACCTCACCTTTCCCGTTAAGCAGCCATAGTGTGTTTTCTGCATGTGTGACTCTGTTCTGTTTTGTAATTCAGTTCAAGTGTAACGGTTTTTACATTCCCTCTATCAGTGATACCTTATGAGAAGTGTCCTTTTCTGTGTGACTTATTTCACTTAGAATCGTCGTACCTAAATCCACTCATCATGCTGCTACTAACCTTACGACATTGATTTCCTGGCTGAGTGATATTCCATTGTACATAAGGACCACAACTTCTTTATCCATTTTTCTCTTTCCTGGGATATTTAAGGTGGAATGAAGTGGAGGTCCTGGTCAACAGAGCAGCCCTAAACTTTGGGGTGCTTGTGTCTTGCTGATTTTTCATTTTCCCAATTTATACCCCCATGAGTGGAAGTGCCCTATGCTCTCTAAGCTGTGTTTTTCAGATGTTTCAGGACTCACCGGACACTTCTCCAGAGTGGCTCTTGGCAATTTACATCCCGCCCATCAGTGTAGCAAGGCTCCCATTTCTCCATGGCCTGTCCTGCATTTCTGGTTTTGACACTTTTTTCAGCATGGCCCTTTTGACCGATGGGAAGCGAGACTTCTTTGTAGCGCTGATTTGCCTTTCCAGGTTGCTTGGTTGGCCAAAAAGGGCGTATGCGTTTTTTCCTGAATATATTCAGGAAAAAACGCATACGCCCTTTTTGGCCAAGGGCATCATTGTCAACGTTTTGCCGCTTTTCATGTGCTTTAAAGGCGATTTGTATCTACCTCCTGAAATCTGTTTCCTGCAATTCTGCCTTGATTTCAAATCCTCTTCTTTGCCTTCCCTCAATATATTTGTGGACGAGAGTTATCATTTATAACTCTGCAGGTTTGTGAATTGCAGTGCCCTGAACCTCCATTTTACAACTCGTTTTTATGGGAGCTGGCCGCAAAATCGCAGAATGGCTTCAGGCCCTGTTCTGGTTCCGGGGGGCAGGCTGAGCCTGTGGTTAATTCTTCTTTCTGATGGGAAAATAGAGTGACCTGTGCCTGTCCCAACACCAAGAGCTAGTCTCACGTTGGTTCCACGTCTTCCCGTTTATCCTCAGGACAAATTGCAACCTGTACGGAACAGGAGGTTAAAGGTGCTGATGCCCCAAGTAGGGAGCTTGCTAGTAAAGCGGCTGGAATGGCGAACCCGGGCACAAGGAGATGAGAAATGAGGTGCGTTTTAGAAACATTTCCCCATCACACGATGTACCATCTTCTGGGTTTCTCATGCATGTTTTTGATGTAGGAAGATGCCCTTGAACCTGGAGATTTTGGACCCATGCGATGGGTACCACGCAGTATTACTTTAAAGGGTCTGCGTTTGCTCACACAACCTCACCAAACCTGTCATCCCCAAGAGTGTCCACCCTTATGTCTCATCCAGCTGTGGGTCTAGATATGGTCATTCCAGGTTGCATCACAGCCCCTGAACGCATTGTGTAAGAATTTCTCTCTCTTTCACTGTCTTTGTTTCATGGGTGTTTCAAAGTAATTTATTTTTATAATGGGGTTTAGCTGCTTTTCACTGCTGTGTTTATGCCGCTTTACACCCACTTGACACACTAACAGAGAGATATCAATACATAGGTTTTACGATTATTATTAGTCAGATATATTCTTGTGCGGTGAATAGGGCGTGTTGAGTCCAGTTCTCTGAGCAAGGAGTAGGTCTTGTCTATTACATATTGGGTTTATGGAATGGTATCTGAGCTAATTTGATACCCTTGTTTTATGTATCACCCCACCTCACCTTTCCCGTTAAGCAGCCATAGTGTGTTTTCTGCATGTGTGACTCTGTTCTGTTTTGTAATTCAGTTCAAGTGTAACGGTTTTTACATTCCCTCTATCAGTGATACCTTATGAGAAGTGTCCTTTTCTGTGTGACTTATTTCACTTAGAATCGTCGTACCTAAATCCACTCATCATGCTGCTACTAACCTTACGACATTGATTTCCTGGCTGAGTGATATTCCATTGTACATAAGGACCACAGCTTCTTTATCCATTTTTCTCTTTCCTGGGATATTTAAGGTGGAATGAAGTGGAGGTCCTGGTCAACAGAGCAGCCCTAAACTTTGGGGTGCTTGTGTCTTGCTGATTTTTAATTTTCCCAATTTATACCCCCATGAGTGGAAGTGCCCTATGCTCTCTAAGCTTTGTTTTTCAGATGTTTCAGGACTCACCGGACACTTCTCCAGAGTGGCTCTTGGCAATTTACATCCTGCCCATCAGTGTAGCAAGGCTCCCATTTCTCCATGGCCTGTCCTGCATTTCTGGTTTTGACACTTTTTTCAGCATGGCCCTTTTGACCAATGGGAAGTGAGACTTCTTTGTAGCCCTGATTTGCCTTTCCAGGTTGCTTGGTTGGCCAAAAAGGGCGTATGCGTTTTTTCCTGAATATATTCAGGAAAAAACGCATACGCCCTTTTTGGCCAAGGGCATCATTGTCAACGTTTTGCCGCTTTTCATGTGCTTTAAAGGCAATTCGTATCTACCTCCTGAAATCTGTTTCCTGCAATTCTGCCTTGATTTCAAATCCTCTTCTTTGCCTTCCCTCAATATATTTGTGGACGAGAGTTATCATTTATAACTCTGCAGGTTTGTGAATTGCAGTGCCCTGAACCTCCATTTTACAACTCGTTTTTATGGGAGCTGGCCGCAAAATCGCAGAATGGCTTCAGGCCCTGTTCTGGTTCCGGGGGGCAGGCTGAGCCTGTGGTTAATTCTTCTTTCTGATGGGAAAATAGAGTGACCTGTGCCTGTCCCAACACCAAGAGCTAGTCTCTCGTTGGTTCCACGTCTTCCCGTTTATCCTCAGGACAAATTGCAACCTGTACGGAACAGGAGGTTAAAGGTGCTGATGCTCCAAGTAGGGAGATTGCTAGTAAAGCGGCTGGAACGGCGAACCCGGGCACAAGGAGATGAGAAATGAGGTACGTTTTAGAAACCTTTCCCCATCACACGGTGTACCGTCTTCTGGGTTTCTCATGCATGTTTTTGATGTAGGAAGATGCCCTTGAACCTTGAGATTTGGGACCCATGCGATGGGTACCACGCAGTATTACTTTAAAGGGTCTGCGTTTGCTCACCCAACCTCACCAAACCTCTCAGCCCCAAGAGTGTCCACCCTTATGTCTCATCCAGCTGTGGGTCTAGATATGGTCAATCCAGGTTGCATCACAGCCCCTGAACGCATTGTGTAAGAATTTCTCTCTCTTTCACTGTCTTTGTTTCATGGGTGTTTCAAAGTAATTTATTTTTATAATGGGGTTTATCTGCTTTTCAATGCTGTGTTTATGCGGCTTTACACCCACTTGACACACTAACAGAGAGATATCAATACATAGGTTTTACGATTATTATTAGTCAGATATATTCTTGTGCGGTGAATAGGGCGTGTTGAGTCCAGTTCTCTGAGCAAGGAGTAGGTCTTGTCTATTACATATTGGGTTTATGGAACGGTATCTGAGCTAATTTGATATCCTTGTTTTATGTATCACCCCACCTCACCTTTCCCGTTAAGCAGCCATAGTGTGTTTTCTGCATGTGTGACTCTGTTCTGTTTTGTAATTCAGTTCAAGTGTAACGGTTTTTACATTCCCTCTATCAGTGATACCTTATGAGAAGTGTCCTTTTCTGTGTGACTTATTTCACTTAGAATCGTCGTACCTAAATCCACTCATCATGCCGCTACTAACCTTACGACATTGATTTCCTGGCTGAGTGATATTCCATTGTACATAAGGACCACAACTTCTTTATCCATTTTTCTCTTTCCTGGGATATTTAAGGTGGAATGAAGTGGAGGTCCTGGTCAACAGAGCAGCCCTAAACTTTGGGGTGCTTGTGTCTTGCTGATTTTTCATTTTCCCAATTTATACCCCCATGAGTGGAAGTGCCCTATGTTCTCTAAGCTGTGTTTTTCAGATGTTTCAGGACTCACCGGACACTTCTCCAGAGTGGCTCTTGGCAATTTACATCCCGCCCATCAGTGTAGCAAGGCTCCCATTTCTCCATGGCCTGTCCTGCATTTCTGGTTTTGACACTTTTTTCAGCATGGCCCTTTTGACCAATGGGAAGCGAGTCTTCTTTGTAGCCCTGATTTGCCTTTCCAGGTTGCTTGGTTGGCCAAAAAGGGCGTATGCGTTTTTTCCTGAATATATTCAGGAAAAAACGCATACGCCCTTTTTGGCCAAGGGCATCATTGTCAACGTTTTGCCGCTTTTCATGTGCTTTAAAGGCGATTCGTATCTACCTCCTGAAATCTGTTTCCTGCAATTCTGCCTTGATTTCAAATCCTCTTCTTTGCCTTCCCTCAATATATTTGTGGACGAGAGTTATCATTTATAACTCTGCAGGTTTGTGAATTGCAGTGCCCTGAACCTCCATTTTACAACTCGTTTTTATGGGAGCTGGCCGCAAAATCGCAGAATGGCTTCAGGCCCTGTTCTGGTTCCGGGGGGCAGGCTGAGCCTGTGGTTAATTCTTCTTTTTGATGGGAAAATAGAGTGACCTGTGCCTGTCCCAACACCAAGAGCTAGTCTCTCGTTGGTTCCACGTCTTCCCGTTTATCCTCAGGACAAATTGCAACCTGTACGGAACAGGAGGTTAAAGGTGCTGATGCTCCAAGTAGGGAGCTTGCTAGTAAAGCGGCTGGAACGGCGAACCCGGGCACAAGGAGATGAGAAATGAGGTACGTTTTAGAAACCTTTCCCCATCACACGGTGTACCGTCTTCTGGGTTTCTCATGCATGTTTTTGATGTAGGAAGATGCCCTTGAACCTTGAGATTTGGGACCCATGCGATGGGTACCACGCAGTATTACTTTAAAGGGTCTGCGTTTGCTCACCCAACCTCACCAAACCTCTCAGCCCCAAGAGTGTCCACCCTTATGTCTCATCCAGCTGTGGGTCTAGATATGGTCAATCCAGGTTGCATCACAGCCCCTGAACGCATTGTGTAAGAATTTTTCTCTCTTTCACTGTCTTTGTTTCATGGGTGTTTCAAAGTAATTTATTTTTATAATGGGGTTTATCTGCTTTTCAATGCTGTGTTTATGCGGCTTTACACCCACTTGACACACTAACAGAGAGATATCAATACATAGGTTTTACGATTATTATTAGTCAGATATATTCTTGTGCGGTGAATAGGGCGTGTTGAGTCCAGTTCTCTGAGCAAGGAGTAGGTCTTGTCTATTACATATTGGGTTTATGGAACGGTATCTGAGCTAATTTGATATCCTTGTTTTATGTATCACCCCACCTCACCTTTCCCGTTAAGCAGCCATAGTGTGTTTTCTGCATGTGTGACTCTGTTCTGTTTTGTAATTCAGTTCAAGTGTAACGGTTTTTACATTCCCTCTATCAGTGATACCTTATGAGAAGTGTCCTTTTCTGTGTGACTTATTTCACTTAGAATCGTCGTACCTAAATCCACTCATCATGCCGCTACTAACCTTACGACATTGATTTCCTGGCTGAGTGATATTCCATTGTACATAAGGACCACAACTTCTTTATCCATTTTTCTCTTTCCTGGGATATTTAAGGTGGAATGAAGTGGAGGTCCTGGTCAACAGAGCAGCCCTAAACTTTGGGGTGCTTGTGTCTTGCTGATTTTTCATTTTCCCAATTTATACCCCCATGAGTGGAAGTGCCCTATGTTCTCTAAGCTGTGTTTTTCAGATGTTTCAGGACTCACCGGACACTTCTCCAGAGTGGCTCTTGGCAATTTACATCCCGCCCATCAGTGTAGCAAGGCTCCCATTTCTCCATGGCCTGTCCTGCATTTCTGGTTTTGACACTTTTTTCAGCATGGCCCTTTTGACCAATGGGAAGCGAGTCTTCTTTGTAGCCCTGATTTGCCTTTCCAGGTTGCTTGGTTGGCCAAAAAGGGCGTATGCGTTTTTTCCTGAATATATTCAGGAAAAAACGCATACGCCCTTTTTGGCCAAGGGCATCATTGTCAACGTTTTGCCGCTTTTCATGTGCTTTAAAGGCGATTCGTATCTACCTCCTGAAATCTGTTTCCTGCAATTCTGCCTTGATTTCAAATCCTCTTCTTTGCCTTCCCTCAATATATTTGTGGACGAGAGTTATCATTTATAACTCTGCAGGTTTGTGAATTGCAGTGCCCTGAACCTCCATTTTACAACTCGTTTTTATGGGAGCTGGCCGCAAAATCGCAGAATGGCTTCAGGCCCTGTTCTGGTTCCGGGGGGCAGGCTGAGCCTGTGGTTAATTCTTCTTTTTGATGGGAAAATAGAGTGACCTGTGCCTGTCCCAACACCAAGAGCTAGTCTCTCGTTGGTTCCACGTCTTCCCGTTTATCCTCAGGACAAATTGCAACCTGTACGGAACAGGAGGTTAAAGGTGCTGATGCTCCAAGTAGGGAGCTTGCTAGTAAAGCGGCTGGAACGGCGAACCCGGGCACAAGGAGATGAGAAATGAGGTACGTTTTAGAAACCTTTCCCCATCACACGGTGTACCGTCTTCTGGGTTTCTCATGCATGTTTTTGATGTAGGAAGATGCCCTTGAACCTGGAGATTTGGGACCCATGCGATGGGTACCACGCAGTATTACTTTAAAGAGTCTGCGTTTGCTCACCCAACCTCACCAAACCTCTCAGCCCCAAGAGTGTCCACCCTTATGTCTCATCCAGCTTTGCGTCTAGATATGGTCAATCCAGGTTGCATCACAGCCCCTGAACGCATTGTGTAAGAATTTCTCTCTCTTTCACTGTCTTTGTTTCATGGGTGTTTCAAAGTAATTTATTTTTATAATGGGGTTTATCTGCTTTTCAATGCTGTGTTTATGCGGCTTTACACCCACTTGACACACTAACAGAGAGATATCAATACATAGGTTTTACGATTATTATTAGTCAGATATATTCTTGTGCGGTGAATAGGGCGTGTTGAGTCCAGTTCTCTGAGCAAGGAGTAGGTCTTGTCTATTACATATTGGGTTTATGGAACGGTATCTGAGCTAATTTGATACCCTTGTTTTATGTATCACCCCACCTCACCTTTCCCGTTAAGCAGCCATAGTGTGTTTTCTGCATGTGTGACTCTGTTCTGTTTTGTAATTCAGTTCAAGTGTAACAGTTTTTACATTCCCTCTATCAGTGATACCTTATGAGAAGTGTCCTTTTCTGTGGGAATTATTTCACTTAGAATCGTCGTACCTAAATCCACTCATCATGCTGCTACTAACCTTACGACATTGATTTCATGGCTGAGTGATATTCCATTGTACATAAGGACCACAACTTCTTTATCCATTTTTCTCTTTCCTGGGATATTTAAGGTGGAATGAAGTGGAGGTCCTGGTCAACAGAGCAGCCCTAAACTTTGGGGTGCTTGTGTCTTGCTGATTTTTAATTTTCCCAATTTATACCCCCATGAGTGGAAGTGCCCTATGCTCTCTAAGCTGTGTTTTTCAGATGTTTCAGGACTCACCAGACACTTCTCCAGAGTGGCTCTTGGCAATTTACATCCCGCCCATCAGTGTAGCAAGGCTCCCATTTCTCCATGGCCTGTCCTGCATTTCTGGTGTTGACACTTTTTTCAGCATGGCCCTTTTGACCGATGGGAAGCGAGATTTCTCTGTAGCGCTGATTTGCCTTTCCAGGTTGCTTGGTTGGCCAAAAAGGGCGTATGCGTTTTTTCCTGAATATATTCAGGAAAAAACGCATACGCCCTTTTTGGCCAAGGGCATCATTGTCAACGTTTTGCCGCTTTTCATGTGCTTTAAAGGCGATTCGTATCTACCTCCTGAAATCTGTTTCCTGCAATTCTGCCTTGATTTCAAATCCTCTTCTTTGCCTTCCCTCAATATATTTGTGGACGAGAGTTATCATTTATAACTCTGCAGGTTTGTGAATTGCAGTGCCCTGAACCTCCATTTTACAACTCGTTTTTATGGGAGCTGGCCACAAAATCGCAGAATGGCTTCAGGCCCTATTCTGGTTCCGGGGGGCAGGCTGAGCCTGTGGTTAATTCTTCTTTCTGATGGGAAAATAGAGTGACCTGTGCCTGTCCCAACACCAAGAGCTAGTCTCTCGTTGGTTCCACGTCTTCCCGTTTATCCTCAGGACAAATTGCAACCTGTACGGAACAGGAGGTTAAAGGTGCTGATGCTCCAAGTAGGGAGCTTGCTAGTAAAGCGGCTGGAATGGCGAACCCGGGCACAAGGAGATGAGAAATGAGGTGCGTTTTAGAAACCTTTCCCCATCACACGGTGTACCATCTTCTGGGTTTCTCATGCATGTTTTTGATGTAGGAAGATGCCCTTGAACCTGGAGATTTGAGACCCATGCGATGGGTACCACGCAGTATTACTTTAAAGGGTCTGCGTTTGCTCACCCAACCTCACCAAACCTCTCAGCCCCAAGAGTGTCCACCCTTATGTCTCATCCAGCTGTGCGTCTAGATATGGTCAATCCAGGTTGCATCACAGCCCCTGAACGCATTGTGTAAGAATTTCTCTCTCTTTCACTGTCTTTGTTTCATGGTTGTTTCAAAGTAATTTATTTTTATAATGGGGTTTAGCTGCTTTTCACTGCTGTGTTTATGCCGCTTTACACCCACTTGACACACTAACAGAGAGATATCAATACATAGGTTTTACGATTATTATTAGTCAGATATATTCTTGTGCGGTGAATAGGGCGTTTTGAGTCCAGTTCTCTGAGCAAGGAGTAGGTCTTGTCTATTACATATTGGGTTTATGGAACGGTATCTGAGCTAATTTGATACCCTTGTTTTATGTATCACCCCACCTCACCTTTCCCGTTAAGCAGCCATAGTGTGTTTTCTGCATGTGTGACTCTGTTCTGTTTTGTAATTCAGTTCAAGTGTAACGGTTTTTACATTCCCTCTATCAGTGATACCTTATGAGAAGTGTCCTTTTCTGTGTGACTTATTTCACTTAGAATCGTCGTACCTAAATCCACTCATCATGCTGCTACTAACCTTATGACATTGATTTCCTGGCTGAGTGATATTCCATTGTACATAAGGACCACAACTTCTTTATCCATTTTTCTATTTCCTGGGATATTTAAGGTGGAATGAAGTGGAGGTCCTGGTCTACAGAGCAGCCCTAAACTTTGGGGTGCTTGTGTCTTGCTGATTTTTAATTTTCCCAATTTATACCCCCATGAGTGGAAGTGCCCTATGTTCTCTAAGCTGTGTTTTTCAGATGTTTCAGGACTCACCGGACACTTCTCCAGAGTGGCTCTTGGCAATTTACATCCCGCCCATCAGTGTAGCAAGGCTCCCATTTCTCCATGGCCTGTCCTGCATTTCTGGTGTTGACACTTTTTTCAGCATGGCCCTTTTGACCGATGGGAAGCGAGACTTCTCTGTAGCGCTGATTTGCCTTTCCAGGTTGCTTGGTTGGCCAAAAAGGGCGTATGCGTTTTTTCCTGAATATATTCAGGAAAAAACGCATACGCCCTTTTTGGCCAAGGGCATCATTGTCAACGTTTTGCCGCTTTTCATGTGCTTTAAAGGCGATTCGTATCTACCTCCTGAAATCTGTTTCCTGCAATTCTGCCTTGATTTCAAATCCTCTTCTTTGCCTTCCCTCAATATATTTGTGGACGAGAATTATCATTTATAACTCTGCAGGTTTGTGAATTGCAGTGCCCTGAACCTCCATTTTACAACTCGTTTTTATGGGAGCTGGCCACAAAATCGCAGAATGGCTTCAGGCCCTGTTCTGGTTCCGGGGGTCAGGCTGAGCCTGTGGTTAATTCTTCTTTCTGATGGGAAAATAGAGTGACCTGTGCCTGTCCCAACACCAAGAGCTAGTCTCTCGTTGGTTCCACGTCTTCCCGTTTATCCTCAGGACAAATTGCAACCTGTACGGAACAGGAGGTTAAAGGTGCTGATGCTCCAAGTAGGGAGCTTGCTAGTAAAGCGGCTGGAATGGCGAACCCGGGCACAAGGAGATGAGAAATGAGGTGCGTTTTAGAAACCTTTCCCCATCACACGGTGTACCATCTTCTGGGTTTCTCATGCATGTTTTTGATGTAGGAAGATGCCCTTGAACCTGGAGATTTGGGACCCATGCGATGGGTACCACGCAGTATTACTTTAAAGGGTCTGCGTTTGCTCACCCAACCTCACCAAACCTCTCAGCCCCAAGAGTGTCCACCCTTATGTCTCATCCAGCTGTGCGTCTAGATATGGTCAATCCAGGTTGCATCACAGCCCCTGAACGCATTGTGTAAGAATTTCTCTCTCTTTCACTGTCTTTGTTTCATGGTTGTTTCAAAGTAATTTATTTTTATAATGGGGTTTAGCTGCTTTTCACTGCTGTGTTTATGCCGCTTTACACCCACTTGACACACTAACAGAGAGATATCAATACATAGGTTTTACGATTATTATTAGTCAGATATATTCTTGTGCGGTGAATAGGGCGTTTTGAGTCCAGTTCTCTGAGCAAGGAGTAGGTCTTGTCTATTACATATTGGGTTTATGGAACGGTATCTGAGCTAATTTGATACCCTTGTTTTATGTATCACCCCACCTCACCTTTCCCGTTAAGCAGCCATAGTGTGTTTTCTGCATGTGTGACTCTGTTCTGTTTTGTAATTCAGTTCAAGTGTAACGGTTTTTACATTCCCTCTATCAGTGATACCTTATGAGAAGTGTCCTTTTCTGTGTGACTTATTTCACTTAGAATCGTCGTACCTAAATCCACTCATCATGCTGCTACTAACCTTACGACATTGATTTCCTGGCTGAGTGATATTCCATTGTACATAAGGACCACAACTTCTTTATCCATTTTTCTCTTTCCTGGGATATTTAAGGTGGAATGAAGTGGAGGTCCTGGTCAACAGAGCAGCCCTAAACTTTGGGGTGCTTGTGTCTTGCTGATTTTTCATTTTCCCAATTTATACCCCCATGAGTGGAAGTGCCCTATGTTCTCTAAGCTGTGTTTTTCAGATGTTTCAGGACTCACCGGACACTTCTCCAGAGTGGCTCTTGGCAATTTACATCCCGCCCATCAGTGTAGCAAGGCTCCCATTTCTCCATGGCCTGTCCTGCATTTCTGGTTTTGACACTTTTTTCAGCATGGCCCTTTTGACCAATGGGAAGCGAGTCTTCTTTGTAGCCCTGATTTGCCTTTCCAGGTTGCTTGGTTGGCCAAAAAGGGCGTATGCGTTTTTTCCTGAATATATTCAGGAAAAAACGCATACGCCCTTTTTGGCCAAGGGCATCATTGTCAACGTTTTGCCGCTTTTCATGTGCTTTAAAGGCGATTCGTATCTACCTCCTGAAATCTGTTTCCTGCAATTCTGCCTTGATTTCAAATCCTCTTCTTTGCCTTCCCTCAATATATTTGTGGACGAGAGTTATCATTTATAACTCTGCAGGTTTGTGAATTGCAGTGCCCTGAACCTCCATTTTACAACTCGTTTTTATGGGAGCTGGCCACAAAATCGCAGAATGGCTTCAGGCCCTGTTCTGGTTCCGGGGGTCAGGCTGAGCCTGTGGTTAATTCTTCTTTCTGATGGGAAAATAGAGTGACCTGTGCCTGTCCCAACACCAAGAGCTAGTCTCTCGTTGGTTCCACGTCTTCCCGTTTATCCTCAGGACAAATTGCAACCTGTACGGAACAGGAGGTTAAAGGTGCTGATGCTCCAAGTAGGGAGCTTGCTAGTAAAGCGGCTGGAATGGCGAACCCGGGCACAAGGAGATGAGAAATGAGGTGCGTTTTAGAAACCTTTCCCCATCACACGGTGTACCATCTTCTGGGTTTCTCATGCATGTTTTTGATGTAGGAAGATGCCCTTGAACCTGGAGATTTGGGACCCATGCGATGGGTACCACGCAGTATTACTTTAAAGGGTCTGCGTTTGCTCACCCAACCTCACCAAACCTCTCAGCCCCAAGAGTGTCCACCCTTATGTCTCATCCAGCTGTGCGTCTAGATATGGTCAATCCAGGTTGCATCACAGCCCCTGAACGCATTGTGTAAGAATTTCTCTCTCTTTCACTGTCTTTGTTTCATGGGTGTTTCAAAGTAATTTATTTTTATAATGGGGTTTAGCTGCTTTTCAATGCTGTGTTTATGCCGCTTTACACCCACTTGACACACTAACAGAGAGATATCAATGCATAGGTTTTACGATTATTATTAGTCAGATATATTCTTGTGCGGTGAATAGGGCGTTTTGAGTCCAGTTCTCTGAGCAAGGAGTAGGTCTTGTCTATTACATATTGGGTTTATGGAACGGTATCTGAGCTAATTTGATACCCTTGTTTTCTGTATCACCCCACCTCACCTTTCCCGTTAAGCAGCCATAGTGTGTTTTCTGCATGTGTGACTCTGTTCTGTTTTGTAATTCAGTTCAAGTGTAACGGTTTTTACATTCCCTCTATCAGTGATACCTTATGAGAAGTGTCCTTTTCTGTGTGACTTATTTCACTTAGAATCGTCGTACCTAAATCCACTCATCATGCTGCTACTAACCTTACGACATTGATTTCCTGGCTGAGTGATATTCCATTGTACATAAGGACCACAACTTCTTTATCCATTTTTCTCTTTCCTGGGATATTTAAGGTGGAATGAAGTGGAGGTCCTGGTCAACAGAGCAGCCCTAAACTTTGGGGTGCTTGTGTCTTGCTGATTTTTCATTTTCCCAATTTATACCCCCATGAGTGGAAGTGCCCTATGTTCTCTAAGCTGTGTTTTTCAGATGTTTCAGGACTCACCGGACACTTCTCCAGAGTGGCTCTTGGCAATTTACATCCCGCCCATCAGTGTAGCAAGGCTCCCATTTCTCCATGGCCTGTCCTGCATTTCTGGTTTTGACACTTTTTTCAGCATGGCCCTTTTGACCAATGGGAAGCGAGTCTTCTTTGTAGCCCTGATTTGCCTTTCCAGGTTGCTTGGTTGGCCAAAAAGGGCGTATGCGTTTTTTCCTGAATATATTCAGGAAAAAACGCATACGCCCTTTTTGGCCAAGGGCATCATTGTCAACGTTTTGCCGCTTTTCATGTGCTTTAAAGGCGATTCGTATCTACCTCCTGAAATCTGTTTCCTGCAATTCTGCCTTGATTTCAAATCCTCTTCTTTGCCTTCCCTCAATATATTTGTGGACGAGAGTTATCATTTATAACTCTGCAGGTTTGTGAATTGCAGTGCCCTGAACCTCCATTTTACAACTCGTTTTTATGGGAGCTGGCCACAAAATCGCAGAATGGCTTCAGGCCCTGTTCTGGTTCCGGGGGTCAGGCTGAGCCTGTGGTTAATTCTTCTTTCTGATGGGAAAATAGAGTGACCTGTGCCTGTCCCAACACCAAGAGCTAGTCTCTCGTTGGTTCCACGTCTTCCCGTTTATCCTCAGGACAAATTGCAACCTGTACGGAACAGGAGGTTAAAGGTGCTGATGCTCCAAGTAGGGAGCTTGCTAGTAAAGCGGCTGGAATGGCGAACCCGGGCACAAGGAGATGAGAAATGAGGTGCGTTTTAGAAACCTTTCCCCATCACACGGTGTACCGTCTTCTGGGTTTCTCATGCATGTTTTTGATGTAGGAAGATGCCCTTGAACCTGGAGATTTGGGACCCATGCGATGGGTACCACGCAGTATTACTTTAAAGGGTCTGCGTTTGCTCACCCAACCTCACCAAACCTCTCAGCCCCAAGAGTGTCCACCCTTATGTCTCATCCAGCTGTGGGTCTAGATATGGTCAATCCAGGTTGCATCACAGCCCCTGAACGCATTGTGTAAGAATTTCTCTCTCTTTCACTGTCTTTGTTTCATGGGTGTTTCAAAGTAATTTATTTTTATAATGGGGTTTAGCTGCTTTTCACTGCTGTGTTTATGCCACTTTACACCCACTTGACACACTAACAGAGAGATATCAATACATAGGTTTTACGATTATTATTAGTCAGATATATTCTTGTGCGGTGAATAGGGCGTGTTGAGTCCAGTTCTCTGAGCAAGGAGTAGGTCTTGTCTATTACATATTGGGTTTATGGAATGGTATCTGAGCTAATTTGATACCCTTGTTTTATGTATCACCCCACCTCACCTTTCCCGTTAAGCAGCCATAGTGTGTTTTCTGCATGTGTGACTCTCTTCTGTTTTGTAATTCAGTTCAAGTGTAACGGTTTTTACATTCCCTCTATCAGTGATACCTTATGAGAAGTGTCCTTTTCTGTGTGACTTATTTCACTTAGAATCGTCGTACCTAAATCCACTCATCATGCTGCTACTAACCTTACGACATTGATTTCCTGGCTGAGTGATATTCCATTGTACATAAGGACCACAACTTCTTTATCCATTTTTCTCTTTCCTGGGATATTGAAGGTGGAATGAAGTGGAGGTCCTGGTCAACAGAGCAGCCCTAAACTTTGGGGTGCTTGTGTCTTGCTGATTTTTCATTTTCCCAATTTATACCCCCATGAGTGGAAGTGCCCTATGTTCTCTAAGCTGTGTTTTTCAGATGTTTCAGGACTCACCGGACACTTCTCCAGAGTGGCTCTTGGCAATTTACATCCCGCCCATCAGTGTAGCAAGGCTCCCATTTCTCCATGGCCTGTCCTGCATTTCTGGTTTTGACACTTTTTTCAGCATGGCCCTTTTGACCAATGGGAAGCGAGTCTTCTTTGTAGCCCTGATTTGCCTTTCCAGGTTGCTTGGTTGGCCAAAAAGGGCGTATGCGTTTTTTCCTGAATATATTCAGGAAAAAACGCATACGCCCTTTTTGGCCAAGGGCATCATTGTCAACGTTTTGCCGCTTTTCATGTGCTTTAAAGGCGATTCGTATCTACCTCCTGAAATCTGTTTCCTGCAATTCTGCCTTGATTTCAAATCCTCTTCTTTGCCTTCCCTCAATATATTTGTGGACGAGAGTTATCATTTATAACTCTGCAGGTTTGTGAATTGCAGTGCCCTGAACCTCCATTTTACAACTCGTTTTTATGGGAGCTGGCCGCAAAATCGCAGAATGGCTTCAGGCCCTGTTCTGGTTCCGGGGGGCAGGCTGAGCCTGTGGTTAATTCTTCTTTTTGATGGGAAAATAGAGTGACCTGTGCCTGTCCCAACACCAAGAGCTAGTCTCTCGTTGGTTCCACGTCTTCCCGTTTATCCTCAGGACAAATTGCAACCTGTACGGAACAGGAGGTTAAAGGTGCTGATGCTCCAAGTAGGGAGCTTGCTAGTAAAGCGGCTGGAATGGCGAACCCGGGCACAAGGAGATGAGAAATGAGGTGCGTTTTAGAAACCTTTCCCCATCACACGGTGTACCATCTTCTGGGTTTCTCATGCATGTTTTTGATGTAGGAAGATGCCCTTGAACCTGGAGATTTGGGACCCATGCGATGGGTACAACGCAGTATTACTTTAAAGGGTCTGCGTTTGCTCACCCAACCTCACCAAACCTCTCAGTCCCAAGAGTGTCCACCCTTATGTCTCATCCAGCTGTGCGTCTAGATATGGTCAATAATCCAGGTTGCATCACAGCCCCTGAACGCATTGTGTAAGAATTTCTCTCTCTTTCACTGTCTTTGTTTCATGGGTGTTTCAAAGTAATTTATTTTTATAATGGGGTTTAGCTGCTTTTCACTGCTGTGTTTATGCCGCTTTACACCCACTTGACACACTAACAGAGAGATATCAATACATAGGTTTTACGATTATTATTAGTCAGATATATTCTTGTGCGGTGAATAGGGCGTGTTGAGTCCAGTTCTCTGAGCAAGGAGTAGGTCTTGTCTATTACATATTGGGTTTATGGAATGGTATCTGAGCTAATTTGATACCCTTGTTTTATGTATCACCCCACCTCACCTTTCCCGTTAAGCAGCCATAGTGTGTTTTCTGCATGTGTGACTCTGTTCTGTTTTGTAATTCAGTTCAAGTGTAACGGTTTTTACATTCCCTCTATCAGTGATACCTTATGAGAAGTGTCCTTTTCTGTGTGACTTATTTCACTTAGAATCGTCGTACCTAAATCCACTCATCATGCTGCTACTAACCTTACGACATTGATTTCCTGGCTGAGTGATATTCCATTGTACATAAGGACCACAACTTCTTTATCCATTTTTCTCTTTCCTGGGATATTGAAGGTGGAATGAAGTGGAGGTCCTGGTCAACAGAGCAGCCCTAAACTTTGGGGTGCTTGTGTCTTGCTGATTTTTAATTTTCCCAATTTATACCCCCATGAGTGGAAGTGCCCTATGTTCTCTAAGCTGTGTTTTTCAGATGTTTCAGGACTCACCGGACACTTCTCCAGAGTGGCTCTTGGCAATTTACATCCCGCCCATCAGTGTAGCAAGGCTCCCATTTCTCCATGGCCTGTCCTGCATTTCTGGTTTTGACACTTTTTTCAGCATGGCCCTTTTGACCAATGGGAAGCGAGTCTTCTTTGTAGCCCTGATTTGCCTTTCCAGGTTGCTTGGTTGGCCAAAAAGGGCGTATGCGTTTTTTCCTGAATATATTCAGGAAAAAACGCATACGCCCTTTTTGGCCAAGGGCATCATTGTCAACGTTTTGCCGCTTTTCATGTGCTTTAAAGGCGATTCGTATCTACCTCCTGAAATCTGTTTCCTGCAATTCTGCCTTGATTTCAAATCCTCTTCTTTGCCTTCCCTCAATATATTTGTGGACGAGAGTTATCATTTATAACTCTGCAGGTTTGTGAATTGCAGTGCCCTGAACCTCCATTTTACAACTCGTTTTTATGGGAGCTGGCCACAAAATCGCAGAATGGCTTCAGGCCCTGTTCTGGTTCCGGGGGTCAGGCTGAGCCTGTGGTTAATTCTTCTTTCTGATGGGAAAATAGAGTGACCTGTGCCTGTCCCAACACCAAGAGCTAGTCTCTCGTTGGTTCCACGTCTTCCCGTTTATCCTCAGGACAAATTGCAACCTGTACGGAACAGGAGGTTAAAGGTGCTGATGCTCCAAGTAGGGAGCTTGCTAGTAAAGCGGCTGGAATGGCGAACCCGGGCACAAGGAGATGAGAAATGAGGTGCGTTTTAGAAACCTTTCCCCATCACACGGTGTACCATCTTCTGGGTTTCTCATGCATGTTTTTGATGTAGGAAGATGCCCTTGAACCTGGAGATTTGGGACCCATGCGATGGGTACCACGCAGTATTACTTTAAAGGGTCTGCGTTTGCTCACCCAACCTCACCAAACCTCTCAGCCCCAAGAGTGTCCACCCTTATGTCTCATCCAGCTGTGGGTCTAGATATGGTCAATCCAGGTTGCATCACAGCCCCTGAACGCATTGTGTAAGAATTTCTCTCTCTTTCACTGTCTTTGTTTCATGGGTGTTTCAAAGTAATTTATTTTTATAATGGGGTTTAGCTGCTTTTCACTGCTGTGTTTATGCCACTTTACACCCACTTGACACACTAACAGAGAGATATCAATACATAGGTTTTACGATTATTATTAGTCAGATATATTCTTGTGCGGTGAATAGGGCGTGTTGAGTCCAGTTCTCTGAGCAAGGAGTAGGTCTTGTCTATTACATATTGGGTTTATGGAATGGTATCTGAGCTAATTTGATACCCTTGTTTTATGTATCACCCCACCTCACCTTTCCCGTTAAGCAGCCATAGTGTGTTTTCTGCATGTGTGACTCTCTTCTGTTTTGTAATTCAGTTCAAGTGTAACGGTTTTTACATTCCCTCTATCAGTGATACCTTATGAGAAGTGTCCTTTTCTGTGTGACTTATTTCACTTAGAATCGTCGTACCTAAATCCACTCATCATGCTGCTACTAACCTTACGACATTGATTTCCTGGCTGAGTGATATTCCATTGTACATAAGGACCACAACTTCTTTATCCATTTTTCTCTTTCCTGGGATATTGAAGGTGGAATGAAGTGGAGGTCCTGGTCAACAGAGCAGCCCTAAACTTTGGGGTGCTTGTGTCTTGCTGATTTTTCATTTTCCCAATTTATACCCCCATGAGTGGAAGTGCCCTATGTTCTCTAAGCTGTGTTTTTCAGATGTTTCAGGACTCACCGGACACTTCTCCAGAGTGGCTCTTGGCAATTTACATCCCGCCCATCAGTGTAGCAAGGCTCCCATTTCTCCATGGCCTGTCCTGCATTTCTGGTTTTGACACTTTTTTCAGCATGGCCCTTTTGACCAATGGGAAGCGAGTCTTCTTTGTAGCCCTGATTTGCCTTTCCAGGTTGCTTGGTTGGCCAAAAAGGGCGTATGCGTTTTTTCCTGAATATATTCAGGAAAAAACGCATACGCCCTTTTTGGCCAAGGGCATCATTGTCAACGTTTTGCCGCTTTTCATGTGCTTTAAAGGCGATTCGTATCTACCTCCTGAAATCTGTTTCCTGCAATTCTGCCTTGATTTCAAATCCTCTTCTTTGCCTTCCCTCAATATATTTGTGGACGAGAGTTATCATTTATAACTCTGCAGGTTTGTGAATTGCAGTGCCCTGAACCTCCATTTTACAACTCGTTTTTATGGGAGCTGGCCGCAAAATCGCAGAATGGCTTCAGGCCCTGTTCTGGTTCCGGGGGGCAGGCTGAGCCTGTGGTTAATTCTTCTTTTTGATGGGAAAATAGAGTGACCTGTGCCTGTCCCAACACCAAGAGCTAGTCTCTCGTTGGTTCCACGTCTTCCCGTTTATCCTCAGGACAAATTGCAACCTGTACGGAACAGGAGGTTAAAGGTGCTGATGCTCCAAGTAGGGAGCTTGCTAGTAAAGCGGCTGGAATGGCGAACCCGGGCACAAGGAGATGAGAAATGAGGTGCGTTTTAGAAACCTTTCCCCATCACACGGTGTACCATCTTCTGGGTTTCTCATGCATGTTTTTGATGTAGGAAGATGCCCTTGAACCTGGAGATTTGGGACCCATGCGATGGGTACAACGCAGTATTACTTTAAAGGGTCTGCGTTTGCTCACCCAACCTCACCAAACCTCTCAGTCCCAAGAGTGTCCACCCTTATGTCTCATCCAGCTGTGCGTCTAGATATGGTCAATAATCCAGGTTGCATCACAGCCCCTGAACGCATTGTGTAAGAATTTCTCTCTCTTTCACTGTCTTTGTTTCATGGGTGTTTCAAAGTAATTTATTTTTATAATGGGGTTTAGCTGCTTTTCACTGCTGTGTTTATGCCGCTTTACACCCACTTGACACACTAACAGAGAGATATCAATACATAGGTTTTACGATTATTATTAGTCAGATATATTCTTGTGCGGTGAATAGGGCGTGTTGAGTCCAGTTCTCTGAGCAAGGAGTAGGTCTTGTCTATTACATATTGGGTTTATGGAATGGTATCTGAGCTAATTTGATACCCTTGTTTTATGTATCACCCCACCTCACCTTTCCCGTTAAGCAGCCATAGTGTGTTTTCTGCATGTGTGACTCTGTTCTGTTTTGTAATTCAGTTCAAGTGTAACGGTTTTTACATTCCCTCTATCAGTGATACCTTATGAGAAGTGTCCTTTTCTGTGTGACTTATTTCACTTAGAATCGTCGTACCTAAATCCACTCATCATGCTGCTACTAACCTTACGACATTGATTTCCTGGCTGAGTGATATTCCATTGTACATAAGGACCACAACTTCTTTATCCATTTTTCTCTTTCCTGGGATATTGAAGGTGGAATGAAGTGGAGGTCCTGGTCAACAGAGCAGCCCTAAACTTTGGGGTGCTTGTGTCTTGCTGATTTTTAATTTTCCCAATTTATACCCCCATGAGTGGAAGTGCCCTATGTTCTCTAAGCTGTGTTTTTCAGATGTTTCAGGACTCACCGGACACTTCTCCAGAGTGGCTCTTGGCAATTTACATCCCGCCCATCAGTGTAGCAAGGCTCCCATTTCTCCATGGCCTGTCCTGCATTTCTGGTTTTGACACTTTTTTCAGCATGGCCCTTTTGACCAATGGGAAGCGAGTCTTCTTTGTAGCCCTGATTTGCCTTTCCAGGTTGCTTGGTTGGCCAAAAAGGGCGTATGCGTTTTTTCCTGAATATATTCAGGAAAAAACGCATACGCCCTTTTTGGCCAAGGGCATCATTGTCAACGTTTTGCCGCTTTTCATGTGCTTTAAAGGCGATTCGTATCTACCTCCTGAAATCTGTTTCCTGCAATTCTGCCTTGATTTCAAATCCTCTTCTTTGCCTTCCCTCAATATATTTGTGGACGAGAGTTATCATTTATAACTCTGCAGGTTTGTGAATTGCAGTGCCCTGAACCTCCATTTTACAACTCGTTTTTATGGGAGCTGGCCGCAAAATCGCAGAATGGCTTCAGGCCCTGTTCTGGTTCCGGGGGTCAGGCTGAGCCTGTGGTTAATTCTTCTTTCTGATGGGAAAATAGAGTGACCTGTGCCTGTCCCAACACCAAGAGCTAGTCTCTCGTTGGTTCCACGTCTTCCCGTTTATCCTCAGGACAAATTGCAACCTGTACGGAACAGGAGGTTAAAGGTGCTGATGCTCCAAGTAGGGAGCTTGCTAGTAAAGTGGCTGGAACGGCGAACCCGGGCACAAGGAGATGAGAAATGTGGTACGTTTTAGAAACCTTTCCCCATCACACGGTGTACCGTCTTCTGGGTTTCTCATGCATGTTTTTGATGTAGGAAGATGCCCTTGAACCTGGAGATTTGGGACCCATGCGATGGGTACCACGCAGTATTACTTTAAAGGGTCTGCGTTTGCTCACACAACCTCACCAAACCTCTCAGCCCCAAGAGTGTCCACCCTTATGTCTCATCCAGCTGTGCGTCTAGATATGGTCAATCCAGGTTGCATCACAGCCCCTGAACGCATTGTGTAAGAATTTCTCTCTCTTTCACTGTCTTTGTTTCATGGGTGTTTCAAAGTAATTTATTTTTATAATGGGGTTTATCTGCTTTTCAATGCTGTGTTTATGCGGCTTTACACCCACTTGACACACTAACAGAGAGATATCAATACATAGGTTTTACGATTATTATTAGTCAGATATATTCTTGTGCGGTGAATAGGGCGTGTTGAGTCCAGTTCTCTGAGCAAGGAGTAGGTCTTGTCTATTACATATTGGGTTTATGGAACGGTATCTGAGCTAATTTGATACCCTTGTTTTATGTATCACCCCACCTCACCTTTCCCGTTAAGCAGCCATAGTGTGTTTTCTGCATGTGTGACTCTGTTCTGTTTTGTAATTCAGTTCAAGTGTAACAGATTTTACATTCCCTCTAACAGTGATACCTTATGAGAAGTGTCCTTTTCTGTGTGACTTATTTCACTTAGAATCGTCGTACCTAAATCCACTCATCATGCTGCTACTAACCTTACGACATTGATTTCCTGGCTGAGTGATATTCCATTGTACATAAGGACCACAACTTCTTTATCCATTTTTCTCTTTCCTGGGATATTTAAGGTGGAATGAAGTGGAGGTCCTGGTCAACAGAGCAGCCCTAAACTTTGGGGTGCTTGTGTCTTGCTGATTTTTAATTTTCCCAATTTATACCCCCATGAGTGGAAGTGCCCTATGTTCTCTAAGCTGTGTTTTTCAGATGTTTCAGGACTCACCGGACACTTCTCCAGAGTGGCTCTTGGCAATTTACATCCCGCCCATCAGTGTAGCAAGGCTCCCATTTCTCCATGGCCTGTCCTGCATTTCTGGTTTTGACACTTTTTTCAGCATGGCCCTTTTGACCAATGGGAAGCGAGTCTTCTTTGTAGCCCTGATTTGCCTTTCCAGGTTGCTTGGTTGGCCAAAAAGGGCGTATGCGTTTTTTCCTGAATATATTCAGGAAAAAACGCATACGCCCTTTTTGGCCAAGGGCATCATTGTCAACGTTTTGCCGCTTTTCATGTGCTTTAAAGGCGATTCGTATCTACCTCCTGAAATCTGTTTCCTGCAATTCTGCCTTGATTTCAAATCCTCTTCTTTGCCTTCCCTCAATATATTTGTGGACGAGAGTTATCATTTATAACTCTGCAGGTTTGTGAATTGCAGTGCCCTGAACCTCCATTTTACAACTCGTTTTTATGGGAGCTGGCCGCAAAATCGCAGAATGGCTTCAGGCCCTGTTCTGGTTCCGGGGGTCAGGCTGAGCTTGTGGTTAATTCTTCTTTCTGATGGGAAAATAGAGTGACCTGTGCCTGTCCCAACACCAAGAGCTAGTCTCTCGTTGGTTCCACGTCTTCCCGTTTATCCTCAGGACAAATTGCAACCTGTACGGAACAGGAGTTTAAAGGTGCTGATGCTCCAAGTAGGGAGCTTGCTAGTAAAGCGGCTGGAATGGCGAACCCGGGCACAAGGAGATGAGAAATGAGGTGCGTTTTAGAAACCTTTCCCCATCACACGGTGTACCATCTTCTGGGTTTCTCATGCATGTTTTTGATGTAGGAAGATGCCCTTGAACCTGGAGATTTGGGACCCATGCGATGGGTACAACGCAGTATTACTTTAAAGGGTCTGCGTTTGCTCACCCAACCTCACCAAACCTCTCAGTCCCAAGAGTGTCCACCCTTATGTCTCATCCAGCTGTGCGTCTAGATATGGTCAATAATCCAGGTTGCATCACAGCCCCTGAACGCATTGTGTAAGAATTTCTCTCTCTTTCACTGTCTTTGTTTCATGGGTGTTTCAAAGTAATTTATTTTTATAATGGGGTTTAGCTGCTTTTCACTGCTGTGTTTATGCCGCTTTACACCCACTTGACACACTAACAGAGAGATATCAATACATAGGTTTTACGATTATTATTAGTCAGATATATTCTTGTGCGGTGAATAGGGCGTGTTGAGTCCAGTTCTCTGAGCAAGGAGTAGGTCTTGTCTATTACATATTGGGTTTATGGAATGGTATCTGAGCTAATTTGATACCCTTGTTTTATGTATCACCCCACCTCACCTTTCCCGTTAAGCAGCCATAGTGTGTTTTCTGCATGTGTGACTCTGTTCTGTTTTGTAATTCAGTTCAAGTGTAACGGTTTTTACATTCCCTCTATCAGTGATACCTTATGAGAAGTGTCCTTTTCTGTGTGACTTATTTCACTTAGAATCGTCGTACCTAAATCCACTCATCATGCTGCTACTAACCTTACGACATTGATTTCCTGGCTGAGTGATATTCCATTGTACATAAGGACCACAACTTCTTTATCCATTTTTCTCTTTCCTGGGATATTGAAGGTGGAATGAAGTGGAGGTCCTGGTCAACAGAGCAGCCCTAAACTTTGGGGTGCTTGTGTCTTGCTGATTTTTAATTTTCCCAATTTATACCCCCATGAGTGGAAGTGCCCTATGTTCTCTAAGCTGTGTTTTTCAGATGTTTCAGGACTCACCGGACACTTCTCCAGAGTGGCTCTTGGCAATTTACATCCCGCCCATCAGTGTAGCAAGGCTCCCATTTCTCCATGGCCTGTCCTGCATTTCTGGTTTTGACACTTTTTTCAGCATGGCCCTTTTGACCAATGGGAAGCGAGTCTTCTTTGTAGCCCTGATTTGCCTTTCCAGGTTGCTTGGTTGGCCAAAAAGGGCGTATGCGTTTTTTCCTGAATATATTCAGGAAAAAACGCATACGCCCTTTTTGGCCAAGGGCATCATTGTCAACGTTTTGCCGCTTTTCATGTGCTTTAAAGGCGATTCGTATCTACCTCCTGAAATCTGTTTCCTGCAATTCTGCCTTGATTTCAAATCCTCTTCTTTGCCTTCCCTCAATATATTTGTGGACGAGAGTTATCATTTATAACTCTGCAGGTTTGTGAATTGCAGTGCCCTGAACCTCCATTTTACAACTCGTTTTTATGGGAGCTGGCCGCAAAATCGCAGAATGGCTTCAGGCCCTGTTCTGGTTCCGGGGGTCAGGCTGAGCCTGTGGTTAATTCTTCTTTCTGATGGGAAAATAGAGTGACCTGTGCCTGTCCCAACACCAAGAGCTAGTCTCTCGTTGGTTCCACGTCTTCCCGTTTATCCTCAGGACAAATTGCAACCTGTACGGAACAGGAGGTTAAAGGTGCTGATGCTCCAAGTAGGGAGCTTGCTAGTAAAGTGGCTGGAACGGCGAACCCGGGCACAAGGAGATGAGAAATGTGGTACGTTTTAGAAACCTTTCCCCATCACACGGTGTACCGTCTTCTGGGTTTCTCATGCATGTTTTTGATGTAGGAAGATGCCCTTGAACCTGGAGATTTGGGACCCATGCGATGGGTACCACGCAGTATTACTTTAAAGGGTCTGCGTTTGCTCACCCAACCTCACCAAACCTCTCAGCCCCAAGAGTGTCCACCCTTATGTCTCATCCAGCTGTGCGTCTAGATATGGTCAATCCAGGTTGCATCACAGCCCCTGAACGCATTGTGTAAGAATTTCTCTCTCTTTCACTGTCTTTGTTTCATGGGTGTTTCAAAGTAATTTATTTTTATAATGGGGTTTAGCTGCTTTTCAATGCTGTGTTTATGCCGCTTTACACCCACTTGACACACTAACAGAGAGATATCAATGCATAGGTTTTACGATTATTATTAGATATATTCTTGTGCGGTGAATAGGGCGTGTTGAGTCCAGTTCTCTGAGCAAGGAGTAGGTCTTGTCTATTACATATTGGGTTTATGGAACGGTATCTGAGCTAATTTGATACCCTTGTTTTATGTATCACCCCACCTCACCTTTCCCGTTAAGCAGCCATAGTGTGTTTTCTGCATGTGTGACTCTCTTCTGTTTTGTAATTCAGTTCAAGTGTAACGGATTTACATTCCCTCTATCAGTGATACCTTAGGAGAAGTGTCCTTTTCTGTGTGACTTATTTCACTTAGAATCATCGTACCTAAATCCACTCATCATACTGCTACTAACCTTATGACATTGATTTCATGGCTGAGTGATATTCCATTGTACATAAGGACCACAACTTCTTTATCCATTTTTCTCTTTCCTGGGATATTTAAGGTGGAATGAAGTGGAGGTCCTGGTCAACAGAGCAGCCCTAAACTTTGGGGTGCTTGTGTCTTGCTGATTTTTCATTTTCCCAATTTATACCCCCATGAGTGGAAGTGCCCTATGCTCTCTAAGCTGTGTTTTTCAGATGTTTCAGGACTCACCGGACACTTCTCCAGAGTGGCTCTTGGCAATTTACATCCCGCCCATCAGTGTAGCAAGGCTCCCATTTCTCCATGGCCTGTCCTGCATTTCTGGTTTTGACACTCTTTTCAGCATGGCCCTTTTGACCGATGGGAAGCGAGACTTCTTTGTAGCGCTGATTTGCCTTTCCAGGTTGCTTGGTTGGCCAAAAAGGGCGTATGCGTTTTTTCCTGAATATATTCAGGAAAAAACGCATACGCCCTTTTTGGCCAAGGGCATCATTGTCAACGTTTTGCCGCTTTTCATGTGCTTTAAAGGCGATTCGTATCTACCTCCTGAAATCTGTTTCCTGCAATTCTGCCTTGATTTCAAATCCTCTTCTTTGCCTTCCCTCAATATATTTGTGGACGAGAGTTATCATTTATAACTCTGCAGGTTTGTGAATTGCAGTGCCCTGAACCTCCATTTTACAACTCGTTTTTATGGGAGCTGGCCACAAAATCGCAGAATGGCTTCAGGCCCTGTTTTGGTTCCGGGGGTCAGGCTGAGCCTGTGGTTAATTCTTCTTTCTGATGGGAAAATAGAGTGACCTGTGCCTGTCCCAACACCAAGAGCTAGTCTCTCGTTGGTTCCCCGTCTTCCCGTTTATCCTCAGGACAAATTTCAACCTGTACGGAACAGGAGGTTAAAGGTGCTGATGCTCCAAGTAGGGAGCTTGCTAGTAAAGCGGCTGGAATGGCGAACCCGGGCACAAGGAGATGAGAAATGAGGTGCGTTTTAGAAACCTTTCCCCATCACACGGTGTACCATCTTCTGGGTTTCTCATGCATGTTTTTGATGTAGGAAGATGCCCTTGAACCTGGAGATTTGGGACCCATGCGATGGGTACCACGCAGTTTTCCTTTAAAGGGTCTGCGTTTGCTCACCCAACCTCACCAAACCTCTCAGCCCCAAGAGTGTCCACCCTTATGTCTCATCCAGCTGTGCGTCTAGATATGGTCAATCCAGGTTGCATCACAGCCCCTGAACGCATTGTGTAAGAATTTCTCTCTCTTTCACTGTCTTTGTTTCATGGGTGTTTCAAAGTAATTTATTTTTATAATGGGGTTTAGCTGCTTTTCACTGCTGTGTTTATGCCGCTTTACACCCACTTGACACACTAACAGAGAGATATCAATACATAGGTTTTACGATTATTATTAGATATATTCTTGTGCGGTGAATAGGGCGTGTTGAGTCCAGTTCTCTGAGCAAGGAGTAGGTCTTGTCTATTACATATTGGGTTTATGGAATGGTATCTGAGCTAATTTGATACCCTTGTTTTATGTATCACCCCACCTCACCTTTCCCGTTAAGCAGCCATAGTGTGTTTTCTGCATGTGTGACTCTGTTCTGTTTTGTAATTCAGTCCAAGTGTAACGGTTTTTACATTCCCTCTATCAGTGATACCATATGAGAAGTGTCCTTTTCTGTGTGACTTATTTCACTTAGAATCGTCGTACCTAAATCCACTCATCATGCTGCTACTAACCTTACGACATTGATTTCCTGGCTGAGTGATATTCCATTGTACATAAGGACCACAACTTCTTTATCCATTTTTCTCTTTCCTGGGATATTTAAGGTGGAATGAAGTGGAGGTCCTGGTCAACAGAGCAGCCCTAAACTTTGGGGTGCTTGTGTCTTGCTGATTTTTAATTTTCCCAATTTATAACCCCATGAGTGGAAGTGCCCTATGTTCTCTAAGCTGTGTTTTTCAGATGTTTCAGGACTCACCGGACACTTCTCCAGAGTGGCTCTTGGCAATTTACATCCCGCCCATCAGTGTAGCAAGGCTCCCATTTCTCCATGGCCTGTCCTGCATTTCTGGTTTTGACACTTTTTCAGCATGGCCCTTTTGACCAATGGGAAGCGAGTCTTCTTTGTAGCCCTGATTTGCCTTTCCAGGTTGCTTGGTTGGCCAAAAAGGACGTATGCGTTTTTTCCTGAATATATTCAGGAAAAAACGCATACGCCCTTTTTGGCCAAGGGCATCATTGTCAACGTTTTGCCGCTTTTCATGTGCTTTAAAGGCGATTCGTATCTACCTCCTGAAATCTGTTTCCTGCAATTCTGCCTTGATTTCAAATCCTCTTCTTTGCCTTCCCTCAATATATTTGTGGACGAGAGTTATCATTTATAACTCTGCAGGTTTGTGAATTGCAGTGCCCTGAACCTCCATTTTACAACTCGTTTTTATGGGAGCTGGCCGCAAAATCGCAGAATGGCTTCAGGCCCTGTTCTGGTTCCGGGGGTCAGGCTGAGCCTGTGGTTAATTCTTCTTTCTGATGGGAAAATAGAGTGACCTGTGCCTGTCCCAACACCAAGAGCTAGTCTCTCGTTGGTTCCACGGCTTCCCGTTTATCCTCAGGACAAATTGCAACCTGTACGGAACAGGAGGTTAAAGGTGCTGTTGCTCCAAGTAGGGAGCTTGCTAGTAAAGCGGCTGGAACGGCGAACCCGGGCACAAGGAGATGAGAAATGAGGTACGTTTTAGAAACCTTTCCCCATCACACGGTGTACCATCTTCTGGGTTTCTCATGCATGTTTTTGATGTAGGAAGATGCCCTTGAACCTGGAGATTTGGGACCCATGCGATGGGTACCACGCAGTATTCCTTTAAAGGGTCTGCGTTTGCTCACCCAACCTCACCAAACCTCTCAGCCCCAAGAGTGTCCACCCTTATGTCTCATCCAGCTGTGCGTCTAGATATGGTCAATCCAGGTTGCATCACAGCCCCTGAACGCATTGTGTAAGAATTTCTCTCTCTTTCACTGTCTTTGTTTCATGGGTGTTTCAAAGTAATTTATTTTTATAATGGGGTTTAGCTGCTTTTCACTGCTGTGTTTATGCCGCTTTACACCCACTTGACACACTAACAGAGAGATATCAATACATAGGTTTTACGATTATTATTAGTCAGATATATTCTTGTGCGGTGAATAGGGCGTGTTGAGTCCAGTTCTCTGAGCAAGGAGTAGGTTTTGTCTATTACATATTGGGTTTATGGAACGGTATCTGAGCTAATTTGATACCCTTGTTTTATGTATCACCCCACCTCACCTTTCCCGTTAAGCAGCCATAGTGTGTTTTCTGCATGTGTGACTCTGTTCTGTTTTGTAATTCAGTTCAAGTGTAACGGTTTTTACATTCCCTCTATCAGTGATACCTTATGAGAAGTGTCCTTTTCTGTGTGACTTATTTCACTTAGAATCGTCGTACCTAAATCCACTCATCATGCTGCTACTAACCTTACGACATTGATTTCCTGGCTGAGTGATATTCCATTGTACATAAGGACCACAACTTCTTTATCCATTTTTCTCTTTCCTGGGATATTTAAGGTGGAATGAAGTGGAGGTCCTGGTTAACAGAGCAGCCCTAAACTTTGGGGTGCTTGTGTCTTGCTGATTTTTAATTTTCCCAATTTATACCCCCATGAGTGGAAGTGCCCTATGTTCTCTACGCTGTGTTTTTCAGATGTTTCAGGACTCACCGGACACTTCTCCAGAGTGGCTCTTGGCAATTTACATCCCGCCCATCAGTGTAGCAAGGCTCCCATTTCTCCATGGCCTGTCCTGCATTTCTGGTTTTGACACTTTTTTCAGCATGGCCCTTTTGACCGATGGGAAGCGAGACTTCTTTGTAGCGCTGATTTGCCTTTCCAGGTTGCTTGGTTGGCCAAAAAGGGCGTATGCGTTTTTTCCTGAATATATTCAGGAAAAAACGCATACGCCCTTTTTGGCCAAGGGCATCATTGTCAACGTTTTGCCGCTTTTCATGTGCTTTAAAGGCGATTCGTATCTACCTCCTGAAATCTGTTTCCTGCAATTCTGCCTTGATTTCAAATCCTCTTCTTTGCCTTCCCTCAATATATTTGTGGACGAGAGTTATCATTTATAACTCTGCAGGTTTGTGAATTGCAGTGCCCTGAACCTCCATTTTACAACTCGTTTTTATGGGAGCTGGCCACAAAATCGCAGAATGGCTTCAGGCCCTGTTTTGGTTCCGGGGGTCAGGCTGAGCCTGTGGTTAATTCTTCTTTCTGATGGGAAAATAGAGTGACCTGTGCCTGTCCCAACACCAAGAGCTAGTCTCTCGTTGGTTCCACGTCTTCCCGTTTATCCTCAGGACAAATTGCAACCTGTACGGAACAGGAGGTTAAAGGTGCTGATGCTCCAAGTAGGGAGCTTGCTAGTAAAGCGGCTGGAATGGCGAACCCGGGCACAAGGAGATGAGAAATGAGGTGTGTTTTAGAAACCTTTCCCCATCACACGGTGTACCATCTTCTGGGTTTCTCATGCATGTTTTTGATGTAGGAAGATGCCCTTGAACCTGGAGATTTGGGACCCATGCGATGGGTACCACGCAGTATTACTTTAAAGGGTCTGCGTTTGCTCACCCAACCTCACCAAACCTCTCAGCCCCAAGAGTGTCCACCCTTATGTCTCATCCAGCTGTGCGTCTAGATATGGTCAATCCAGGTTGCATCACAGCCCCTGAACGCATTGTGTAAGAATTTCTCTCTCTTTCACTGTCTTTGTTTCATGGTTGTTTCAAAGTAATTTATTTTTATAATGGGGTTTAGCTGCTTTTCACTGCTGTGTTTATGCGGCTTTACACCCACTTGACACACTAACAGAGAGATATCAATACATAGGTTTTACGATTATTATTAGTCAGATATATTCTTGTGCGGTGAATAGGGCGTGTTGAGTCCAGTTCTCTGAGCAAGGAGTAGGTCTTGTCTATTACATATTGGGTTTATGGAACGGTATCTGAGCTAATTTGATACCCTTGTTTTATGTATCACCCCACCTCACCTTTCCCGTTAAGCAGCCATAGTGTGTTTTCTGCATGTGTGACTCTGTTCTGTTTTGTAATTCAGTTCAAGTGTAACAGTTTTTACATTCCCTCTAACAGTGATACCTTATGAGAAGTGTCCTTTTCTGTGTGACTTATTTCACTTAGAATCGTCGTACCTAAATCCACTCATCATGCTGCTACTAACCTTACGACATTGATTTCCTGGCTGAGTGATATTCCATTGTACATAAGGACCACAACTTCTTTATCCATTTTTCTCTTTCCTGGGATATTTAAGGTGGAATGAAGTGGAGGTCCTGGTCAACAGAGCAGCCCTAAACTTTGGGGTGCTTGTGTCTTGCTGATTTTTCATTTTCCCAATTTATACCCCCATGAGTGGAAGTGCCCTATGCTCTCTAAGCTCTGTTTTTCAGATGTTTCAGGACTCACCGGACACTTCTCCAGAGTGGCTCTTGGCAATTTACATACCGCCCATCAGTGTAGCAAGGCTCCCATTTCTCCATGGCCTGTCCTGCATTTCTGGTTTTGACACTTTTTTCAGCATGGCCCTTTTGACCGATGGGAAGCGAGACCTCTTTGTAGCGCTGATTTGCCTTTCCAGGTTGCTTGGTTGGCCAAAAAGGGCGTATGCGTTTTTTCCTGAATATATTCAGGAAAAAACGCATACGCCCTTTTTGGCCAAGGGCATCATTGTCAACGTTTTGCCGCTTTTCATGTGCTTTAAAGGCGATTCGTATCTACCTCCTGAAATCTGTTTCCTGCAATTCTGCCTTGATTTCAAATCCTCTTCTTTGCCTTCCCTCAATATATTTGTGGACGAGAGTTATCATTTATAACTCTGCAGGTTTGTGAATTGCAGTGCCCTGAACCTCCATTTTACAACTCGTTTTTATGGGAGCTGGCCGCAAAATCTCAGAATGGCTTCAGGCCCTATTCTGGTTCCGGGGGTCAGGCTGAGCCTGTGGTTAATTCTTCTTTCTGATGGGAAAATAGAGTGACCTGTGCCTGTCCCAACACCAAGAGCTAGTCTCTCGTTGGTTCCACGTCTTCCCGTTTATCCTCAGGACAAATTGCAACCTGTACGGAACAGGAGGTTAAAGGTGCTGATGCTCCAAGTAGGGAGCTTGCTAGTAAAGCGGCTGGAATGGCGAACCCGGGCACAAGGAGATGAGAAATGAGGTGTGTTTTAGAAACCTTTCCCCATCACACGGTGTACCATCTTCTGGGTTTCTCATGCATGTTTTTGATGTAGGAAGATGCCCTTGAACCTGGAGATTTGGGACCCATGCGATGGGTACCACGCAGTATTACTTTAAAGGGTCTGCGTTTGCTCACCCAACCTCACCAAACCTCTCAGCCCCAAGAGTGTCCACCCTTATGTCTCATCCAGCTGTGCGTCTAGATATGGTCAATCCAGGTTGCATCACAGCCCCTGAACGCATTGTGTAAGAATTTCTCTCTCTTTCACTGTCTTTGTTTCATGGGTGTTTCAAAGTAATTTATTTTTATAATGGGGTTTAGCTGCTTTTCAATGCTGTGTTTATGCCGCTTTACACCCACTTGACACACTAACAGAGAGATATCAATGCATAGGTTTTACGATTATTATTAGTCAGATATATTCTTGTGCGGTGAATAGGGCGTGTTGAGTCCAGTTCTCTGAGCAAGGAGTAGGTCTTGTCTATTACATATTGGGTTTATGGAACGGTATCTGAGCTAATTTGATACCCTTGTTTTCTGTATCACCCCACCTCACCTTTCCCGTTAAGCAGCCATAGTGTGTTTTCTGCATGTGTGACTCTCTTCTGTTTTGTAATTCAGTTCAAGTGTAACGGATTTACATTCCCTCTATCAGTGATACCTTAGGAGAAGTGTCCTTTTCTGTGTGACTTATTTCACTTAGAATCGTCGTACCTAAATCCACTCATCATACTGCTACTAACCTTATGACATTGATTTCATGGCTGAGTGATATTCCATTGTACATAAGGACCACAACTTCTTTATCCATTTTTCTCTTTCCTGGGATATTTAAGGTGGAATGAAGTGGAGGTCCTGGTCAACAGAGCAGCCCTAAACTTTGGGGTGCTTGTGTCTTGCTGATTTTTCATTTTCCCAATTTATACCCCCATGAGTGGAAGTGCCCTATGCTCTCTAAGCTGTGTTTTTCAGATGTTTCAGGACTCACCGGACACTTCTCCAGAGTGGCTCTTGGCAATTTACATCCCGCCCATCAGTGTAGCAAGGCTCCCATTTCTCCATGGCCTGTCCTGCATTTCTGGTTTTGACACTTTTTTCAGCATGGCCCTTTTGACCGATGGGAAGCGAGACTTCTTTGTAGCGCTGATTTGCCTTTCCAGGTTGCTTGGTTGGCCAAAAAGGGAGTATGCGTTTTTTCCTGAATATATTCAGGAAAAAACGCATACGCCCTTTTTGGCCAAGGGCATCATTGTCAACGTTTTGCCGCTTTTCATGTGCTTTAAAGGCGATTCGTATCTACCTCCTGAAATCTGTTTCCTGCAATTCTGCCTTGATTTCAAATCCTCTTCTTTGCCTTCCCTCAATATATTTGTGGACGAGAGTTATCATTTATAACTCTGCAGGTTTGTGAATTGCAGTGCCCTGAACCTCCATTTTACAACTCGTTTTTATGGGAGCTGGCCACAAAATCGCAGAATGGCTTCAGGCCCTGTTTTGGTTCCGGGGGTCAGGCTGAGCCTGTGGTTAATTCTTCTTTCTGATGGGAAAATAGAGTGACCTGTGCCTGTCCCAACACCAAGAGCTAGTCTCTCGTTGGTTCCACGTCTTCCCGTTTATCCTCAGGACAAATTGCAACCTGTACGGAACAGGAGGTTAAAGGTGCTGATGCTCCAAGTAGGGAGCTTGCTAGTAAAGCGGCTGGAATGGCGAACCCGGGCACAAGGAGATGAGAAATGAGGTGCGTTTTAGAAACCTTTCCCCATCACACGGTGTACCATCTTCTGGGTTTCTCATGCATGTTTTTGATGTAGGAAGATGCCCTTGAACCTGGAGATTTGGGACCCATGCGATGGGTACCACGCAGTATTACTTTAAAGGGTCTGCGTTTGCTCACCCAACCTCACCAAACCTCTCAGCCCCAAGAGTGTCCACCCTTATGTCTCATCCAGCTGTGCGTCTAGATATGGTCAATCCAGGTTGCATCACAGCCCCTGAACGCATTGTGTAAGAATTTCTCTCTCTTTCACTGTCTTTGTTTCATGGGTGTTTCAAAGTAATTTATTTTTATAATGGGGTTTAGCTGCTTTTCACTGCTGTCTTTATGCCGCTTTACACCCACTTGACACACTAACAGAGAGATATCAATACATAGGTTTTACGATTATTATTATTCAGATATATTCTTGTGTGGTGAATAGGGCGTGTTGAGTCCAGTTCTCTGAGCAAGGAGTAGGTCTTGTCTATTACATATTGGGTTTATGGAATGGTATCTGAGCTAATTTGATACCCTTGTTTTATGTATCACCCCACCTCACCTTTCCCGTTAAGCAGCCATAGTGTGTTTTCTGCATGTGTGACTCTGTTCTGTTTTGTAATTCAGTTCAAGTGTAACGGTTTTTACATTCCCTCTATCAGTGATACCATATGAGAAGTGTCCTTTTCTGTGTGACTTATTTCACTTAGAATCGTCGTACCTAAATCCACTCATCATGCTGCTACTAACCTTACGACATTGATTTCCTGGCTGAGTGATATTCCATTGTACATAAGGACCACAACTTCTTTATCCATTTTTCTCTTTCCTGGGATATTGAAGGTGGAATGAAGTGGAGGTCCTGGTCAACAGAGCAGCCCTAAACTTTGGGGTGCTTGTGTCTTGCTGATTTTTAATTTTCCCAATTTATACCCCCATGAGTGGAAGTGCCCTATGTTCTCTAAGCTGTGTTTTTCAGATGTTTCAGGACTCACCGGACACTTCTCCAGAGTGGCTCTTGGCAATTTTCATCCCGCCCATCAGTGTAGCAAGGCTCCCATTTCTCCATGGCCTGTCCTGCATTTCTGGTTTTGACACTTTTTTCAGCATGGCCCTTTTGACCAATGGGAAGCGAGTCTTCTTTGTAGCCCTGATTTGCCTTTCCAGGTTGCTTGGTTGGCCAAAAAGGGCGTATGCGTTTTTTCCTGAATATATTCAGGAAAAAACGCATACGCCCTTTTTGGCCAAGGGCATCATTGTCAACGTTTTGCCGCTTTTCATGTGCTTTAAAGGCGATTCGTATCTACCTCCTGAAATCTGTTTCCTGCAATTCTGCCTTGATTTCAAATCCTCTTCTTTGCCTTCCCTCAATATATTTGTGGACGAGAGTTATCATTTATAACTCTGCAGGTTTGTGAATTGCAGTGCCCTGAACCTCCATTTTACAACTCGTTTTTATGGGAGCTGGCCGCAAAATCGCAGAATGGCTTCAGGCCCTGTTCTGGTTCCGGGGGTCAGGCTGAGCCTGTGGTTAATTCTTCTTTCTGATGGGAAAATAGAGTGACCTGTGCCTGTCCCAACACCAAGAGCTAGTCTCTCGTTGGTTCCACGTCTTCCCGTTTATCCTCAGGACAAATTGCAACCTGTACGGAACAGGAGGTTAAAGGTGCTGATGCTCCAAGTAGGGAGCTTGCTAGTAAAGCGGCTGGAACGGCGAACCCGGGCACAAGGAGATGAGAAATGAGGTAAGTTTTAGAAACCTTTCCCCATCACACGGTGTACCGTCTTCTGGGTTTCTCATGCATGTTTTTGATGTAGGAAGATGCCCTTGAACCTGGAGATTTGGGACCCATGCGATGGGTACCAAGCAGTATTACTTTAAAGGGTCTGCGTTTGCTCACCCAACCTCACCAAACCTCTCAGCCCCAAGAGTGTCCACCCTTATGTCTCATCCAGCTGTGCATCTAGATATGGTCAATCCAGGTTGCATCACAGCCCCTGAACGCATTGTGTAAGAATTTCTCTCTCTTTCACTGTCTTTGTTTCATGGTTGTTTCAAAGTAATTTATTTTTATAATGGGGTTTAGCTGCTTTTCACTGCTGTGTTTATGCGGCTTTACACCCACTTGACACACTAACAGAGAGATATCAATACATAGGTTTTACGATTATTATTAGTCAGATATATTCTTGTGCGGTGAATAGGGCGTGTTGAGTCCAGTTCTCTGAGCAAGGAGTAGGTTTTGTCTATTACATATTGGGTTTATGGAACGGTATCTGAGCTAATTTGATACCCTTGTTTTATGTATCACCCCACCTCACCTTTCCCGTTAAGCAGCCATAGTGTGTTTTCTGCATGTGTGACTCTGTTCTGTTTTGTAATTCAGTTCAAGTGTAACGGTTTTTACATTCCCTCTATCACTGATACCTTATGAGAAGTGTCCTTTTCTGTGTGACTTATTTCACTTAGAATCGTCGTACCTAAATCCACTCATCATGCTGCTACTAACCTTACGACATTGATTTCCTGGCTGAGTGATATTCCATTGTACATAAGGACCACAACTTCTTTATCCATTTTTCTCTTTCCTGGGATATTTAAGGTGGAATGAAGTGGAGGTCCTGGTTAACAGAGCAGCCCTAAACTTTGGGGTGCTTGTGTCTTGCTGATTTTTAATTTTCCCAATTTATACCCCCATGAGTGGAAGTGCCCTATGTTCTCTAAGCTGTGTTTTTCAGATGTTTCAGGACTCACCGGACACTTCTCCAGAGTGGCTCTTGGCAATTTACATCCCGCCCATCAGTGTAGCAAGGCTCCCATTTCTCCATGGCCTGTCCTGCATTTCTGGTTTTGACACTTTTTTCAGCATGGCCCTTTTGACCGATGGGAAGCGAGACTTCTTTGTAGCGCTGATTTGCCTTTCCAGGTTGCTTGGTTGGCCAAAAAGGGCGTATGCGTTTTTTCCTGAATATATTCAGGAAAAAACGCATACGCCCTTTTTGGCCAAGGGCATCATTGTCAACGTTTTGCCGCTTTTCATGTGCTTTAAAGGCGATTCGTATCTACCTCCTGAAATCTGTTTCCTGCAATTCTGCCTTGATTTCAAATCCTCTTCTTTGCCTTCCCTCAATATATTTGTGGACGAGAGTTATCATTTATAACTCTGCAGGTTTGTGAATTGCAGTGCCCTGAACCTCCATTTTACAACTCGTTTTTATGGGAGCTGGCCACAAAATCGCAGAATGGCTTCAGGCCCTGTTCTGGTTCCGGGGGTCAGGCTGAGCCTGTGGTTATTTCTTCTTTCTGATGGGAAAATAGAGTGACCTGTGCCTGTCCCAACACCAAGAGCTAGTCTCTCGTTGGTTCCACGTCTTCCCGTTTATCCTCAGGACAAATTGCAACCTGTACGGAACAGGAGGTTAAAGGTGCTGATGCTCCAAGTAGGGAGCTTGCTAGTAAAGCGGCTGGAATGGCGAACCCGGGCACAAGGAGATGAGAAATGAGGTGCGTTTTAGAAACCTTTCCCCATCACACGGTGTACCATCTTCTGGGTTTCTCATGCATGTTTTTGATGTAGGAAGATGCCCTTGAACCTGGAGATTTGGGACCCATGCGATGGGTACCACGCAGTATTACTTTAAATGGTCTGCGTTTGCTCACCCAACCTCACCAAACCTCTCAGCCCCAAGAGTGTCCACCCTTATGTCTCATCCAGCTGTGCGTCTAGATATGGTCAATCCAGGTTGCATCACAGCCCCTGAACGCATTGTGTAAGAATTTCTCTCTCTTTCACTGTCTTTGTTACATGGGTGTTTCAAAGTAATTTATTTTTATAATGGGGTTTAGCTGCTTTTCACTGCTGTGTTTATGCGGCTTTACACCCACTTGACACACTAACAGAGAGATATCAATACATAGGTTTTACGATTATTATTAGTCAGATATATTCTTGTGCGGTGAATAGGGCGTGTTGAGTTCAGTTCTCTGAGCAAGGAGTAGGTCTTGTCTATTACATATTGGGTTTATGGAACGGTATCTGAGCTAATTTGATACCCTTGTTTTATGTATCACCCCACCTCACCTTTCCCGTTAAGCAGCCATAGTGTGTTTTCTGCATGTGTGACTCTGTTCTGTTTTGTAATTCAGTTCAAGTGTAACAGTTTTTACATTCCCTCTAACAGTGATACCTTATGAGAAGTGTCCTTTTCTGTGTGACTTATTTCACTTAGAATCGTCGTACCTAAATCCACTCATCATGCTGCTACTAACCTTACGACATTGATTTCCTGGCTGAGTGATATTCCATTGTACATAAGGACCACAACTTCTTTATCCTTTTTTCTCTTTCCTGGGATATTTAAGGTGGAATGAAGTGGAGGTCCTGGTCAACAGAGCAGCCCTAAACTTTGGGGTGCTTGTGTCTTGGTGATTTTTAATTTTCCCAATTTATACCCCAATGAGTGGAAGTGCCCTATGCTCTCTAAGCTGTGTTTTTCAGATGTTTCAGGACTCACCAGACACTTCTCCAGAGTGGCTCTTGGCAATTTACATCCCGCCCATCAGTGTAGCAAGGCTCCCATTTCTCCATGGCCTGTCCTGCATTTCTGGTTTTGACACTTTTTTCAGCATGGCCCTTTTGACCGATGGGAAGCGAGACTTCTTTGTAGCGCTGATTTGCCTTTCCAGGTTGCTTGGTTGGCCAAAAAGGGCGTATGCGTTTTTTCCTGAATATATTCAGGAAAAAACGCATACGCCCTTTTTGGCCAAGGGCATCATTGTCAACGTTTTGCCGCTTTTCATGTGCTTTAAAGGTGATTCGTATCTACCTCCTGAAATCTGTTTCCTGCAATTCTGACTTGATTTCAAATCCTCTTCTTTGCCTTCCCTCAATATATTTGTGGACGAGAGTTATCATTTATAACTCTGCAGGTTTGTGAATTGCAGTGCCCTGAACCTCCATTTTACAACTCGTTTTTATGGGAGCTGGCCGCAAAATCGCAGAATGGCTTCAGGCCCTATTCTGGTTCCGGGGGTCAGGCTGAGCCTGTGGTTAATTCTTCTTTCTGATGGGAAAATAGAGTGACCTGTGCCTGTCCCAACACCAAGAGCTAGTCTCTCGTTGGTTCCACGTCTTCCCGTTTATCCTCAGGACAAATTGCAACCTGTACGGAACAGGAGGTTAAAGGTGCTGATGCTCCAAGTAGGGAGCTTGCTAGTAAAGCGGCTGGAATGGCGAACCCGGGCACAAGGAGATGAGAAATGAGGTGTGTTTTAGAAACCTTTCCCCATCACACGGTGTACCATCTTCTGGGTTTCTCATGCATGTTTTTGATGTAGGAAGATGCCCTTGAACCTGGAGATTTGGGACCCATGCGATGGGGACCACGCAGTATTACTTTAAAGGGTCTGCGTTTGCTCACCCAACCTCACCAAACCTCTCAGCCCCAAGAGTGTCCACCCTTATGTCTCATCCAGCTGTGCGTCTAGATATGGTCAATCCAGGTTGCATCACAGCCCCTGAACGCATTGTGTAAGAATTTCTCTCTCTTTCACTGTCTTTGTTTCATGGGTGTTTCAAAGTAATTTATTTTTATAATGGGGTTTAGCTGCTTTTCACTGCTGTGTTTATGCCGCTTTACACCCACTTGACACACTAACAGAGAGATATCAATACATAGGTTTTACGATTATTATTAGTCAGATATATTCTTGTGCGGTGAATAGGGCGTGTTGAGTCCAGTTCTCTGAGCAAGGAGTAGGTCTTGTCTATTACATATTGGGTTTATGGAATGGTATCTGAGCTAATTTGATACCCTTGTTTTATGTATCACCCCACCTCACCTTTCCCGTTAAGCAGCCATAGTGTGTTTTCTGCATGTGTGACTCTGTTCTGTTTTGTAATTCAGTTCAAGTGTAACGGTTTTTACATTCCCTCTATCAGTGATACCTTATGAGAAGTGTCCTTTTCTGTGTGACTTATTTCACTTAGAATCGTCGTACCTAAATCCACTCATCATGCTGCTACTAACCTTACGACATTGATTTCCTGGCTGAGTGATATTCCATTGTACATAAGGACCACAACTTCTTTATCCATTTTTCTCTTTCCTGGGATATTTAAGGTGGAATGAAGTGGAGGTCCTGGTCAACAGAGCAGCCCTAAACTTTGGGGTGCTTGTGTCTTGCTGATTTTTAATTTTCCCAATTTATACCCCCATGAGTGGAAGTGCCCTATGTTCTCTAAGCTGTGTTTTTCAGATGTTTCAGGACTCACCGGACACTTCTCCAGAGTGGCTCTTGGCAATTTACATCCCGCCCATCAGTGTAGCAAGGCTCCCATTTCTCCATGGCCTGTCCTGCATTTCTGGTTTTGACACTTTTTTCAGCATGGCCCTTTTGACCGATGGGAAGCGAGACTTCTTTGTAGCGCTGATTTGCCTTTCCAGGTTGCTTGGTTGGCCAAAAAGGGCGTATGCGTTTTTTCCTGAATATATTCAGGAAAAAACGCATACGCCCTTTTTGGCCAAGGGCATCATTGTCAACGTTTTGCCGCTTTTCATGTGCTTTAAAGGCGATTCGTATCTACCTCCTGAAATCTGTTTCCTGCAATTCTGCCTTGATTTCAAATCCTCTTCTTTGCCTTCCCTCAATATATTTGTGGACGAGAGTTATCATTTATAACTCTGCAGGTTTGTGAATTGCAGTGCCCTGAACCTCCATTTTACAACTCGTTTTTATGGGAGCTGGCCGCAAAATCGCAGAATGGCTTCAGGCCCTGTTCTGGTTCCGGGGGTCAGGCTGAGCCTGTGGTTAATTCTTCTTTCTGATGGGAAAATAGAGTGACCTGTGCCTGTCCCAACACCAAGAGCTAGTCTCTCGTTGGTTCCACGTCTTCCCGTTTATCCTCAGGACAAATTGCAACCTGTACGGAACAGGAGGTTAAAGGTGCTGATGCTCCAAGTAGGGAGCTTGCTAGTAAAGCGGCTGGAACGGCGAACCCGGGCACAAGGAGATGAGAAATGAGGTAAGTTTTAGAAACCTTTCCCCATCACACGGTGTACCGTCTTCTGGGTTTCTCATGCATGTTTTTGATGTAGGAAGATGCCCTTGAACCTGGAGATTTGGGACCCATGCGATGGGTACCACGCAGTATTCCTTTAAAGGGTCTGCGTTTGCTCACCCAACCTCACCAAACCTCTCAGCCCCAAGAGTGTCCACCCTTATGTCTCATCCAGCTGTGCGTCTAGATATGGTCAATCCAGGTTGCATCACAGCCCCTGAACGCATTGTGTAAGAATTTCTCTCTCTTTCACTGTCTTTGTTTCATGGTTGTTTCAAAGTAATTTATTTTTATAATGGGGTTTAGCTGCTTTTCACTGCTGTGTTTATGCGGCTTTACACCCACTTGACACACTAACAGAGAGATATCAATACATAGGTTTTACGATTATTATTAGTCAGATATATTCTTGTGCGGTGAATAGGGCGTGTTGAGTCCAGTTCTCTGAGCAAGGAGTAGGTTTTGTCTATTACATATTGGGTTTATGGAACGGTATCTGAGCTAATTTGATACCCTTGTTTTATGTATCACCCCACCTCACCTTTCCCGTTAAGCAGCCATAGTGTGTTTTCTGCATGTGTGACTCTGTTCTGTTTTGTAATTCAGTTCAAGTGTAACGGTTTTTACATTCCCTCTATCAGTGATACCTTATGAGAAGTGTCCTTTTCTGTGTGACTTATTTCACTTAGAATCGTCGTACCTAAATCCACTCATCATGCTGCTACTAACCTTACGACATTGATTTCCTGGCTGAGTGATATTCCATTGTACATAAGGACCACAACTTCTTTATCCATTTTTCTCTTTCCTGGGATATTTAAGGTGGAATGAAGTGGAGGTCCTGGTTAACAGAGCAGCCCTAAACTTTGGGGTGCTTGTGTCTTGCTGATTTTTAATTTTCCCAATTTATACCCCCATGAGTGGAAGTGCCCTATGTTCTCTAAGCTGTGTTTTTCAGATGTTTCAGGACTCACCGGACACTTCTCCAGAGTGGCTCTTGGCAATTTACATCCCGCCCATCAGTGTAGCAAGGCTCCCATTTCTCCATGGCCTGTCCTGCATTTCTGGTTTTGACACTTTTTTCAGCATGGCCCTTTTGACCGATGGGAAGCGAGACTTCTTTGTAGCGCTGATTTGCCTTTCCAGGTTGCTTGGTTGGCCAAAAAGGGCGTATGCGTTTTTTCCTGAATATATTCAGGAAAAAACGCATACGCCCTTTTTGGCCAAGGGCATCATTGTCAACGTTTTGCCGCTTTTCATGTGCTTTAAAGGCGATTCGTATCTACCTCCTGAAATCTGTTTCCTGCAATTCTGCCTTGATTTCAAATCCTCTTCTTTGCCTTCCCTCAATATATTTGTGGATGAGAGTTATCATTTATAACTCTGCAGGTTTGTGAATTGCAGTGCCCTGAACCTCCATTTTACAACTCGTTTTTATGGGAGCTGGCCACAAAATCGCAGAATGGCTTCAGGCCCTGTTCTGGTTCCGGGTGTCAGGCTGAGCCTGTGGTTATTTCTTCTTTCTGATGGGAAAATAGAGTGACCTGTGCCTGTCCCAACACCAAGAGCTAGTCTCTCGTTGGTTCCACGTCTTCCCGTTTATCCTCAGGACAAATTGCAACCTGTACGGAACAGGAGGTTAAAGGTGCTGATGCTCCAAGTAGGGAGCTTGCTAGTAAAGCGGCTGGAATGGCGAACCCGGGCACAAGGAGATGAGAAATGAGGTGCGTTTTAGAAACCTTTCCCCATCACACGGTGTACCATCTTCTGGGTTTCTCATGCATGTTTTTGATGTAGGAAGATGCCCTTGAACCTGGAGATTTGGGACCCATGCGATGGGTACCACGCAGTATTACTTTAAAGGGTCTGCGTTTGCTCACCCAACCTCACCAAACCTCTCAGCCCCAAGAGTGTCCAACCTTATGTCTCATCCAGCTGTGCGTCTAGATATGGTCAATCCAGGTTGCATCACAGCCCCTGAACGCATTGTGTAAGAATTTCTCTCTCTTTCACTGTCTTTGTTTCATGGGTGTTTCAAAGTAATTTATTTTTATAATGAGGTTTAGCTGCTTTTCACTGCTGTGTTTATGCGGCTTTACACCCACTTGACACACTAACAGAGAGATATCAATACATAGGTTTTACGATTATTATTAGTCAGATATATTCTTGTGCGGTGAATAGGGCGTGTTGAGTCCAGTTCTCTGAGCAAGGAGTAGGTCTTGTCTATTACATATTGGGTTTATGGAATGGTATCTGAGCTAATTTGATACCCTTGTTTTATGTATCACCCCACCTCACCTTTCCCGTTAAGCAGCCATAGTGTGTTTTCTGCATGTGTGACTCTGTTCTGTTTTGTAATTCAGTTCAAGTGTAACAGTTTTTACATTCCCTCTAACAGTGATACCTTATGAGAAGTGTCCTTTTCTGTGTGACTTATTTCACTTAGAATCGTCGTACCTAAATCCACTCATCATGCTGCTACTAACCTTACGACATTGATTTCCTGGCTGAGTGATATTCCATTGTACATAAGGACCACAACTTCTTTATCCATTTTTCTCTTTCCTGGGATATTTAAGGTGGAATGAAGTGGAGGTCCTGGTCAACAGAGCAGCCCTAAACTTTGGGGTGCTTGTGTCTTGCTGATTTTTAATTTTCCCAATTTATACCCCCATGAGTGGAAGTGCCCTATGCTCTCTAAGCTGTGTTTTTCAGATGTTTCAGGACTCACCAGACACTTCTCCAGAGTGGCTCTTGGCAATTTACATCCCGCCCATCAGTGTAGCAAGGCTCCCATTTCTCCATGGCCTGTCCTGCATTTCTGGTTTTGACACTTTTTTCAGCATGGCCCTTTTGACCGATGGGAAGCGAGACTTCTTTGTAGCGCTGATTTGCCTTTCCAGGTTGCTTGGTTGGCCAAAAAGGGCGTATGCGTTTTTTCCTGAATATATTCAGGAAAAAACGCATACGCCCTTTTTGGCCAAGGGCATCATTGTCAACGTTTTGCCGCTTTTCATGTGCTTTAAAGGCGATTCGAATCTACCTCCTGAAATCTGTTTCCTGCAATTCTGCCTTGATTTCAAATCCTCTTCTTTGCCTTCCCTCAATATATTTGTGGACGAGAGTTATCATTTATAACTCTGCAGGTTTGTGAATTGCAGTGCCCTGAACCTCCATTTTACAACTCGCGTTTTTGGGAGATGCCCGCAAAAGCGCAGGATGGCTTCAGGCCCTGTTCTTGTTCCGGGGGGCAGGCTGAGCCTGTGGTTATTTCTTCTTTCTGATGGGAAAATAGAGTGACCTGTGCCTGTCCCAACACCAAGAGCTAGTCTCTCGTTGGTTCCACGTCTTCCCGTTTATCCTCAGGACAAATTGCAACCTGTACGGAACAGGAGGTTAAAGGTGCTGATGCTCCAAGTAGGGAGCTTGCTAGTAAAGCGGCTGGAATGGCGAACCCGGGCACAAGGAGATGAGAAATGAGGTGCGTTTTAGAAACCTTTCCCCATCACACGGTGTACCATCTTCTGGGTTTCTCATGCATGTTTTTGATGTAGGAAGATGCCCTTGAACCTGGAGATTTGGGACCCATGCGATGGGTACCACGCAGTATTACTTTAAAGGGTCTGCGTTTGCTCACCCAACCTCACCAAACCTCTCAGCCCCAAGAGTGTCCAACCTTATGTCTCATCCAGCTGTGCGTCTAGATATGGTCAATCCAGGTTGCATCACAGCCCCTGAACGCATTGTGTAAGAATTTCTCTCTCTTTCACTGTCTTTGTTTCATGGGTGTTTCAAAGTAATTTATTTTTATAATGAGGTTTAGCTGCTTTTCACTGCTGTGTTTATGCGGCTTTACACCCACTTGACACACTAACAGAGAGATATCAATACATAGGTTTTACGATTATTATTAGTCAGATATATTCTTGTGCGGTGAATAGGGCGTGTTGAGTCCAGTTCTCTGAGCAAGGAGTAGGTTTTGTCTATTACATATTGGGTTTATGGAACGGTATCTGAGCTAATTTGATACCCTTGTTTTATGTATCACCCCACCTCACCTTTCCCGTTAAGCAGCCATAGTGTGTTTTCTGCATGTGTGACTCTGTTCTGTTTTGTAATTCAGTTCAAGTGTAACGGTTTTTACATTCCCTCTATCACTGATACCTTATGAGAAGTGTCCTTTTCTGTGTGACTTATTTCACTTAGAATCGTCGTACCTAAATCCACTCATCATGCTGCTACTAACCTTACGACATTGATTTCCTGGCTGAGTGATATTCCATTGTACATAAGGACCACAACTTCTTTATCCATTTTTCTCTTTCCTGGGATATTTAAGGTGGAATGAAGTGGAGGTCCTGGTTAACAGAGCAGCCCTAAACTTTGGGGTGCTTGTGTCTTGCTGATTTTTAATTTTCCCAATTTATACCCCCATGAGTGGAAGTGCCCTATGTTCTCTAAGCTGTGTTTTTCAGATGTTTCAGGACTCACCGGACACTTCTCCAGAGTGGCTCTTGGCAATTTACATCCCGCCCATCAGTGTAGCAAGGCTCCCATTTCTCCATGGCCTGTCCTGCATTTCTGGTTTTGACACTTTTTTCAGCATGGCCCTTTTGACCGATGGGAAGCGAGACTTCTTTGTAGCGCTGATTTGCCTTTCCAGGTTGCTTGGTTGGCCAAAAAGGGCGTATGCGTTTTTTCCTGAATATATTCAGGAAAAAACGCATACGCCCTTTTTGGCCAAGGGCATCATTGTCAACGTTTTGCCGCTTTTCATGTGCTTTAAAGGCGATTCGTATCTACCTCCTGAAATCTGTTTCCTGCAATTCTGCCTTGATTTCAAATCCTCTTCTTTGCCTTCCCTCAATATATTTGTGGACGAGAGTTATCATTTATAACTCTGCAGGTTTGTGAATTGCAGTGCCCTGAACCTCCATTTTACAACTCGTTTTTATGGGAGCTGGCCACAAAATCGCAGAATGGCTTCAGGCCCTGTTCTGGTTCCGGGGGTCAGGCTGAGCCTGTGGTTATTTCTTCTTTCTGATGGGAAAATAGAGTGACCTGTGCCTGTCCCAACACCAAGAGCTAGTCTCTCGTTGGTTCCACGTCTTCCCGTTTATCCTCAGGACAAATTGCAACCTGTACGGAACAGGAGGTTAAAGGTGCTGATGCTCCAAGTAGGGAGCTTGCTAGTAAAGCGGCTGGAATGGCGAACCCGGGCACAAGGAGATGAGAAATGAGGTGCGTTTTAGAAACCTTTCCCCATCACACGGTGTACCATCTTCTGGGTTTCTCATGCATGTTTTTGATGTAGGAAGATGCCCTTGAACCTGGAGATTTGGGACCCATGCGATGGGTACCACGCAGTATTACTTTAAATGGTCTGCGTTTGCTCACCCAACCTCACCAAACCTCTCAGCCCCAAGAGTGTCCACCCTTATGTCTCATCCAGCTGTGCGTCTAGATATGGTCAATCCAGGTTGCATCACAGCCCCTGAACGCATTGTGTAAGAATTTCTCTCTCTTTCACTGTCTTTGTTACATGGGTGTTTCAAAGTAATTTATTTTTATAATGGGGTTTAGCTGCTTTTCACTGCTGTGTTTATGCGGCTTTACACCCACTTGACACACTAACAGAGAGATATCAATACATAGGTTTTACGATTATTATTAGTCAGATATATTCTTGTGCGGTGAATAGGGCGTGTTGAGTTCAGTTCTCTGAGCAAGGAGTAGGTCTTGTCTATTACATATTGGGTTTATGGAACGGTATCTGAGCTAATTTGATACCCTTGTTTTATGTATCACCCCACCTCACCTTTCCCGTTAAGCAGCCATAGTGTGTTTTCTGCATGTGTGACTCTGTTCTGTTTTGTAATTCAGTTCAAGTGTAACAGTTTTTACATTCCCTCTAACAGTGATACCTTATGAGAAGTGTCCTTTTCTGTGTGACTTATTTCACTTAGAATCGTCGTACCTAAATCCACTCATCATGCTGCTACTAACCTTACGACATTGATTTCCTGGCTGAGTGATATTCCATTGTACATAAGGACCACAACTTCTTTATCCTTTTTTCTCTTTCCTGGGATATTTAAGGTGGAATGAAGTGGAGGTCCTGGTCAACAGAGCAGCCCTAAACTTTGGGGTGCTTGTGTCTTGGTGATTTTTAATTTTCCCAATTTATACCCCAATGAGTGGAAGTGCCCTATGCTCTCTAAGCTGTGTTTTTCAGATGTTTCAGGACTCACCAGACACTTCTCCAGAGTGGCTCTTGGCAATTTACATCCCGCCCATCAGTGTAGCAAGGCTCCCATTTCTCCATGGCCTGTCCTGCATTTCTGGTTTTGACACTTTTTTCAGCATGGCCCTTTTGACCGATGGGAAGCGAGACTTCTTTGTAGCGCTGATTTGCCTTTCCAGGTTGCTTGGTTGGCCAAAAAGGGCGTATGCGTTTTTTCCTGAATATATTCAGGAAAAAACGCATACGCCCTTTTTGGCCAAGGGCATCATTGTCAACGTTTTGCCGCTTTTCATGTGCTTTAAAGGTGATTCGTATCTACCTCCTGAAATCTGTTTCCTGCAATTCTGACTTGATTTCAAATCCTCTTCTTTGCCTTCCCTCAATATATTTGTGGACGAGAGTTATCATTTATAACTCTGCAGGTTTGTGAATTGCAGTGCCCTGAACCTCCATTTTACAACTCGTTTTTATGGGAGCTGGCCGCAAAATCGCAGAATGGCTTCAGGCCCTATTCTGGTTCCGGGGGTCAGGCTGAGCCTGTGGTTAATTCTTCTTTCTGATGGGAAAATAGAGTGACCTGTGCCTGTCCCAACACCAAGAGCTAGTCTCTCGTTGGTTCCACGTCTTCCCGTTTATCCTCAGGACAAATTGCAACCTGTACGGAACAGGAGGTTAAAGGTGCTGATGCTCCAAGTAGGGAGCTTGCTAGTAAAGCGGCTGGAATGGCGAACCCGGGCACAAGGAGATGAGAAATGAGGTGTGTTTTAGAAACCTTTCCCCATCACACGGTGTACCATCTTCTGGGTTTCTCATGCATGTTTTTGATGTAGGAAGATGCCCTTGAACCTGGAGATTTGGGACCCATGCGATGGGGACCACGCAGTATTACTTTAAAGGGTCTGCGTTTGCTCACCCAACCTCACCAAACCTCTCAGCCCCAAGAGTGTCCACCCTTATGTCTCATCCAGCTGTGCGTCTAGATATGGTCAATCCAGGTTGCATCACAGCCCCTGAACGCATTGTGTAAGAATTTCTCTCTCTTTCACTGTCTTTGTTTCATGGGTGTTTCAAAGTAATTTATTTTTATAATGGGGTTTAGCTGCTTTTCACTGCTGTGTTTATGCCGCTTTACACCCACTTGACACACTAACAGAGAGATATCAATACATAGGTTTTACGATTATTATTAGTCAGATATATTCTTGTGCGGTGAATAGGGCGTGTTGAGTCCAGTTCTCTGAGCAAGGAGTAGGTCTTGTCTATTACATATTGGGTTTATGGAATGGTATCTGAGCTAATTTGATACCCTTGTTTTATGTATCACCCCACCTCACCTTTCCCGTTAAGCAGCCATAGTGTGTTTTCTGCATGTGTGACTCTGTTCTGTTTTGTAATTCAGTTCAAGTGTAACGGTTTTTACATTCCCTCTATCAGTGATACCTTATGAGAAGTGTCCTTTTCTGTGTGACTTATTTCACTTAGAATCGTCGTACCTAAATCCACTCATCATGCTGCTACTAACCTTACGACATTGATTTCCTGGCTGAGTGATATTCCATTGTACATAAGGACCACAACTTCTTTATCCATTTTTCTCTTTCCTGGGATATTTAAGGTGGAATGAAGTGGAGGTCCTGGTCAACAGAGCAGCCCTAAACTTTGGGGTGCTTGTGTCTTGCTGATTTTTAATTTTCCCAATTTATACCCCCATGAGTGGAAGTGCCCTATGTTCTCTAAGCTGTGTTTTTCAGATGTTTCAGGACTCACCGGACACTTCTCCAGAGTGGCTCTTGGCAATTTACATCCCGCCCATCAGTGTAGCAAGGCTCCCATTTCTCCATGGCCTGTCCTGCATTTCTGGTTTTGACACTTTTTTCAGCATGGCCCTTTTGACCGATGGGAAGCGAGACTTCTTTGTAGCGCTGATTTGCCTTTCCAGGTTGCTTGGTTGGCCAAAAAGGGCGTATGCGTTTTTTCCTGAATATATTCAGGAAAAAACGCATACGCCCTTTTTGGCCAAGGGCATCATTGTCAACGTTTTGCCGCTTTTCATGTGCTTTAAAGGCGATTCGTATCTACCTCCTGAAATCTGTTTCCTGCAATTCTGCCTTGATTTCAAATCCTCTTCTTTGCCTTCCCTCAATATATTTGTGGACGAGAGTTATCATTTATAACTCTGCAGGTTTGTGAATTGCAGTGCCCTGAACCTCCATTTTACAACTCGTTTTTATGGGAGCTGGCCGCAAAATCGCAGAATGGCTTCAGGCCCTGTTCTGGTTCCGGGGGGCAGGCTGAGCCTGTGGTTAATTCTTCTTTCTGATGGGAAAATAGAGTGACCTGTGCCTGTCCCAACACCAAGAGCTAGTCTCTCGTTGGTTCCACGTCTTCCCGTTTATCCTCAGGACAAATTGCAACCTGTACGGAACAGGAGGTTAAAGGTGCTGATGCTCCAAGTAGGGAGCTTGCTAGTAAAGCGGCTGGAACGGCGAACCCGGGCACAAGGAGATGAGAAATGAGGTAAGTTTTAGAAACCTTTCCCCATCACACGGTGTACCGTCTTCTGGGTTTCTCATGCATGTTTTTGATGTAGGAAGATGCCCTTGAACCTGGAGATTTGGGACCCATGCGATGGGTACCACGCAGTATTCCTTTAAAGGGTCTGCGTTTGCTCACCCAACCTCACCAAACCTCTCAGCCCCAAGAGTGTCCACCCTTATGTCTCATCCAGCTGTGCGTCTAGATATGGTCAATCCAGGTTGCATCACAGCCCCTGAACGCATTGTGTAAGAATTTCTCTCTCTTTCACTGTCTTTGTTTCATGGTTGTTTCAAAGTAATTTATTTTTATAATGGGGTTTAGCTGCTTTTCACTGCTGTGTTTATGCGGCTTTACACCCACTTGACACACTAACAGAGAGATATCAATACATAGGTTTTACGATTATTATTAGTCAGATATATTCTTGTGCGGTGAATAGGGCGTGTTGAGTCCAGTTCTCTGAGCAAGGAGTAGGTTTTGTCTATTACATATTGGGTTTATGGAACGGTATCTGAGCTAATTTGATACCCTTGTTTTATGTATCACCCCACCTCACCTTTCCCGTTAAGCAGCCATAGTGTGTTTTCTGCATGTGTGACTCTGTTCTGTTTTGTAATTCAGTTCAAGTGTAACGGTTTTTACATTCCCTCTATCAGTGATACCTTATGAGAAGTGTCCTTTTCTGTGTGACTTATTTCACTTAGAATCGTCGTACCTAAATCCACTCATCATGCTGCTACTAACCTTACGACATTGATTTCCTGGCTGAGTGATATTCCATTGTACATAAGGACCACAACTTCTTTATCCATTTTTCTCTTTCCTGGGATATTTAAGGTGGAATGAAGTGGAGGTCCTGGTTAACAGAGCAGCCCTAAACTTTGGGGTGCTTGTGTCTTGCTGATTTTTAATTTTCCCAATTTATACCCCCATGAGTGGAAGTGCCCTATGTTCTCTAAGCTGTGTTTTTCAGATGTTTCAGGACTCACCGGACACTTCTCCAGAGTGGCTCTTGGCAATTTACATCCCGCCCATCAGTGTAGCAAGGCTCCCATTTCTCCATGGCCTGTCCTGCATTTCTGGTTTTGACACTTTTTTCAGCATGGCCCTTTTGACCGATGGGAAGCGAGACTTCTTTGTAGCGCTGATTTGCCTTTCCAGGTTGCTTGGTTGGCCAAAAAGGGCGTATGCGTTTTTTCCTGAATATATTCAGGAAAAAACGCATACGCCCTTTTTGGCCAAGGGCATCATTGTCAACGTTTTGCCGCTTTTCATGTGCTTTAAAGGCGATTCGTATCTACCTCCTGAAATCTGTTTCCTGCAATTCTGCCTTGATTTCAAATCCTCTTCTTTGCCTTCCCTCAATATATTTGTGGATGAGAGTTATCATTTATAACTCTGCAGGTTTGTGAATTGCAGTGCCCTGAACCTCCATTTTACAACTCGTTTTTATGGGAGCTGGCCACAAAATCGCAGAATGGCTTCAGGCCCTGTTCTGGTTCCGGGTGTCAGGCTGAGCCTGTGGTTATTTCTTCTTTCTGATGGGAAAATAGAGTGACCTGTGCCTGTCCCAACACCAAGAGCTAGTCTCTCGTTGGTTCCACGTCTTCCCGTTTATCCTCAGGACAAATTGCAACCTGTACGGAACAGGAGGTTAAAGGTGCTGATGCTCCAAGTAGGGAGCTTGCTAGTAAAGCGGCTGGAATGGCGAACCCGGGCACAAGGAGATGAGAAATGAGGTGCGTTTTAGAAACCTTTCCCCATCACACGGTGTACCATCTTCTGGGTTTCTCATGCATGTTTTTGATGTAGGAAGATGCCCTTGAACCTGGAGATTTGGGACCCATGCGATGGGTACCACGCAGTATTACTTTAAAGGGTCTGCGTTTGCTCACCCAACCTCACCAAACCTCTCAGCCCCAAGAGTGTCCAACCTTATGTCTCATCCAGCTGTGCGTCTAGATATGGTCAATCCAGGTTGCATCACAGCCCCTGAACGCATTGTGTAAGAATTTCTCTCTCTTTCACTGTCTTTGTTTCATGGGTGTTTCAAAGTAATTTATTTTTATAATGAGGTTTAGCTGCTTTTCACTGCTGTGTTTATGCGGCTTTACACCCACTTGACACACTAACAGAGAGATATCAATACATAGGTTTTACGATTATTATTAGTCAGATATATTCTTGTGCGGTGAATAGGGCGTGTTGAGTCCAGTTCTCTGAGCAAGGAGTAGGTCTTGTCTATTACATATTGGGTTTATGGAATGGTATCTGAGCTAATTTGATACCCTTGTTTTATGTATCACCCCACCTCACCTTTCCCGTTAAGCAGCCATAGTGTGTTTTCTGCATGTGTGACTCTGTTCTGTTTTGTAATTCAGTTCAAGTGTAACAGTTTTTACATTCCCTCTAACAGTGATACCTTATGAGAAGTGTCCTTTTCTGTGTGACTTATTTCACTTAGAATCGTCGTACCTAAATCCACTCATCATGCTGCTACTAACCTTACGACATTGATTTCCTGGCTGAGTGATATTCCATTGTACATAAGGACCACAACTTCTTTATCCATTTTTCTCTTTCCTGGGATATTTAAGGTGGAATGAAGTGGAGGTCCTGGTCAACAGAGCAGCCCTAAACTTTGGGGTGCTTGTGTCTTGCTGATTTTTAATTTTCCCAATTTATACCCCCATGAGTGGAAGTGCCCTATGCTCTCTAAGCTGTGTTTTTCAGATGTTTCAGGACTCACCAGACACTTCTCCAGAGTGGCTCTTGGCAATTTACATCCCGCCCATCAGTGTAGCAAGGCTCCCATTTCTCCATGGCCTGTCCTGCATTTCTGGTTTTGACACTTTTTTCAGCATGGCCCTTTTGACCGATGGGAAGCGAGACTTCTTTGTAGCGCTGATTTGCCTTTCCAGGTTGCTTGGTTGGCCAAAAAGGGCGTATGCGTTTTTTCCTGAATATATTCAGGAAAAAACGCATACGCCCTTTTTGGCCAAGGGCATCATTGTCAACGTTTTGCCGCTTTTCATGTGCTTTAAAGGCGATTCGAATCTACCTCCTGAAATCTGTTTCCTGCAATTCTGCCTTGATTTCAAATCCTCTTCTTTGCCTTCCCTCAATATATTTGTGGACGAGAGTTATCATTTATAACTCTGCAGGTTTGTGAATTGCAGTGCCCTGAACCTCCATTTTACAACTCGCGTTTTTGGGAGATGCCCGCAAAAGCGCAGGATGGCTTCAGGCCCTGTTCTTGTTCCGGGGGGCAGGCTGAGCCTGTGGTTATTTCTTCTTTCTGATGGGAAAATAGAGTGACCTGTGCCTGTCCCAACACCAAGAGCTAGTCTCTCGTTGGTTCCACGTCTTCCCGTTTATCCTCAGGACAAATTGCAACCTGTACGGAACAGGAGGTTAAAGGTGCTGATGCTCCAAGTAGGGAGCTTGCTAGTAAAGCGGCTGGAATGGCGAACCCGGGCACAAGGAGATGAGAAATGAGGTGCGTTTTAGAAACCTTTCCCCATCACACGGTGTACCATCTTCTGGGTTTCTCATGCATGTTTTTGATGTAGGAAGATGCCCTTGAACCTGGAGATTTGGGACCCATGCGATGGGTACCACGCAGTATTACTTTAAAGGGTCTGCGTTTGCTCACCCAACCTCACCAAACCTCTCAGCCCCAAGAGTGTCCAACCTTATGTCTCATCCAGCTGTGCGTCTAGATATGGTCAATCCAGGTTGCATCACAGCCCCTGAACGCATTGTGTAAGAATTTCTCTCTCTTTCACTGTCTTTGTTTCATGGGTGTTTCAAAGTAATTTATTTTTATAATGAGGTTTAGCTGCTTTTCACTGCTGTGTTTATGCGGCTTTACACCCACTTGACACACTAACAGAGAGATATCAATACATAGGTTTTACGATTATTATTAGTCAGATATATTCTTGTGCGGTGAATAGGGCGTGTTGAGTCCAGTTCTCTGAGCAAGGAGTAGGTCTTGTCTATTACATATTGGGTTTATGGAATGGTATCTGAGCTAATTTGATACCCTTGTTTTATGTATCACCCCACCTCACCTTTCCCGTTAAGCAGCCATAGTGTGTTTTCTGCATGTGTGACTCTGTTCTGTTTTGTAATTCAGTTCAAGTGTAACAGTTTTTACATTCCCTCTAACAGTGATACCTTATGAGAAGTGTCCTTTTCTGTGTGACTTATTTCACTTAGAATCGTCGTACCTAAATCCACTCATCATGCTGCTACTAACCTTACGACATTGATTTCCTGGCTGAGTGATATTCCATTGTACATAAGGACCACAACTTCTTTATCCATTTTTCTCTTTCCTGGGATATTTAAGGTGGAATGAAGTGGAGGTCCTGGTCAACAGAGCAGCCCTAAACTTTGGGGTGCTTGTGTCTTGCTGATTTTTAATTTTCCCAATTTATACCCCCATGAGTGGAAGTGCCCTATGCTCTCTAAGCTGTGTTTTTCAGATGTTTCAGGACTCACCAGACACTTCTCCAGAGTGGCTCTTGGCAATTTACATCCCGCCCATCAGTGTAGCAAGGCTCCCATTTCTCCATGGCCTGTCCTGCATTTCTGGTTTTGACACTTTTTTCAGCATGGCCCTTTTGACCGATGGGAAGCGAGACTTCTTTGTAGCGCTGATTTGCCTTTCCAGGTTGCTTGGTTGGCCAAAAAGGGCGTATGCGTTTTTTCCTGAATATATTCAGGAAAAAACGCATACGCCCTTTTTGGCCAAGGGCATCATTGTCAACGTTTTGCCGCTTTTCATGTGCTTTAAAGGCGATTCGAATCTACCTCCTGAAATCTGTTTCCTGCAATTCTGCCTTGATTTCAAATCCTCTTCTTTGCCTTCCCTCAATATATTTGTGGACGAGAGTTATCATTTATAACTCTGCAGGTTTGTGAATTGCAGTGCCCTGAACCTCCATTTTACAACTCGCGTTTTTGGGAGATGCCCGCAAAAGCGCAGGATGGCTTCAGGCCCTGTTCTTGTTCCGGGGGGCAGGCTGAGCCTGTGGTTATTTCTTCTTTCTGATGGGAAAATAGAGTGACCTGTGCCTGTCCCAACACCAAGAGCTAGTCTCTCGTTGGTTCCACGTCTTCCCGTTTATCCTCAGGACAAATTGCAACCTGTACGGAACAGGAGGTTAAAGGTGCTGATGCTCCAAGTAGGGAGCTTGCTAGTAAAGCGGCTGGAATGGCGAACCCGGGCACAAGGAGATGAGAAATGAGGTGCGTTTTAGAAACCTTTCCCCATCACACGGTGTACCATCTTCTGGGTTTCTCATGCATGTTTTTGATGTAGGAAGATGCCCTTGAACCTGGAGATTTGGGACCCATGCGATGGGTACCACGCAGTATTACTTTAAAGGGTCTGCGTTTGCTCACCCAACCTCACCAAACCTCTCAGCCCCAAGAGTGTCCAACCTTATGTCTCATCCAGCTGTGCGTCTAGATATGGTCAATCCAGGTTGCATCACAGCCCCTGAACGCATTGTGTAAGAATTTCTCTCTCTTTCACTGTCTTTGTTTCATGGGTGTTTCAAAGTAATTTATTTTTATAATGAGGTTTAGCTGCTTTTCACTGCTGTGTTTATGCGGCTTTACACCCACTTGACACACTAACAGAGAGATATCAATACATAGGTTTTACGATTATTATTAGTCAGATATATTCTTGTGCGGTGAATAGGGCGTGTTGAGTCCAGTTCTCTGAGCAAGGAGTAGGTCTTGTCTATTACATATTGGGTTTATGGAATGGTATCTGAGCTAATTTGATACCCTTGTTTTATGTATCACCCCACCTCACCTTTCCCGTTAAGCAGCCATAGTGTGTTTTCTGCATGTGTGACTCTGTTCTGTTTTGTAATTCAGTTCAAGTGTAACAGTTTTTACATTCCCTCTAACAGTGATACCTTATGAGAAGTGTCCTTTTCTGTGTGACTTATTTCACTTAGAATCGTCGTACCTAAATCCACTCATCATGCTGCTACTAACCTTACGACATTGATTTCCTGGCTGAGTGATATTCCATTGTACATAAGGACCACAACTTCTTTATCCATTTTTCTCTTTCCTGGGATATTTAAGGTGGAATGAAGTGGAGGTCCTGGTCAACAGAGCAGCCCTAAACTTTGGGGTGCTTGTGTCTTGCTGATTTTTAATTTTCCCAATTTATACCCCCATGAGTGGAAGTGCCCTATGCTCTCTAAGCTGTGTTTTTCAGATGTTTCAGGACTCACCAGACACTTCTCCAGAGTGGCTCTTGGCAATTTACATCCCGCCCATCAGTGTAGCAAGGCTCCCATTTCTCCATGGCCTGTCCTGCATTTCTGGTTTTGACACTTTTTTCAGCATGGCCCTTTTGACCGATGGGAAGCGAGACTTCTTTGTAGCGCTGATTTGCCTTTCCAGGTTGCTTGGTTGGCCAAAAAGGGCGTATGCGTTTTTTCCTGAATATATTCAGGAAAAAACGCATACGCCCTTTTTGGCCAAGGGCATCATTGTCAACGTTTTGCCGCTTTTCATGTGCTTTAAAGGCGATTCGAATCTACCTCCTGAAATCTGTTTCCTGCAATTCTGCCTTGATTTCAAATCCTCTTCTTTGCCTTCCCTCAATATATTTGTGGACGAGAGTTATCATTTATAACTCTGCAGGTTTGTGAATTGCAGTGCCCTGAACCTCCATTTTACAACTCGCGTTTTTGGGAGATGCCCGCAAAAGCGCAGGATGGCTTCAGGCCCTGTTCTTGTTCCGGGGGGCAGGCTGAGCCTGTGGTTAATTCTTCTTCCTGATGGGAAAATAGAGTGACCTGTGCCTGTCCCAACACCAAGAGCTAGTCTCTCATTGGTTCCACGACTTCCCGTTCATCCTCAGGACAAATATCAACCTGTACGGAACAGGAGGTTAAACGTGGTGATGCTCCAAGGAGGGAGATTGCTAGTAAAGTGGCTGCAATCGCGAACCCGAGCACAAGCAGATGAGAAATGAGGTGCGTTTTAGAAACCTTTCCCCATCACACGGTGTACCATCTTCTGGGTTTCTCATGCATGTTTTCGATGTAGGAAGATGCCCTTGAACCTGGAGATTTGGGACCCATGCGATGGGTACCACGCAGTATTACTTTAAAGGGTCTGCGTTTGCTCACCCAACCTCACCAAACCTCTCAGCCCCAAGAGTGTCCACCCTTATGACTCATCCAGCTGTGGGTCTAGATATGGTCAATCCAGGTTGCATCACAGCCCCTGAACGCATTGTGTAAGAATTTCTCTCTCTTTCACTGTCTTTGTTTCATGGGTTTTTCAAAGTAATTTATTTTTATAATGGGGTTTAGCTGCTTTTCACTGTTGTGTTTATGCCGCTTTTTACCCACTTGACACACTAACAGAGAGATATCAATACATAGGTTTTAAGATTATTACTAGTCAGATATATTCTTGTGCGGTGAATAGGGCGTGTTGAGTCCAGTTCTCTGAGCAAGGAGTAGGTCTTGTCTATTACATATTGGGTTTATGGAACGGTATCTGAGCTAATTTGAAACCCTTGTTTTATGTATCACCCCACCTCACCTTTCCCGTTAAGCAGCCATAGTGTGTTTTCTGCATGTGTGACTCTGTTCTGTTTTGTAATTCAGTTCAAGTGTAACGGTTTTTACATTCCCTCTATAAGTGATACCTTATGAGAAGTGTCCTTTTCTGTGTGACTTATTTCACTTAGAATCGTCGTACCTAAATCCACTCATCATGCTGCTACTAGCCTTATGACATTGATTTCACGGCTGAGTGATATTCCATTGTACATAAGGACCACAACTTCTTTATCCATTTTTCTCTTTCCTGGGATATTTAAGGTGGAATAAAGTGGAGGTCCTTGTCAACAGAGCAGCCCTAAACTTTGGGGTGCTTGTGTCTTGCTGATTTTTAATTTTCCCAATTTATACCCCCATGAGTGGAAGTGCCCTATGCTCTCTAAGCTTTGCTTTTTAGACGTTTCAGGACTCACCGTACACTTCTCCAGAGTGGCTGTTGACAATTTACATCCCGCCCATCAGTGTAGCAAGGCTCCCATTTCTCCATGGCCTGTCCTGCATTTCTGGTGTTGACACTTTTTTCAGCATGGCCCTTTTGACCGATGGGAAGCGAGACATCTTTGTAGCGCTGATTTGCCTTTCCAGGTTGCTTGGTTGGCCAAAAAGGGCGTATGCGTTTTTTCCTGAATATATTCAGGAAAAAACGCATACGCCCTTTTTGGCCAAGGGCATCATTGTCAACGTTTTGCCGCTTTTCATGTGCTTTAAAGGCGATTCGAATCTACCTCCTGAAATCTGTTTCCTGCAATTCTGCCTTGATTTCAAATCCTCTTCTTTGCCTTCCCTCAATATATTTGTGGATGAGAGTTATCATTTATAACTCTGCAGGTTTGTGAATTGCAGTGCCCTGAACCTCCAATTTACAACTCGCTTTTTAGGGAGCTGGCCGCAAAAGCGCAGGATGGCTTCAGGCCCTGTTCTGGTTCCGGGGGGCAGGCTGAGCCTGTGGTTAATTCTTCTTCCTGATGGGAAAATAGAGTGACCTGTGCCTGTCCCAACACCAAGAGCTAGTCTTTCATTGGTTCCACGTCTTCCCGTTCATCCTCAGTACAAATTGCAACCTGTACGGAACAGGAGGTTAAAGGTGCTGATGCTCCAAGGAGGGAGATTGCTAGTAAAGTGGCTGGAATGGCAAACCCGGGCACAAGCAGATGAGAAATGAGGTGCGTTTTAGAAACCTTTCCACATCACACAGTGTACCATCTTCTGGGTATCTCATGCATGTTTTCGATGTAGGAAGATGCCCTTGAACCTGGAGATTTGGGACCCATGCGATGGGTACCACGCAGTATTACTTTAAAGGGTCTGCGTTTGCTCACCCAACCTCACCAAACCTCTCAGCCGCAACAGTGTCCACCCTTATGTCTCATCCAGCTGTGGGTCTAGATATGGTCAATCCAGGTTGCATCACAGCCCCTGAACGCATTGTGTAAGAATTTCTCTCTCTTTCACTGTCTTTCTTTCATGGGTTTTTCAAAGTAATTTATTTTTATAATGGGGTTTAGCTGCTTTTCACTGCTGTGTTTATGCCGCTTTTTACCCACTTGACACACTAACAGAGAGATATCAATACATAGGTTTTAAGATTATGACTAGTCAGATATATTCTTGTGCGGTGAATAGGGCGTGTTGAGTCCAGTTCTCTGAGCAAGGAGTAGGTCTTGTCTATTACATATTGGGTTTATGGAACGGTATCTGAGCTAATTTGAAACCCTTGTTTTATGTATCACCCCACCTCACCTTTCCCGTTAAGCAGCCATAGTGTGTTTTCTGCATGTGTGACTCTGTTCTGTTTTGTAATTCAGTTCAAGTGTAACGGTTTTTACATTCCCTCTATAAGTGATACCTTATGAGAAGTGTCCTTTTCTGTGTGACTTATTTCACTTAGATTCGTCGTACCTAAATCCACTCATCATGCTGCTACTAGCCTTATGACATTGATTTCACGGCTGAGTGATATTCCATTGTACATAAGGACCACAACTTCTTTATCCATTTTTCTCTTTCCTGGGATATTGAAGGTGGAATGAAGTGGAGGTCCTTGTCAACAGAGCAGCCCTAAACTTTGGGGTGCTTGTGTCTTGCTGATTTTTAATTTTCCCAATTTATACCCCCATGAGTGGAAGTGCCCTATGCTCTCTAAGCTTTGTTTTTTAGATGTTTCACGACTCACCGTACGCTTCTCCAGAGTGGCTGTTGGCAATTTACATCCCGCCCATCAGTGTAGCAAGGCTCCCATTTCTCCATGGCCTGTCCTGCATTTCTGGTTTTGACACTTTTTTCAGCATGGCCTTTTTAACCGATGGGAAGCGAGACATCTTTGTAGCGCTGATTTGCCTTTCCAGGTTGCTTGGTTGGCCAAAAAGGGCGTATGCGTTTTTTCCTGAATATATTCAGGAAAAAACGCATACGCCCTTTTTGGCCAAGGGCATCATTGTCAACGTTTTGCCGCTTTTCATGTGCTTTAAAGGCGATTCGAATCTACCTCCTGAAATCTGTTTCCTGCAATTCTGCCTTGATTTCAAATCCTCTTCTTTGCCTTCCCTCAATATATTTGTGGACGAGAGTTATCATTTATAACTCTGCAGGTTTGTGAATTGCAGTGCCCTGAACCTCCATTTTACAACTCGCGTTTTTGGGAGCTGGCCGCAAAAGCGCAGGATGGCTTCAGGCCCTGTTCTTGTTCCGGGGGGCAGGCTGAGCCTGTGGTTAATTCTCCTTCCTGATGGGAAAATAGAGTGACCTGTGCCTGTCCCAACACCAAGAGCTAGTCTCTCATTGGTTCCACGTCTTCCCGTTCATCCTCAGGACAAATATCAACCTGTACGGAACAGGAGGTTAAACGTGATGATGCTCCAAGGAGGGAGATTGCTAGTAAAGTGGCTGGAATGGCGAACCCGAGCACAAAGAGATGAGAAATGAGGTGCGTTTTAGAAACCTTTCCCCATCACACGGTGTACCATCTTCTGGGTTTCTCATGCATGTTTTCGATGTAGGAAGATGCCCTTGAACCTGGAGATTTGGGACCCATGCGATGGGTACCACGCAGTATTACTTTAAAGGGTTTGCGTTTGCTCACCCAACCTCACCAAACCTCTCAGCCCCAAGAGTGTCCACCCTTATGTCTCATCCAGCTGTGGGTCTAGATATGGTCAATCCAGGTTGCATCACAGCCCGTGAACGCATTGTGTAAGAATTTCTATCTCTTTCACTGTCTTTGTTTCATGGGTTTTTCAAAGTAATTTATTTTTATAAATGGGTTTAGCTGCTTTTCACTGCTGTGTTTATGCCGCTTTTCACCCACTTGACACACTAACAGAGAGATATCAATACATAGGTTTTAAGATTATTACTAGTCAGATATATTCTTTTGCGGTGAATAGGGCGTGTTGAGTCCAGTTCTCTGAGCAAGGAGTAGGTCTTGTCTATTACATATTGGTTTTATGGAACGGTATCTGAGCTAATTTGAAACCCTTGTTTTATGTATCACCCCACCTCACCTTTCCCGTTAAGCAGCCATAGTGTGTTTTCTGCATGTGTGACTCTGTTCTGTTTTGTAATTCAGTTCAAGTGTAACGGTTTTTACATTCCCTCTATCAGTGATACCTTATTAGAAGTGTCCTTTTCTGTGTGCCTTATTTCACTTAGAATCGTCGTACCTAAATCCACTCATCATGCTGCTACTAGCCTTATGACATTGATTTCCTGGCTGAGTGATATTCCATTGTACATAAGGACCACAACTTCTTTATCCATTTTTCTCTTTCCTGGGATATTGAAGGTGGAATGAAGTGGAGGTCCTTGTCAACAGAGCAGTCCTAAACTTTGGGGTGCTTGTGTCTTGCTGATTTTTAATTTTCCCAATTTATACCCCCATGAGTGGAAGTGCCCTATGCTCTCTAAGCTGTGTTTTTTAGATGTTTCAGGACACACCGTACTCTTCTCCAGAGTGGCTGTTGGCAATTTACATCCCGCCCATCAGTGTAGCAAGGCTCCCATTTCTCCATGGCCTGTCCTGCATTTCTGGTTTTGACACTTTTTTCAGCATGGCCTTTTTAACCGATGGGAAGCGAGACTTCTTTGTAGCGCTGATTTGCCTTTCCAGGTTGCTTGGTTGGCCAAAAAGGGCGTATGCGTTTTTTCCTGAATATATTCAGGAAAAAACGCATACGCCCTTTTTGGCCAAGGGCATCATTGTCAACGTTTTGCCGGTTTTCATGTGCTTTAAAGGCAATTCGAATCTACCTCCTGAAATCTGTTTCCTGCAATTCTGCCTTGATTTCAAATCCTCTTCTTTGCCTTCCCTCAATATATTTGTGGACGAGAGTTATCATTTATAACTCTGCAGGTTTGTGAATTGCAGTGCCCTGAACCTCCATTTTACAACACGCGTTTTTGGGAGATGGCCGCAAAAGCGCAGGATGGCTTCAGGCCCTGTTCTTGTTCCGGGGGGCAGGCTGAGCCTGTGGTTAATTCTTCTTCCTGATGGGAAAATAGAGTGACCTGTGCCTGTCCCAACACCAAGAGCTAGTCTGTCATTGGTTCCACGTCTTCCCGTTCATCCTCAGGACAAATTGCAACCTGTACGGAACAGGAGGTTAAAGGTGCTGATGCTCCAAGTAGGGAGATTGCTAGTAAAGCGGCTGGAATAGCGAACCCGGGCACAAGGAGATGAGAAATGAGGTGCGTTTTAGAAACCTTTCCACATCACACGGTGTACCATCTTCTGGGTTTCTCATGCATGTTTTCGATGTAGGAAGATGCCCTTGAACCTGGCGATTTGCGACCCATGCGATGGTTACCATGCAGTATTACTTTAAAGGGTCTGCGTTTGCTCACCCAACCTCACCAAACCTCTCAGCCCCAAGAGTGTCCACCCTTATGTCTCATCCAGCTGTGGGTCTAGATATGGTCAATCCAGGTTGCATCACAGCCCGTGAACGCATTGCGTAGGAATTTCTATCTCTTTCACTGTCTTTGTTTCATGGGTTTTTCAAAGTAATTTATTTTTATAATGGGGTTTAGCTGCTTTTCACTGCTGTGTTTATGCCGCTTTACACCCACTTGACACACTAACAGAGAGATATCAATACATAGGTTTTAAGATTATTACTAGTCAGATATATTCTTGTGCGGTGAATAGGGCGTGTTGAGTCCAGTTCTCTGAGCAAGGAGTAGGTCTTGTCTATTACATATTGGTTTTATGGAACGGTATCTGAGCTAATTTGAAACCCTTGTTTTATGTATCACCCCACCTCACCTTTCCCGTTAAGCAGCCATAGTGTGTTTTCTGCATGTGTGACTCTGTTCTGTTTTGTAATTCAGTTCAAGTGTAACGGTTTTTACATTCCCTCTATCAGTGATACCTTATGAGAAGTGTCCTTTTCTGTGTGACTTATTTCACTTAGAATCGTCGTACCTAAATCCACTCATCATGCTGCTACTAGCCTTATGACATTGATTTCATGGCTGAGTGATATTCCATTGTACATAAGGACCACAACTTCTTTATCCATTTTTCTCTTTCCTGGGATATTGAAGGTGGAATGAAGTGGAGGTCCTTGTCAACAGAGCAGCCCTAAACTTTGGGGTGCTTGTGTCTTGCTGATTTTTCATTTTCCCAATTTATACCCCCATGAGTGGAAGTGCCCTATGCTCTCTAAGCTTTGCTTTTTAGACGTTTCAGGACTCACCGTACACTTCTCCAGAGTGGCTGTTGACAATTTACATCCCGCCCATCAGTGTAGCAAGGCTCCCATTTCTCCATGGCCTGTCCTGCATTTCTGGTGTTGACACTTTTTTCAGCATGGCCCTTTTGACCGATGGGAAGCGAGACATCTTTGTAGCGCTGATTTGCCTTTCCAGGTTGCTTGGTTGGCCAAAAAGGGCGTATGCGTTTTTTCCTGAATATATTCAGGAAAAAACGCATACGCCCTTTTTGGCCAAGGGCATCATTGTCAACGTTTTGCCGCTTTTCATGTGCTTTAAAGGCGATTCGAATCTACCTCCTGAAATCTGTTTCCTGCAATTCTGCCTTGATTTCAAATCCTCTTCTTTGCCTTCCCTCAATATATTTGTGGATGAGAGTTATCATTTATAACTCTGCAGGTTTGTGAATTGCAGTGCCCTGAACCTCCATTTTACAACTCGCTTTTTAGGGAGCTGGCCGCAAAAGTGCAGGATGGCTTCAGGCCCTGTTCTGGTTCCGGGGGGCAGGCTGAGCCTGTGGTTAATTCTTCTTCCTGATGGGAAAATAGAGTGACCTGTGCCTGTCCCAACACCAAGAGCTAGTCTCTCATTGGTTCCACGTCTTCCCGTTCATCCTCAGGACAAATTGCAACCTGTACGGAACAGGAGGTTAAAGGTGCTGATGCTCCAAGTAGGGAGATTGCTAGTAAAGCGGCTGGAATAGCGAACCCGGGCACAAGGAGATGAGAAATGAGGTGCGTTTTAGAAACCTTTCCACATCACACGAAGTACCATCTTCTGGGTTTCTCATGCATGTTTTCGATGTAGGAAGATGCCCTTGAACCTGGAGATTTGGGACCCATGCGATGGGTACCACGCAGTATTACTTTAAAGGGTCTGCGTTTGCTCACCCAACCTCACCAAACCTCTCAGCCGCAACAGTGTCCACCCTTAGGTCTCATCCAGCTGTGGGTCTGGATATGGTCAATACAGGTGGCATCACAGCCCCTGAACGCATTGTGTAAGAATTTCGCTCTCTTTCACTGTCTTTGTTTCATGGGTTTTTCAAAGTAATTTATTTTTATAATGGGGTTTAGCTGCTTTTCACTGCTGTGTTTATGCCGCTTTTTACCCACTTGACACACTAACAGAGAGATATCAATACATAGGTTTTAAGATTATTACTTGTCAGATATATTCTTGTGCGGTGAATAGGGCGTGTTGAGTCCAGTTCTCTGAGCAAGGAGTAGGTGTTGTCTATTACATATTGGGTTTATGGAACGGTATCTGAGCTAATTTGAAACCCTTGTTTTATGTATCACCCCACCTCACCTTTCCCGTTAAGCAGCCATAGTGTGTTTTCTGCATGTGTGACTCTGTTCTGTTTTGTAATTCAGTTCAAGTGTAACGGTTTTTACATTCCCTCTATAAGTGATACCTTATGAGAAGTGTCCTTTTCTGTGTGACTTATTTCACTTAGAGTCGTCATACCTAAATCCACTCATCATGCTGCTACTAGCCTTATGACATTGATTTCACGGCTGAGTGATATTCCATTGTACATAAGGACCACAACTTCTTTATCCATTTTTCTCTTTCCTGGGATATTGAAGGTGGAATGAAGTGGAGGTCCTTGTCAACAGAGCAGCCCTAAACTTTGGGGTGCTTGTGTCTTGCTGATTTTTAATTTTCCCAGTTTATAACCCCATGAGTGGAAGTGCCCTATGCTCTCTAAGCTTTGTTTTTTAGATGTTTCAGGACTCACCGTACGCTTCTCCAGAGTGGCTGTTGGCAATTTACATCCCGCCCATCAGTGTAGGAAGGCTCCCATTTCTCCATGGCCTGTCCTGCATTTCTGGTTTTGACATTTTTTTCAGCATGGCCTTTTTAACCGATGGGAAGCGAGAAATCTTTGTAGCGCTGATTTGCCTTTCCAGGTTGCTTGGTTGGCCAAAAAGGGCGTATGCGTTTTTTCCTGAATACATTCAGGAAAAAACGCATACGCCCTTTTTGGCCAAGGGCATCATTGTCAACGTTTTGCCACTTTTCATGTGCTTTAAAGGCGACTCGAATCTACCTCCTGAAATCTGTTTCCTGCAATTCTGCCTTGATTTCAAATCCTCTTCTTTGCCTTCCGTCAATATATTTGTGGACGAGAGTTATCATTTATAACTCTGCAGGTTTGTGAATTGCAGTGCCCTGAACCTCCATTTTACAACTCGCTTTTTTGGGAGCTGGCCGCAAAAGCGCAGGATGGCTTCAGGCCCTGTTCTGGTTCCGGGGGGCAGGCTGAGCCTGTGGTTAATTCTTCTTCCTGATGGGAAAATAGAGTGACCTGTGCCTGTCCCAACACCAAGAGCTAGTCTCTCATTGGTTCCACGTCTTCCCGTTCATCCTCAGGACAAATTGCAACCTGTACGGAACAGGAGGTTAAAGGTGCTGATGCTCCAAGTAGGGAGATTGCTAGTAAAGCGGCTGGAATAGCGAACCCGGGCACAAGGAGATGAGAAATGAGGTGCGTTTTAGAAACCTTTCCACATCACACAGTGTACCATCTTCTGGGATTCTCACGCATGTTTTCGATGTAGGAAGATGCCCTTGAACCTGGAGATTTGGGACCCATGCGATGGGCAACATGCAGTATTACTTTAAAGGGTCTGCGTTTGCTCACCCAACCTCACCAAACCTCTCAGCCGCAACAGTGTCCACCCTTATGTCTCATCCAGCTGTGGGTCTAGATATGGTCAATCCAGGTTGCATCACAGCTCGTGAACGCATTGTGTAAGAATTTCTATCTCTTTCACTGTCTTTGTTTCATGGGTTTTTCAAAGTAATTTATTTTTATAATGGGGTTTAGCTGCTTTTCACTGCTGTGTTTATGCCGCTTTACACCCACTTGACACACTAACAGAGAGATATCAATACATAGGTTTTAAGATTATTACTAGTCAGATATATTCTTGTGCGGTGAATAGGGCGTGTTGAGTCCAGTTCTCTGAGCAAGGAGTAGGTCTTGTCTATTACATATTGGTTTTATGGAACGGTATCTGAGCTAATTTGAAACCCTTGTTTTATGTATCACCCCACCTCACCTTTCCCGTTAAGCAGCCATAGTGTGTTTTCTGCATGTGTGACTCTGTTCTGTTTTGTAATTCAGTTCAAGTGTAACGGTTTTTACATTCCCTCTATCACTGATACCTTTTGAGAAGTGTCCTTTTCTGTGTGACTTATTTCACTTAGAATCGTCGTACCTAAATCCACTCATCATGCTGCTACTAGCCTTATGACATTGATTTCACGGCTGAGTGATATTCCATTGTACATAAGGACCACAACTTCTTTATCCATTTTTCTCTTTCCTGGGATATTGAAGGTGGAATGAAGTGGAGGTCCTTGTCAACAGAGCAGCCCTAAACTTTGGGGTGCTTGTGTCTTGCTGATTTTTAATTTTCCCAATTTATAACCCCATGAGTGGAAGTGCCGTATGCTCTCTAAGCTTTGTTTTTTAGATGTTTCAGGACTCACCGTACGCTTCTCCAGAGTGGCTGTTGGCAATTTACATCCCGCCCATCAGTGTAGCAAGGCTCCCATTTCTCCATGGCCTGTCCTGCATTTCTGGTGTTGACACTTTTTTCAGCATGGCCCTTTTGACCGATGGGAAGCGAGACATCTTTGTAGCGCTGATTTGCCTTTCCAGGTTGCTTGGTTGGCCAAAAAGGGCGTATGCGTTTTTTCCTGAATATATTCAGGAAAAAACGCATACGCCCTTTTTGGCCAAGGGCATCATTGTCAACGTTTTGCCGCTTTTCATGTGCTTTAAAGGCGATTCGAATCTACCTCCTGAAATCTGTTTCCTGCAATTCTGCCTTGATTTCAAATCCTCTTCTTTGCCTTCCCTCAATATATTTGTGGATGAGAGTTATCATTTATAACTCTGCAGGTTTGTGAATTGCAGTGCCCTGAACCTCCATTTTACAACTCGCTTTTTAGGGAGCTGGCTGCAAAAGCGCAGGATGGCTTCAGGCCCGGTTCTGGTTCCGGGGGGCAGGCTGAGCCTGTGGTTAATTCTTCTTCCTGATGGGAAAATAGAGTGACCTGTGCCTGTCCCAACACCAAGAGCTAGTCTTTCATTGGTTCCACGTCTTCCCGTTCATCCTCAGTACAAATTGCAACCTGTACGGAACAGGAGGTTAAAGGTGCTGATGCTCCAAGGAGGGAGATTGCTAGTAAAGTGGCTGGAATGGCGAACCCGGGCACAAGCAGATGAGAAATGAGGTGCGTTTTAGAAACCTTTCCCCATCACACGGTGTACCATCTTCTGGGTATCTCATGCATGTTTTCGATGTAGGAAGATGCCCTTGAACCTGGAGATTTGGGACCCATGCGATGGGTACCACGCAGTATTACTTTAAAGGGTCTGCGTTTGCTCACCCAACCTCACCAAACCTCTCATCCCCAAGAGTGTCCACCCTTATGTCTCATCCAGCTGTGGGTCTAGATATGGTCAATCCAGGTTGCATCACAGCCCCTGAACGCATTGTGTAAGAATTTCTCTCTCTTTCACTGTCTTTGTTTCATGGGTTTTTCAAAGTAATTTATTTTTATAATGGGGTTTAGCTGCTTTTCACTGCTGTGTTTATGCCGCTTTTTACCCACTTGACACACTAACAGAGAGATATCAATACATAGGTTTTAAGATTATTACTAGTCAGATATATTCTTGTGCGGTGAATAGGGCGTGTTGAGTCCAGTTCTCTGAGCAAGGAGTAGGTCTTGTCTATTACATATTGGGTTTATGGAACGGTATCTGAGCTAATTTGAAACCCTTGTTTTATGTATCACCCCACCTCACCTTTCCCGTTAAGCAGCCATAGTGTGTTTTCTGCATGTGTGACTCTGTTCTGTTTTGTAATTCAGTTCAAGTGTAACGGTTTTTACATTCCCTCTATAAGTGATACCTTATGAGAAGTGTTCTTTTCTGTGTGACTTATTTCACTTAGAGTCGTCGTACCTAAATCCACTCATCATGCTGCTCCTAGCCTTATGACATTGATTTCACGGCTGAGTGATATTCCATTGTACATAAGGACCACAACTTCTTTATCCATTTTTCTCTTTCCTGGGATATTGAAGGTGGAATGAAGTGGAGGTCCTTGTCAACAGAGCAGCCCTAAACTTTGGGGTGCTTGTGTCTTGCTGATTTTTCATTTTCCCAATTTATACCCCCATGAGTGGAAGTGCCCTATGCTCTCTAAGCTTTGCTTTTTAGACCTTTCAGGACTCACCGTACACTTCTCCAGAGTGGCTGTTGACAATTTACATCCCGCCCATCAGTGTAGCAAGGCTCCCATTTCTCCATGGCCTGTCCTGCATTTCTGGTGTTGACACTTTTTTCAGCATGGCCCTTTTGACCGATGGGAAGCGAGACATCTTTGTAGCGCTGATTTGCCTTTCCAGGTTGCTTGGTTGGCCAAAAAGGGCGTATGCGTTTTTTCCTGAATATATTCAGGAAAAAACGCATACGCCCTTTTTGGCCAAGGGCATCATTGTCAACGTTTTGCCGCTTTTCATGTGCTTTAAAGGCGATTCGAATCTACCTCCTGAATTCTGTTTCCTGCAATTCTGCCTTGATTTGAAATCCTCTTCTTTGCCTTCCCTCAATATATTTGTGGATGAGAGTTATCATTTATAACTCTGCAGGTTTGTGAACTGCAGTGCCCTGAACCTCCATTTTACAACTCGCTTTTTAGGGAGCTGGCCGCAAAAGCGCAGGATGGCTTCAGGCCCTGTTCTGGTTCCGGGGGACAGGCTGAGCCTGTGGTTAATTCTTCTTCCTGATGGGAAAATAGAGTGACCTGTGCCTGTCCCAACACCAAGAGCTAGTCTTTCATTGGTTCCACGTCTTCCCGTTCATCCTCAGTACAAATTGCAACCTGTACGGAACAGGAGGTTAAAGGTGCTGATGCTCCAAGGAGGGAGATTGCTAGTAAAGTGGCTGGAATGGCGAACCCGGGCACAAGCAGATGAGAAATGAGGTGCGTTTTAGAAACCTTTCCCCATCACACGGTGTACCATCTTCTGGGTTTCTCATGCATGTTTTCGATGTAGGAAGATACCCTTGAACCTGGAGATTTGGGACCCATGCGATGGGTACCACGCAGTATTATTTAAAGGGTCTGCGTTTGCTCACCCAACCTCACCAAACCTCTCAGCCGCAACAGTGTCCACCCTTAGGTCTCATCCAGCTGTGGGTCTAGATATGGTCAATCCAGGTTGCATCACAGCCCCTGAACGCATTGTGTAAGAATTTCTCTCTCTTTCACTGTCTTTGTTTCATGGGTTTTTCAAAGTAATTTATTTTTATAATGGGGTTTAGCTGCTTTTCACTGCTGTGTTTATGCCGCTTTTTACCCACTTGACACACTAACAGAGAGATATCAATACACAGGTTTTAAGATTATTACTAGTCAGATATATTTTTGTGCGGTGAATAGGGCGTGTTGAGTCCAGTTCTCTGAGCAAGGAGTAGGTCTTGTCTATTACATATTGGGTTTATGGAACGGTATCTGAGCTAATTTGAAACCCTTGTTTTATGTATCACCCCACCTCACCTTTCCCGTTAAGCAGCCATAGTGTGTTTTCTGCATGTGTGACTCTGTTCTGTTTTGTAATTCAGTTCAAGTGTAACGGTTTTTACATTCCCTCTATAAGTGATACCTTATGAGAAGTGTCCTTTTCTGTGTGACTTATTTCACTTAGAGCCGTCGTACCTAAGTCCACTCATCATGCTGCTCCTAGCCTTATGACATTGATTTCACGGCTGAGTGATATTCCATTGTACATAAGGACCACAACTTCTTTATCCATTTTTCTCTTTCCTGGGATATTGAAGGTGGAATGAAGTGGAGGTCCTTGTCAACAGAGCAGCCCTAAACTTTGGGGTGCTTGTGTCTTGCTGATTTTTAATTTTCCCAATTTATACCCCTAGGAGTGGAAGTGCCCTATGCTCTCTAAGCTTTGCTTTTTAGACCTTTCAGGACTCACCGTACACTTCTCCAGAGTGGCTGTTGACAATTTACATCCCGCCCATCAGTGTAGCAAGGCTCCCATTTCTCCATGGCCTGTCCTGCATTTCTGGTGTTGACACTTTTTTCAGCATGGCCCTTTTGACCGATGGGAAGCGAGACATCTTTGTAGCGCTGATTTGCCTTTCCAGGTTGCCTGGTTGGCCAAAAAGGGCGTATGCGTTTTTTCCTGAATATATTCAGGAAAAAACGCATACGCCCTTTTTGGCCAAGGGCATCATTGTCAACGTTTTGCCGCTTTTCATGTGCTTTAAAGGCGATTCGAATCTACCTCCTGAAATCTGTTTCCTGCAATTCTGCCTTGATTTCAAATCCTCTTCTTTGCCTTCCCTCAATATATTTGTGGATGAGAGTTATCATTTATAACTCTGCAGGTTTGTGAACTGCAGTGCCCTGAACCTCCATTTTACAACTCGCTTTTTAGGGAGCTGGCCGCAAAAGCGCAGGATGGCTTCAGGCCCTGTTCTGGTTCCGGGGGGCAGGCTGAGCCTGTGGTTAATTCTTCTTCCTGATGGGAAAATAGAGTGACCTGTGCCTGTCCCAACACCAAGAGCTAGTCTTTCATTGGTTCCACGTCTTCCCGTTCATCCTCAGTACAAATTGCAACCTGTACGGAACAGGAGGTTAAAGGTGCTGATGCTCCAAGTAGGGAGATTGCTAGTAAAGTGGCTGGAATGGCGAACCCGGGCACAAGCAGATGAGAAATGAGGTGCGTTTTAGAAACGTTTCCCCATCACACGGTGTACCATCTTCTGGGTATCTCATGCATGTTTTCGATGTAGGAAGATACCCTTGAACCTGGAGATTTGGGACCCATGCGATGGGTACCACGCAGTATTATTTAAAGGGTCTGCGTTTGCTCACCCAACCTCACCAAACCTCTCAGCCGCAACAGTGTCCACCCTTAGGTCTCATCCAGCTGTGGGTCTAGATATGGTCAATCCAGGTTGCATCACAGCCCCTGAACGCATTGTGTAAGAATTTCTCTCTCTTTCACTGTCTTTGTTTCATGGGTTTTTCAAAGTAATTTATTTTTATAATGGGGTTTAGCTGCTTTTCACTGCTGAGTTTATGCCGCTTTTTACCCACTTGACACACTAACAGAGAGATATCAATACATAGGTTTTAAGATTATTACTAGTCAGATATATTCTTGTGCGGTGAATAGGGCGTGTTGAGTCCAGTTCTCTGAGCAAGGAGTAGGTCTTGTCTATTACATATTGGGTTTATGGAACGGTATCTGAGCTAATTTGAAACCCTTGTTTTATGTATCACCCCACCTCACCTTTCCCGTGAAGCAGCCATAGTGTGTTTTCTACATGTGTGACTCTGTTCTGTTTTCTGATTCACTTCAAGTGTAACGGTTTTTACATTCCCTCTATCAGTGATACCTTTTGAGAAGTGTCCTTTTCTGTGTGACTTATTTCACTTAGAATCGTTGTACCTAAATCCACTCATCATGCTGCTACTAGCCTTATGACATTGATTTCATGGCTGAGTGATATTCCATTGTACATAAGGACCACAACTTCTTTATCCATTTTTCTCTTTCCTGGGATATTGAAGGTGGAATGAAGTGGAGGTCCTTGTCAACAGCGCAGCCCTAAACTTTGGGGCGCTTGTGTCTTGCTGATTTTTAATTTTCCCAATTTATACCCCCATGAGTGGAAGTGCCCTATGCTCTCTAAGCTTTGCTTTTTAGACGTTTCAGGACTCACCGTACACTTCTCCAGAGTGGCTGTTGACAATTTACATCCCGCCCATCAGTGTAGCAAGGCTCCCATTTCTCCATGGCCTGTCCTGCATTTCTGGTTTTGACACTTTTTTCAGCATGGCCCTTTTGACCGATGGGAAGCGAGACATCTTTGTAGCGCTGATTTGTCTTTCCAGGTTGCTTGGTTGGCCAAAAAGGGCGTATGCGTTTTTTCCTGAATATATTCAGGAAAAAACGCATACGCCCTTTTTGGCCAAGGGCATCATTGTCAACGTTTTGCCGCTTTTCATGTGCTTTAAAGGCGATTCGAATCTACCTCCTGAAATCTGTTTCCTGCAATTCTGCCTTGATTTCAAATCCTCTTCTTTGCCTTCCCTCAATATATTTGTGGATGAGAGTTATCATTTATAACTCTGCAGGTTTGTGAATTGCAGTGCCCTGAACCTCCAATTTACAACTCGCTTTTTAGGGAGCTGCCCGCAAAAGCGCAGGATGGCTTCAGGCCCTGTTCTGGTTCCGGGGGGCAGGCTGAGCCTGTGGTTAATTCTTCTTCCTGATGGGAAAATAGAGTGACCTGTGCCTGTCCCAACACCAAGAGCTAGTCTTTCATTGGTTCCACGTCTTCCCGTTCATCCTCAGTACAAATTGCAACCTGTACGGAACAGGAGGTTAAAGGTGCTGATGCTCCAAGGAGGGAGATTGCTAGTAAAGTGGCTGGAATGGCGAACCCGGGCACAAGCAGATGAGAAATGAGGTGCGTTTTAGAAACCTTTCCCCATCACACGGTGTACCATCTTATGGGTATCTCATGCATGTTTTCGATGTAGGAAGATGCCCTTGAACCTGGAGATTTGGGACCCATGCGATGGATACCACGCAGTATTACTTTAAAGGGTCTGCGTTTGCTCACCCAACCTCACCAAACCTCTCAGCCGCAACAGTGTCCACCCTTATGTCTCATCCAGCTGTGGGTCTAGATATGGTCAATCCAGGTTGCATCACAGCCCCTGAACGCATTGTGTAAGAATTTCTCTCTCTTTCACTGTCTTTGTTTCATGGGTTTTTCAAAGTAATTTATTTTTATAATGGGGTTTAGCTGCTTTTCACTGCTGTTTTTATGCCGCTTTTTACCCACTTGACACAGTAACAGAGAGATATCAATACATAGGTTTTAAGATTATTACTAGTCAGATATATTCTTGTGCGGTGAATAGGGCGTGTTGAGTCCAGTTCTCTGAGCAAGGAGTAGGTCTTGTCTATTACATATTGGGTTTATGGAACGGTATCTGAGCTAATTTGAAACCCTTGTTTTATGTATCACCCCACCTCACCTTTCCCGTTAAGCAGCCATAGTGTGTTTTCTGCATGTGTGACTCTGTTCTGTTTTGTAATTCAGTTCAAGTGTAACGGTTTTTACATTCCCTCTATAAGTGATACCTTATGAGAAGTGTCCTTTTCTGTGTGACTTATTTCACTTAGAGTCGTCGTACCTAAATCCACTCATCATGCTGCTACTAGCCTTATGACATTGATTTCACGGCTGAGTGATATTCCATTGTACATAAGGACCACAACTTCTTTATCCATTTTTCTCTTTCCTGGGATATTGAAGGTGGAATGAAGTGGAGGTCCTTGTCAACAGAGCAGCCCTAAACTTTGGGGTGCTTGTGTCTTGCTGATTTTTAATTTTCCCAATTTATAACCCCATGAGTGGAAGTGCCGTATGCTCTCTAAGCTTTGTTTTTTAGATGTTTCAGGACTCACCGTACGCTTCTCCAGAGTGGCTGTTGGCAATTTACATCCCGCCCATCAGTGTAGCAAGGCTCCCATTTCTCCATGGCCTGTCCCGCATTTCTGGTTTTGACACTTTTTTCAGCATGGCCTTTTTAACCGATGGGAAGCGAGACATCTTTGTAGCGCTGATTTGCCTTTCCAGGTTGCTTGGTTGGCCAAAAAGGGCGTATGCGTTTTTTCCTGAATATATTCAGGAAAAAACGCATACGCCCTTTTTGGCCAAGGGCATCATTGTCAACGTTTTGCCGCTTTTCATGTGCTTTAAAGGCGATTGGAATCTACCTCCTGAAATCTGTTTCCTGCAATTCTGCCTTGATTTCATATCCTCTTCTTTGCCTTCCCTCAATATATTTGTGGACGAGAGTTATCATTTATAACTCTGCAGGTTTGTGAATTGCAGTGCCCTGAACCTCCATTTTATAACTCGCATTTTTGGGAGATGGCCGCAAAAGCGCAGGATGGCTTCAGGCCCTGTTCTTGTTCCGGGGGGCAGGCTGAGCCTGTGGTTAATTCTTCTTCCTGATGGGAAAATAGAGTGACCTGTGCCTGTCCCAACACCAAGAGCTAGTCTCTCATTGGTTCCACGTCTTCCCGTTCATCCTCAGGACAAATTGCAACCTGTACGGAACAGGAGGTTAAAGTTGCTGATGCTCCAAGTAGGGAGATTGCTAGTCAAGCGGCTGGAATAGCGAACCCGGGCACAAGGAGATGAGAAATGAGGTACGTTTTAGAAACCTTTCCCCATCACACGGTGTACCATCTTCTGGGTTTCTCATGCATGTTTTCGATGTAGGAAGATGCCCTTGAAACTGGAGATTTGGGACCCATGCGATGGGTACCATGCAGTATTACTTTAAAGGGTCTGCGTTTGCTCACCCAACCTCACCAAACCTCTCAGCCCCAAGAGTGTCCACCCTTATGTCTCATCCAGCTGTGGGTCTAGATATGGTCAATCCAGGTTGCATCACAGCCCGTGTACGCATTGTGTAAGAATTTCTATCTCTTTCACTGTCTTTGTTTCATGGGTTTTTCAAAGTAATTTATTTTTATAATGGGGTTTAGCTGCTTTTCACTGCTGTGTTTATGCCGCTTTACACCCACTTGACACACTAACAGAGAGATATCAATACATAGGTTTTAAGATTATTACTAGTCAGATATATTCTTGTGCGGTGAATAGGGCGTGTTGAGTCCAGTTCTCTGAGCAAGGAGTAGGTCTTGTCTATTACATATTGGGTTTATGGAACGGTATCTGAGCTAATTTGAAACCCTTGTTTTATGTATCACCCCACCTCACCTTTCCCGTTAAGCAGCCATAGTGTGTTTTCTGCATGTGTGACTCTGTTCTGTTTTGTAATTCAGTTCAAGTGTAACGGTTTTTACATTCCCTCTATCAGTGATACCTTATGAGAAGTGTCCTTTTCTGTGTGACTTATTTCACTTAGAATCGTCGTACCTAAATCCACTCATCATGCTGCTACTAGCCTTATGACATTGATTTCATGGCAGAGTGATATTCCATTGTACATAAGGACCACAACTTCTTTATCCATTTTTCTCTTTCCTGGGATATTGAAGGTGGAATGAAGTGGAGGTCCTTGTCAACAGAGCAGCCCTAAACTTTGGGGTGCTTGTGTCTTGCTGATTTTTCATTTTCCCAATTTATACCCCCATGAGTGGAAGTGCCCTATGCTCTCTAAGCTGTGTTTTTTAGATGTTTCAGGACACACCGTACTCTTCTCCAGAGTGGCTGTTGGCAATTTACATCCCGCCCATCAGTGTAGCAAGGCTCCCATTTCTCCATGGCCTGTCCTGCATTTCTGGTTTTGACACTTTTTTCAGCATGGCCCTTTTAACCGATGGGAAGCGAGACTTCTTTGTAGCGCTGATTTGCCTTTCCAGGTTGCTTGGTTGGCCAAAAAGGGCGTATGCGTTTTTTCCTGAATATATTCAGGAAAAAACGCATACGCCCTTTTTGGCCAAGGGCATCATTGTCAACGTTTTGCCGCTTTTCATGTGCTTTAAAGGCGATTCGAATCTACCTCCTGAAATCTGTTTCCTGCAATTCTGCCTTGATTTCAAATCCTCTTCTTTGCCTTCCCTCAATATATTTGTGGACGAGAGTTATCATTTATAACTCTGCAGGTTTGTGAATTGCAGTGCCCTGAACCTCCATTTTACAACTCGCGTTTTTGGGAGATGGCCGCAAAAGCGCAGGATGGCTTCAGGCCCTGTTCTTGATCCGGGGGGCAGGCTGAGCCTGTGGTTAATTCTTCTTCCTGATGGGAAAATAGAGTGACCTGTGCCTGTCCCAACACCAAGAGCTAGTCTCTCATTGGTTCCACGTCTTCCCGTTCATCCTCAGGACAAATTGCAACCTGTACGGAACAGGAGGTTAAAGGTGCTGATGCTCCAAGTAGGGAGATTGCTAGTAAAGCGGCTGGAATAGCGAACCCGGGCACAAGCAGATGAGAAATGAGGTGCGTTTTAGAAACCTTTCCCCATCACACGGTGTACCATCTTCTGGGTTTCTCATGCATGTTTTCGATGTAGGAAGATGCCTTTGAACCTGGAGATTTGGGACCCATGCGATGGGTACCATGCAGTATTACTTTAAAGGGTCTGCGTTTGCTCACCCAACCTCACCAAACCTCTCAGCCCCAAGAGTGTCCACCCTTATGTCTCATCCAGCTGTGGGTCTAGATATGGTCAATCCAGGTTGCATCACAGCCCCTGAACGCATTGTGTAAGAATTTCTCTCTCTTTCACTGTCTTTGTTTCATGGGTTTTTCAAAGTAATTTATTTTTATAATGGGGTTTAGCTGCTTTTCACTGCTGTGTTTATGCCGCTTTTTACCCACTTGACACACTAACAGAGAGATATCAATACATAGGTTTTAAGATTATTACTAGTCAGATATATTCTTGTGCGGTGAATAGGGCGTGTTGAGTCCAGTTCTCTGAGCAAGGAGTAGGTCTTGTCTATTACATATTGGGTTTATGGAACGGTATCTGAGCTAATTTGAAACCCTTGTTTTATGTATCACCCCACCTCACCTTTCCCGTTAAGCAGCCATAGTGTGTTTTCTGCATGTGTGACTCTGTTCTGTTTTGTAATTCAGTTCAAGTGTAACGGTTTTTACATTCCCTCTATAAGTGATACCTTATGAGAAGTGTCCTTTTCTGTGTGACTTATTTCACTTAGAATCGTCGTACCTAAATCCACTCATCATGCTGCTACTAGCCTTATGACATTGATTTCATGGCTGAGTGATATTCCTTTGTACATAAGGACCACAACTTCTTTATCCATTTTTCTCTTTCCTGCGATATTGAAGGTGGAATGAAGTGGAGGTCCTTGTCAACAGAGCAGTCCTAAACTTTGGGGTGCTTGTGTCTTGCTGATTTTTAATTTTCCCAATTTATAACCCCATGAGTGGAAGTGCCGTATGCTCTCGAAGCTTTGTTTTTTAGATGTTTCAGGACACACCGTACGCTTCTCCAGAGTGGCTGTTGGCAATTTACATCCCGCCCATCAGTGTAGCAAGGCTCCCATTTCTCCATGGCCTGTCCTGCATTTCTGGTTTTGACACTTTTTTCAGCATGGCCTTTTTAACCGATGGGAAGCGCGACATCTTTGTAGCGCTGATTTGCCTTTCCAGGTTGCTTGGTTGGCCAAAAAGGGCGTATGCGTTTTTTCCTGAATATATTCAGGAAAAAACGCATACGCCCTTTTTGGCCAAGGGCATCATTGTCAACGTTTTGCCGCTTTTCATGTGCTTTAAAGGCGATTCGAATCTACCTCCTGAAATCTGTTTCCTGCAATTCTGCCTTGATTTCAAATCCTCTTCTTTGCCTTCCCTCAATATATTTGTGGACGAGAGTTATCATTTATAACTCTGCAGGTTTGTGAATTGCAGTGCCCTGAACCTCCATTTTACAACTCGCTTTTTAGGGAGCTGGCCGCAATAGCGCAGGATGGCTTCAGGCCCTATTCTGGTTCCGGGTGGCAGGCTGAGCCTGTGGTTGATTCTTCTTCCTGATGGGAAAATAGAGTGACCTGTGCCTGTCCCAACACGAAGAGCTAGTCTCTCATTGGATCCACGTCTTCCCGTTCATCCTCAGGACAAATTGCAACCTGTACGGAACAGGAGGTTAAAGGTGATGATGCTCCAAGTAGGGAGATTGCTAGTAAAGCGGCTGGAATAGCGAACCCAGGCACAAGGAGATGAGAAATGAGGTGCGTTTTAGAAACCTTTCCCCATCACACGGTGTACCATCTTCTGGGTTTCTCATGCATGTTTTCGATGTAGGAAGATGCCCTTGAACCTGGAGATTTGGGACCCATGCGATGGGTACCATGCAGTATTACTTTAAAGGGTCTGCGTTTGCTCACCCAACCTCACCAAACCTCTCAGCCCCAAGAGTGTCCACCCTTATGTCTCATCCAGCTGTGGGTCTAGATATGGTCAATCCAGGTTGCATCACAGCCCGTGAACGCATTGTGTAAGAATTTCTCTCTCTTTCACTGTCTTTGTTTCATGGGTTTTTCAAAGTAATTTATTTTTATAATGGGGTTTAGCTGCTTTTCACTGCTGTGTTTATGCCGCTTTTTACCCACTTGACACACTAACAGAGAGATATCAATACATAGGTTTTAAGATTATTACTAGTCAGATATATTCTTGTGCGGTGAATAGGGCGTGTTGAGTCCAGTTCTCTGAGCAAGGAGTAGGTCTTGTCTATTACATATTGGGTTTATGGAACGGTATCTGAGCTAATTTGAAACCCTTGTTTTATGTATCACCCCACCTCACCTTTCCCGTTAAGCAGCCATAGTGTGTTTTCTGCATGTGTGACTCTGTTCTGTTTTGTAATTCAGTTCAAGTGTAACGGTTTTTACATTCCCTCTATAAGTAATACCTTATGAGAAGTGTCCTTTTCTGTGTGACTTATTTCACTTAGAGTCGTCGTACCTAAATCCACTCATCATGCTGCTACTAGCCTTATGACATTGATTTCACGGCTGAGTGATATTCCATTGTACATAAGGACCACAACTTCTTTATCCATTTTTCTCTTTCCTGGGATATTGAAGGTGGAATGAAGTGGAGGTCCTTGTCAACAGAGCAGCCCTAAACTTTGGGGTGCTTGTGTCTTGCTGATTTTTAATTTTCCCAATTTATAACCCCATGAGTGGAAGTGCCGTATGCTCTCTAAGCTTTGTTTTTTAGATGTTTCAGGACTCACCGTACGCTTCTCCAGAGTGGCTGTTGGCAATTTACATCCCGCCCATCAGTGTAGCAAGGCTCCCATTTCTCCATGGCCTGTCCTGCATTTCTGGTTTTGACACTTTTTTCAGCATGGCCTTTTTAACCGATGGGAAGCGAGACATCTTTGTAGCGCTGATTTGCCTTTCCAGGTTGCTTGGTTGGCCAAAAAGGGCGTATGCGTTTTTTCCTGAATATATTCAGGAAAAAACGCATACGCCCTTTTTGGCCAAGGGCATCATTGTCAACGTTTTGCCGCTTTTCATGTGCTTTAAAGGCGATTGGAATCTACCTCCTGAAATCTGTTTCCTGCAATTCTGCCTTGATTTCAAATCCTCTTCTTTGCCTTCCCTCAATATATTTGTGGACGAGAGTTATCATTTATAACTCTGCAGGTTTGTGAATTGCTGTGCCCTGAACCTCCATTTTATAACTCGCGTTTTTGGGAGATGGCCGCAAAAGCGCAGGATGGCTTCAGGCCCTGTTCTTGTTCCGGGGGGCAGGCTGAGCCTGTGGTTAATTCTTCTTCCTGATGGGAAAATAGAGTGACCTGTGCCTGTCCCAACACCAAGAGCTAGTCTCTCATTGGTTCCACGTCTTCCCGTTCATCCTCAGGACAAATTGCAACCTGTACGGAACAGGAGGTTAAAGGTGCTGATGCTCCAAGTAGGGAGATTGCTAGTCAAGCGGCTGGAATAGCGAACCCGGGCACAAGGAGTTGAGAAATGAGGTGCCTTTTAGAAACCTTTCCCCATCACACGGTGTACCATCTTCTGGGTTTCTCATGCATGTTTTCGATGTAGGAAGATGCCCTTGAACCTGGAGATTTGGGACCCATGCGATGGGTACCACACAGTATTACTTTAAAGAGTCTGCGTTTGCTCACCCAACCTCACCAAATCTCTCGGCCCCAAGAGTGTCCACCCTTATGTCTCATCCAGCTGTGGGTCTAGATATGGTCAATCCAGGTTGCATCACAGCCCCTGAACTCATTGTGTATGAATTTCTATCTCTTTCACTGTCGTTGTTTCATGGGTTTTTCAAAGTAATTTATTTTTATAATGGGGTTTAGCTGCTTTTCACTGCTGTGTTTATGCCGCTTTACACCCACTTGACACACTAACAGACAGATATCAATACATAGCTTTTAAGATTATTACTAGTCAGATATATTCTTGTGCGGTGAATAGGGCGTGTTGAGTCCAGTTCTCTGAGCAAGGAGTAGGTCTTGTCTATTACATATTGGGTTTATGGAATGGTATCTGAGCTAATTTGATACCCTTGTTTTATGTATCACCCCACCTCACCTTTCCCGTTAAGCAGCCATAGTCTGTTTTCTGTATGTGTGACTCTGTTCTGTTTTGTAATTCAGTTCAAGTGTAACGGTTTTTAAATTCCCTCTAAAAGTGATACCATATGAGAAGTGTCCTTTTCTGTGTGACTTATTTCACTTAGAATCGTCGTACCTAAATCCACTCATCATGCTGGTACTAACCTTATGACATTGATTTCATGGCTGAGTGATATTACTTTGTACATAAGGACCACAACTTCTTTATCCATTTTTCTCTTTCCTGGGATATTTAAGGTGGAATGAAGTGGAGGTCCTTGTCAACAGAGCAGCCCTCAACTTTGGGGTGCTTGTGTCTTGCTGATTTTTAATTTTCCCAATTTATACCCCCATGAGTGGAAGTGCCCTATGCTCTCTAAGCTGTGTTTTTCAGATGTTTCAGGACTCACCGGACACTTCTCCAGAGTGGCTGTTGGCAATTTACATCCCGCCCATCAGTGTAGCAAGGCTCCCATTTCTCCATGGCCTGTCCTGCATTTCTGGTTTTGACACTTTTTTCAGCATGGCCCTTTTGACCAATGGGAAGCGAGACTTTTTGGTAGCTCTGATTTGCCTTTCCAGGTTGCTTGGTTGGCCAAAAAGGGCGTATGCGTTTTTTCCTGAATATATTCACGAAAAAACGCATATGCCCTTTTTGGCCATGGGCATCATTGTCAACATTTTCCCGCTTTTCATGTGCTTTAAAGGCGATTCGAATCTACCTCCTGAAATCTGTTTCCTGCAATTCTGCCTTGATTTCAAATCCTCTTCTTTGCCTTCCCTCAATATATTTGTGGACGAGAGTTATCATTTATAACTCTGCAGGTTTGTGAATTGCAGTGCCCTGAACCTCCATTTTACAACTCGCTTTTTTCGGATCTGGCCGCAAAAGCACAGGATCGCTTCAGGCCCTGTTCTGGTTCCGGGGGGCAGGCTGAGCCTGCGGTTAATTCTTCTTCCTGATGGGAAAATAGAGTGACCTGTGTCTTTCCCAACACCAAGAGCTAGTCTCTCATTGGTTCCACGTCTTCCCGTTCATCCTCAGGACAAATTGCAACCTGTACGGAACAGGAGGTTAAAGGTGCTGATGCTCCAAGTAGGGAGATTGCTAGTAAAGCGGCTGGAATGGCGAACCCGGGCACAAGGAGATGAGAAATGAGGTGCATTTTAGAAACCTTTCCCCATCACACGGTGTAAGATCTTCTGGGTTTCTCATGCACGTTTTCGATGTAGGAAGATGCCCTTGAACCTGGAGATTTGGGACCCATGCGATGGGTACCACGCAGTATTACTTTAAAGGGTCTGCGTTTGCTCACCCAACCTCACCAAACCTCTCAGCCCCAAGAGTGTCCACCCTTATGTCTCATCCAGCTGTGGGTCTAGGTATGGTCAATCCAGGTTGCATCACAGCCCCTGAACGCATTGTGTAAGAATTTCTCTCTCTTTCACTGTCTTTGTTTCATGGGTTTTTAAAAGTAATTTATTTTTATAATGAGGTTTAGGTGCTTTTCACTGCTGTGTTTATGCCGCTTTACACCCACTTGACACACTAACAGAGAGATATCAATACATAGGTTTTAAGATTATTACTAGTCAGATATATTCTTGTGCGGTGAATAGGGCGTGTTGAGTCCAGTTCTCTGAGCAAGGAGTAGGTCTTGTCTATTACATATTGGGTTTATGGAACGGTATCTGAGCTAATTTGAAACCCTTGTTTTATGTATCACCCCACCTCACCTTTCCCGTTAAGCAGCCATAGTGTGTTTTCTGCATGTGTGACTCTGTTCTGTTTTGTAATTCAGTTCAAGTGTAACGGTTTTTACATTCCCTCTATCAGTGATACCTTATGAGAAGTGTCCTTTTCTGTGTGACTTATTTCACTTAGAATCGTCGTACCTAAATCCACTCATCATGCTGCTAGTAGCCTTGTGACATTGATTTCATGGCTGAGTGATATTCCATTGTATATAAGGACCACACTTCTTTATCCTTGTTTCTCTTTCCTGGGATATTGAAGGTGGAATGAAGTGGAGGTCCTTGTCAACAGAGTAGCCCTAAACTTTGGGGTGCTTGTGTCTTGCTGATTTTTAATTTTCCCAATTTATACCCCCATGAGTTGAAGTGCCCTATGCTCTCTAAGCTCTGTTTTTCAGATGTTTCAGGACTCACTGTACACTTCTCCTGAGTGGCTGTTGGCAATTTACACCCCCGCCCATCAGTGTAGCAAGGCCCCCATTTCTCCATGGCCTGTCCTGCATTTCTGGTTTTGACACTTTTTTCAGCATGGCCCATTTGACCGATGGGAAGCGAGACTTCTTTGTAGCGCTGATTTGACTTTCCAGGTTGTTTCGTTGGCCAAAAAGGGCGTATGCGTTTTTTCCTGATTATATTCAGGAAAAAACGCATACGCCCTTTTTGGCCAAGGGCATCATTGTCAACGTTTTGCTGCTTTTCATGTGCTTTAAAGGCGATTCGTATCTACCTCCTGAAATCTGTTTCGTACAATTCTGCCTTGATTTCAAATCCTCTTCTTTGCCTTCCCTCAATATATTTGTGGACGAGAGTTATCATTTATAACTCTGCAGGTTTGTGAATTGCAGTGCCCTGAACCTCCATTTTCCAACTCGCTTTTTTGGGAGCTGGCCGCAAAAGCGCAGGATGGCTTCAGGCCCTGTTCTTGTTCCGGGGCGCTGGCTGAGCCTGTGGTTAATTCTTCTTCCTGATGGGAAAATAGAGTGACCTGTGCCTGTCCCAACACCAAGAGCTAGTCTCTCATTGGTTCCACGTCTTCCCGTTCATCCTCAGGACAAATTGCAACCTGTACGAAACAGGAGGTTAAAGGTGCTGATGCTCCAAGTAGGGAGATTGCTAGTAAAGTGGCTTGAATGGCGAACCCGGGCACAAGGAGATGAGAAATGAGGTGCGTTATAGAAACCTTTCCCCATCACACGGTGTACCATCTTCTGGGTTTCTCATGCATGTTTTCGATGTAGGAAGATGCCCTTGAACCTGGAGATTTGGGACCCATGCGATGGGTACCACGCAGTATTACTTTAAAGGGTCTGCGTTTGCTCACCCAACCTCACCAAACCTCTCAGCCCCAAGAGTGTCCACCCTTATGTCTCATCCAGCTGTGGGTCTAGGTATGGTCAATCCAGGTTGCATCACAGCCCCTGAACGCATTGTGTAAGAATTTCTCTCTCTTTCACTGTCTTTGTTTCATGGGTTTTTAAAAGTAATTTATTTTTATAATGAGGTTTAGGTGCTTTTCACTGCTGTGTTTATGCCGCTTTACACCCACTTGACACACTAACAGAGAGATATCAATACATAGGTTTTAAGATTATTACTAGTCAGATATATTCTTGTGCGGTGAATAGGGCGTGTTGAGTCCAGTTCTCTGAGCAAGGAGTAGGTCTTGTCTATTACATATTGGGTTTATGGAACGGTATCTGAGCTAATTTGAAACCCTTGTTTTATGTATCACCCCACCTCACCTTTCCCGTTAAGCAGCCATAGTGTGTTTTCTGCATGTGTGACTCTGTTCTGTTTTGTAATTCAGTTCAAGTGTAACGGTTTTTACATTCCCTCTATCAGTGATACCTTATGAGAAGTGTCCTTTTCTGTGTGACTTATTTCACTTAGAATCGTCGTACCTAAATCCACTCATCATGCTGCTAGTAGCCTTGTGACATTGATTTCATGGCTGAGTGATATTCCATTGTATATAAGGACCACACTTCTTTATCCTTGTTTCTCTTTCCTGGGATATTGAAGGTGGAATGAAGTGGAGGTCCTTGTCAACAGAGTAGCCCTAAACTTTGGGGTGCTTGTGTCTTGCTGATTTTTAATTTTCCCAATTTATACCCCCATGAGTTGAAGTGCCCTATGCTCTCTAAGCTCTGTTTTTCAGATGTTTCAGGACTCACTGTACACTTCTCCTGAGTGGCTGTTGGCAATTTACACCCCCGCCCATCAGTGTAGCAAGGCCCCCATTTCTCCATGGCCTGTCCTGCATTTCTGGTTTTGACACTTTTTTCAGCATGGCCCATTTGACCGATGGGAAGCGAGACTTCTTTGTAGCGCTGATTTGACTTTCCAGGTTGTTTCGTTGGCCAAAAAGGGCGTATGCGTTTTTTCCTGATTATATTCAGGAAAAAACGCATACGCCCTTTTTGGCCAAGGGCATCATTGTCAACGTTTTGCCGCTTTTCATGTGCTTTAAAGGCGATTCGTATCTACCTCCTGAAATCTGTTTCGTACAATTCTGCCTTGATTTCAAATCCTCTTCTTTGCCTTCCCTCAATATATTTGTGGACGAGAGTTATCATTTATAACTCTGCAGGTTTGTGAATTGCAGTGCCCTGAACCTCCATTTTCCAACTCGCTTTTTTGGGAGCTGGCCGCAAAAGCGCAGGATGGCTTCAGGCCCTGTTCTGGTTCCGGGGGGCAGGCTGAGCCTGTGGTTAATTCTTCTTCCTGATGGGAAAATAGAGTGACCTGTGTCTTTCCCAACACCAAGAGCTAGTCTCTCATTGGTTCCACGTCTTCCCGTTCATCCTCAGGAAAAATTGCAACCTGTACGAAACAGGAGGTTAAAGGTGCTGATGCTCCAAGTAGGGAGATTGCTAGTAAAGCGGCTGGAATGGCGAACCCGGGCACAAGGAGATGAGAAATGAGGTGCATTTTAGAAACCTTTCCCCATCACACGGTGTACCATCTTCTGGGTTTCTCATGCATGTTTTCGATGTAGGAAGATGCCCTTGAACCTGGAGATTTGGGACCCATGCGATGGGTACCACGCAGTATTACTTTAAAGGGTCTGTGTTTGCTCACCCAACCTCACCAAACCTCTCAGCCCCAAGAGTGTCCACCCTTATGTCTCATCCAGCTGTGGGTCTAGATATGGTCAATCCAGGTTGCATCACAGCCCCTGAAGGCATTGTGTAACAATTTCTATCTCTTTCACTGTTGTTGTTTCATGGGTTTTTCAAAGTAATTTATTTTCATAATGGGGTTTAGCTGCTTTTCACTGCTGTGTTTATGCCGCTTTACACCCATTTGACACACTAACAGAGAGATATTAATACATAGGTTTTAAGATTATTACTAGTCAGGTATATTCTTGTGTGGTGAATAGGGCGTGTTGAGTCCAGTTCTCTGAGCTAGGAGTAGGTGTTGTCTATTACATATTGGGTTTATGGAACGGTATCTGAGCTAATTTGATACCCTTGTTTTATGTATCACCCCACCTCACCTTTCCCGTTAAGCAGCCATAGTCTGTTTTCTGCATGTGTGACTCTGTTCTGTTCTGTAATTCAGTTCAAGTGTAACGGTTTTTACATTCCCTCTATAAGTGATACCTTATGAGAAGTGTCCTTTTCTGTGTGACTTATTTCACTTAGAATCGTCATACCTAAATCCACTCATCATGCTGCTACTAACCTTATGACATTGATTTCATGGCTGAGTGATATTCCATTGTACATAAGGACCACAACTTCTTTATCCATTTTTCTCTTTCCTGGGATATTTAAGGTGGAATGAAGTGGAGGTCCTTGCCAACAGAGCAGCCCTCAACTTTGGGGTGCTTGTGTCTTGCAGATTTTTTATTTTCCCAATTTATACCCCCATGAGTGGAAGTGCCCTATGCTCTCTAACTGTGTTTTTCAGATGTTTTAGGACACACCGTACACTTCTCCAGAGTGGCTGTTGGCAATTTACATCCCGCCCATCAGTGTAGCAAGGCTCCCATTTCTCCATGGCCTGTCCTGCATTTCTGGTTTTGAGACTTTTTTCAGCATGGCCCTTTTGACCGATGGGAAGCGAGACTTCTTTGTAGCGCTGATTTGCCTTTCCAGGTTGCTTGGTTGGCCAAAAAGGGCGTATGCGTTTTTTCCTGAATATATTCAGGAAAAAACGCATACGCCCTTTTTGGCCAAGGGCATCATTGTCAACATTTTGCCGCTTTTCATGTGCTTTAAAGGCGATTCGAATCTACCTCCTGAAATCTGTTTCCTGCAATTCTGCCTTGATTTCAAATCCTCTTCTTTGCCTTCCCTCAATATATTTGTGGACGAGAGTTATCATTTATAACTCTGCAGGTTTGTGAATTGCAGTGCCCTGAACCTCAATATTACAACTCGCTTTTTGGGAGCTGGCTGCAAAAGCGCATGATGGCTTCAGGCCCTGTTCTGGTTCCGGGGGGCAGGCTGAGCCTGTGGTTAATTCTTCTTCCTGATGGGAAAATAGAGTGACCTGTGTCTTTCCCAACACCAAGAGCTAGTCTCTCATTGGTTCCACGTCTTCCCGTTCATCCTCAGGACAAATTGCAACCTGTACGAAACAGGAGGTTAAAGGTGCTGATGCTCCAAGTAGGGAGATTGCTAGTAAAGCGGCTGGAATGGCGAACCCGGGCACAAGGAGATGAGAAATGAGGTGCATTTTAGAAACCTTTCCCCATCACACGGTGCACCATCTTCTGGGTTTCTCATGCATGTTTTCGATGTAGGAAGATGCCCTTGAACCTGGAGATTTGGGACCCATGCGATGGGTACCACGCAGTATTACTTTAAAGGGTCTGCGTTTGCTCACCCAACCTCACCAAACCTCTCAGCCCCAAGAGTGTCCACCCTTATGTCTCATCCAGCTGTGGGTCTAGATATGGTCAATCCAGGTTGCATCACAGCTCCTGAAGGCATTGTGTAAGAATTTCTCTCTCTTTCACCGTCTTTGTTTCATGGGTTTTTCAAAGTAATTTATTTTCATAATGGGGTTTAGCTGCTTTTCACTGCTGTGTTTATGCCGCTATACACCCACTTGACACACTAACAGAGAGATATTAATACATAGGTTTTAAGATTATTACTAGTCAGATATATTCTTGTGTGGTGAATAGGGCGTGTTGAGTCCAGATCTCTGAGCAAGGAGTAGGTCTTGTCTATTACATATTGGGTTTATGGAACGGTATCTGAGCTAATTTGATACCCTTGTTTTATGTATCACCCCACCTCACCTTTCCCGTTAAGCAGCCATAGTGTGTTTTCTGCATGTGTGACTCTGTTCTGTTTTGTAATTCAGTTCAAGTGTAACGGTTTTTACATTCCCTCTATCAGTGATACCTTATGAGAAGTGTCCTTTTCTGTGTGACTTATTTCACTTAGAATCGTCATACCTAAATCCACTCATCATGCTGCTCCTAACCTTATGACATTGATTTCATGGCTGAGTGATATTCCATTGTACATAAGGACCACAACTTCTTTATCCATTTTTCTCTTTCCTGGGATATTTAAGGTGGAATGAAGTGGAGGTCCTTGTCAACAGAGCAGCCCTCAACTTTGGGGTGCTTGTGTCTTGCTGATTTTTAATTTTCCCAATTTATACCCCCATGAGTGGAAGTGCCCTATGCTCTCTAAGCTGTGTTTTTCAGATGTTTCAGGACACACCGTACACTTCTCCAGAGTGGCTGTTGGCAATTTACATCCCACCCATCAGTGTAGCAAGGCTCCCATTTCTCCATGGCCTGTCCTGCATTTCTGGTTTTGACACTTTTTTCAGCATGGCCCTTTTGACCGATGGGAAGCGAGACTTCTTTGTAGCGCTGATTTGCCTTTCCAGGTTGCTTGGTTGGCCAAAAAGGGCGTATGCGTTTTTTCCTGAATATATTCAGGAAAAAACGCATACGCCCTTTTGGCCAAGGGCATCATTGTCAACATTTTGCCGCTTTTCATGTGCTTTAAAGGCGATTCGAATCTACCTCCTGAAATCTGTTTCCTGCAATTCTGCCTTGATTTCAAATCCTCTTCTTTGCCTTCCCTCAATATATTTGTGGACGAGAGTTATCATTTATAACTCTGCAGGTTTGTGAATTGCAGTGCCCTGAACCTCAATATTACAACTCGCTTTTTTGGGAGCTGGCTGCAAAAGCGCATGATGGCTTCAGGCCCTGTTCTGGTTCCGGGGGGCAGGCTGAGCCTGTGGTTAATTCTTCTTCCTGATGGGAAAATAGAGTGACCTGTGTCTTTCCCAACACCAAGAGCTAGTCTCTCATTGGTTCCACGTCTTCCAGTTCTTCCTCAGGACAAATTGCAACCTGTACGAAACAGGAGGTTAAAGGTGCTGATGCTCCAAGTAGGGAGATTGCTAGTAAAGCTGCTGGAATGGCGAACCCGGGCACAAGGAGATGAGAAATGAGGTGCTTTTTAGAAACCTTTCCCCATCACACGGTGTACCATCTTCTGGGTTTCTCATGCATGTTTTCGATGTAGGAAGATGCCCTTGAACCTGTAGATTTGGGACCCATGCGATGGGTACCACGCAGTATTACTTTAAAGGGTCTGCGTTTGCTCACCCAACCTCACCAAACCTCTAAGCCCCAAGAGTGTCCACCCTTATGTCTCATCCAGCTGTGGGTCTAGATATGGTGAATCCAGGTTGCATCACAGCCCCTGAAGGCATTGTGTAACAATTTCTATCTCTTTCACTGTTGTTGTTTCATGGGTTTTTCAAAGTAATTTATTTTAATAATGGGGTTTAGCTGCTTTTCACTGCTGTGTTTATGCCGCTTTACACCCATTTGACACACTAACAGAGAGATATCAATACATAGGTTTTAAGATTATTACTAGTCAGATATATTCTTGTGCGGTGAATAGGGCGTGTTGAGTCCAGTTCTCTGAGCAAGGAGTAGGTCTTGTCTATTACATATTGGGTTTATGGAACGGTATCTGAGCTAATTTGAAACCCTTGTTTTATGTATCACCCCACCTCACCTTTCCCGTTAAGCAGCCATAGTGTGTTTTCTGCATGTGTGACTCTGTTCTGTTTTGTAATTCAGTTCAAGTGTAACGGTTTTTACATTCCCTCTATAAGTGATACCTTATGAGAAGTGTCCTTTTCTGTGTGACTTATTTCACTTAGAATCGTCGTACCTAAATCCACTCATCATGCTGCTACTAGCCTTATGACATTGATTTCATGGCTGAGTGATATTCCATTGTACATAAGGACCACAACTTCTTTATCCATTTTTCTCTTTCCTGGGATATTGAAGGTGGAATGAAGTGGAGGTCCTTGTCAACAGAGCAGCCCTAAACTTTGGGGTGCTTGTGTCTTGCTGATTTTTAATTTTCCCAATTTATACCCCCATGAGTGGAAGTGCCCTATGCTCTCTAAGCTGTGTTTTTCAGATGTTTCAGGACACACCGTACACTTCTCCAGAGTGGCTGTTGGCAATTTACATCCCGCCCATCAGTGTAGCAAGGCTCCCATTTCTCCATGGCCTGTCCTGCATTTCTGGTTTTGACACTTTTTTCAGCATGGCCCTTTTGACCGATGGGAAGCGAGACTTCTTTGTAGCGCTGATTTGCATTTCCAGATTGCTTGGTTGGCCAAAAAGGGCGTATGCGTTTTTTCCTGAATATATTCAGGAAAAAACGCATACGCCCTTTTTGGCCAAGGGCATCATTGTCAACGTTTTGCCGCTTTTCATGTGCTTTAAAGGCGATTCGTATGTACCTCCTGAAATCTGTTTCTTGCAATTCTGCCTTGATTTCAAATCCTCTTCTTTGCCTTCCCTCAATATATTTGTGGACGAGAGTTATCATTTATAACTCTGCAGGTTTGTGAATTGCAGTGCCCTGAACCCCCATTTTACAACTCGCGTTTTTGGGAGCTGGCCACAAAAGCACAATGGCATCAGGCCCTGTTCTGGTTCCGAGGGGCAGGCTGAGCCTGTGGTTAATTCTTCTTCCTGATGGGAAAATAGAGTGACCTGTGCCTGTCCCAACACCAAGAGCTAGTCTCTCGTTGGTTCCACGTCTTCCCGTTCATCCTCAGGACAAATTGCAACCTGTACGAAACAGGAGGTTAAAGGTGCTGATGCTCCAAGTAGGGAGATTGCTAGTAAAGCGGCTGGAATGGCGAACCCGGGCACAAGGAGATGAGAAATGAGGTGCGTTATAGAAACCTTTCCCCATCACACGGTGTACCATCTTCTGGGTTTCTCATGCATGTTTTCGATGTAGGAAGATGCCCTTGAACCTGGAGATTTGGGACCCATGCGATGGGTACCACGCAGTATTACTTTAAAGGGTCTGCGTTTGCTCACCCAACCTCACCAAACCTCTCAGCCCCAAGAGTGTCCACCCTTATGTCTCATCCAGCTGTGGGTCTAGGTATGGTCAATCCAGGTTGCATCACAGCCCCTGAACGCATTGTGTAAGAATTTCTCTCTCTTTCACCGTCATTGTTTCATGGGTTTTTAAAAGTAATTTATTTTTATAATGAGGTTTAGGTGCTTTTCACTGCTGTGTTTATGCCGCTTTACACCCACTTGACACACTAACAGAGAGATATCAATACATAGGTTTTAAGATTATTACTAGTCAGATATATTCTTGTGCGGTGAATAGGGCGTGTTGAGTCCAGTTCTCTGAGCAAGGAGTAGGTCTTGTCTATTACATATTGGGTTTATGGAACGGTATCTGAGCTAATTTGATACCCTTGTTTTATGTATCACCCCACCTCACCTTTCCCGTTAAGGAGCCATAGTGTGTTTTCTGCATGTGTGTCTCTGTTCTGTTTTGTAATTCAGTTCAAGTGTAACGGTTTTTACATTCCCTCTGTAAGTGATACCTTATGAGAAGTGTCCTTTTCTGTGTGACTTATTTCACTTAGATTCGTCGTACCTAAATCCACTCATCATGCTGCTACTAGCCTTATGACATTGATTTCATGGCAGAGTGATATTCCATTGTACATAAGGACCACAACTTCTTTATCCATTTTTCTCTTTCCTGGGATATTGAAGGTGGAATGAAGTGGAGGTCCTTGTCAACAGAGCAGCCCTCAACTTTGGGGTGCTTGTGTCTTGCTGATTTTAATTTTCCCAATTTATACCCCCATGAGTGGAAGTGCCCTATGCTCTCTAAGCTGTGTTTTTCAGATGCTTCAGGACACACCGTACACTTCTCCAGAGTGGCTGTTGGCAATTTACATCCCGCCCATCAGTGTAGGAAGGCTCCCATTTCTCCATGGCCTCTCCTGCATTTCTGGTTTTGACACTTTTTTCAGCATGGCCCTTTTGACCGATGGGAAGCGAGACTTCTTTGTAGCGCTGATTTGCATTTCCAGATTGCTTGGTTGGCCAAAAAGGGCGTATGCGTTTTTTCCTGAATATATTCAGGAAAAAACGCATACGCCCTTTTTAGCCAAGGGCATCATTGTCAACGTTTTGCCGCTTTTCATGTGCTTTAAAGGCGATTCGTATGTACCTCCTGAAATCTGTTTCTTGCAATTCTGCCTTGATTTCAAATCCTCTTCTTTGCCTTCCCTCAATATATTTGTGGACGAGAGTTATCATTTATAACTCTGCAGGTTTGTGAATTGCAGTGCCCTGAACCCCCATTTTACAACTCGCGTTTTTGGGAGCTGGCCACAAAAGCACAGGATGGCATCAGGCCCTGTTCTGGTTCCGAGGGGCAGGCTGAGCCTGTGGTTAATTCTTCTTCCTGATGGGAAAATAGAGTGACCTGTGCCTGTCCCAACACCAAGAGCTAGTCTCTCGTTGGTTCCACGTCTTCCCGTTCATCCTCAGGACAAATTGCAACCTGTACGGAACAGGAGGTTAAAGGTGCTGATGCTCCAAGTAGGGAGGTTCCTAGTAAAACGGCTGGAATGGCGAACCCGGGCACAAGGAGATGAGAAATGAGGTGCGTTTTAGAAACCTTTCCCCATCACACGGTGTACCATCTTCTGGGTTTCTCATGCATGTTTTCGATGTAGGAAGATGCCCTTGAACCTGGAGATTTGGGACCCATGCGATGGGTACCACGCAGTATTACTTTAAAGGGTCTGCGTTTGCTCACCCAACCTCACCAAACCTCTCAGCCCCAAGAGTGTCCACCCTTATGTCTCATCCAGCTGTGGGTCTAGGTATGGTCAATCCAGGTTGCATCACAGCCCCTGAACGCAATGTGTAAGTATTTCTCTCTCTTTCACTGTCTTTGTTTCATTGGTTTTTAAAAGTAATTTATTTTTATAATGAGGTTTAGCTGGTTTTCACTGCTGTGTTTATGCCGCTTTACACCCACTTGACACACTAACAGAGAGATATCAATACATAGGTTTGAAGATTATTACTACTCAGATATATTCTTGTGCGGTGAATAGGGCGTGTTGAGTCCAGTTCTCTGAGCAAGGAGTAGGTCTTGTCTATTACATATTGGGTTTATGGAACGGTATCTGAGCTAATTTGAAACCCTTGTTTTATGTATCACCCCACCTCACCTTTCCCGTTAAGGAGCCATAGTGTGTTTTCTGCATGTGTGTCTCTGTTCTGTTTTGTAATTCAGTTCAAGTGTAACGGTTTTTACATTCCCTCTGTAAGTGATACCTTATGAGAAGTGTCCTTTTCTGTGTGACTTATTTCACTTAGATTCGTCGTACCTAAATCCACTCATCATGCTGCTACTAGCCTTATGACATTGATTTCATGGCAGAGTGATATTCCATTGTACATAAGGACCACAACTTCTTTATCCATTTTTCTCTTTCCTGGGATATTGAAGGTGGAATGAAGTGGAGGTCCTTGTCAACAGAGCAGCCCTCAACTTTGGGGTGCTTGTGTCTTGCTGATTTTAATTTTCCCAATTTATACCCCCATGAGTGGAAGTGCCCTATGCTCTCTAAGCTGTGTTTTTCAGATGCTTCAGGACACACCGTACACTTCTCCAGAGTGGCTGTTGGCAATTTACATCCCGCCCATCAGTGTAGGAAGGCTCCCATTTCTCCATGGCCTCTCCTGCATTTCTGGTTTTGACACTTTTTTCAGCATGGCCCTTTTGACCGATGGGAAGCGAGACTTCTTTGTAGCGCTGATTTGCATTTCCAGATTGCTTGGTTGGCCAAAAAGGGCGTATGCGTTTTTTCCTGAATATATTCAGGAAAAAACGCATACGCCCTTTTTAGCCAAGGGCATCATTGTCAACGTTTTGCCGCTTTTCATGTGCTTTAAAGGCGATTCGTATGTACCTCCTGAAATCTGTTTCTTGCAATTCTGCCTTGATTTCAAATCCTCTTCTTTGCCTTCCCTCAATATATTTGTGGACGAGAGTTATCATTTATAACTCTGCAGGTTTGTGAATTGCAGTGCCCTGAACCCCCATTTTACAACTCGCGTTTTTGGGAGCTGGCCACAAAAGCACAGGATGGCATCAGGCCCTGTTCTGGTTCCGAGGGGCAGGCTGAGCCTGTGGTTAATTCTTCTTCCTGATGGGAAAATAGAGTGACCTGTGCCTGTCCCAACACCAAGAGCTAGTCTCTCGTTGGTTCCACGTCTTCCCGTTCATCCTCAGGACAAATTGCAACCTGTACGGAACAGGAGGTTAAAGGTGCTGATGCTCCAAGTAGGGAGGTTCCTAGTAAAACGGCTGGAATGGCGAACCCGGGCACAAGGAGATGAGAAATGAGGTGCGTTTTAGAAACCTTTCCCCATCACACGGTGTACCATCTTCTGGGTTTCTCATGCATGTTTTCGATGTAGGAAGATGCCCTTGAACCTGGAGATTTGGGACCCATGCGATGGGTACCACGCAGTATTACTTTAAAGGGTCTGCGTTTGCTCACCCAACCTCACCAAACCTCTCAGCCCCAAGAGTGTCCACCCTTATGTCTCATCCAGCTGTGGGTCTAGGTATGGTCAATCCAGGTTGCATCACAGCCCCTGAACGCAATGTGTAAGTATTTCTCTCTCTTTCACTGTCTTTGTTTCATTGGTTTTTAAAAGTAATTTATTTTTATAATGAGGTTTAGCTGGTTTTCACTGCTGTGTTTATGCCGCTTTACACCCACTTGACACACTAACAGAGAGATATCAATACATAGGTTTGAAGATTATTACTACTCAGATATATTCTTGTGCGGTGAATAGGGCGTGTTGAGTCCAGTTCTCTGAGCAAGGAGTAGGTCTTGTCTATTACATATTGGGTTTATGGAACGGTATCTGAGCTAATTTGAAACCCTTGTTTTATGTATCACCCCACCTCACCTTTCCCGTTAAGGAGCCATAGTGTGTTTTCTGCATGTGTGTCTCTGTTCTGTTTTGTAATTCAGTTCAAGTGTAACGGTTTTTACATTCCCTCTGTAAGTGATACCTTATGAGAAGTGTCCTTTTCTGTGTGACTTATTTCACTTAGATTCGTCGTACCTAAATCCACTCATCATGCTGCTACTAGCCTTATGACATTGATTTCATGGCAGAGTGATATTCCATTGTACATAAGGACCACAACTTCTTTATCCATTTTTCTCTTTCCTGGGATATTGAAGGTGGAATGAAGTGGAGGTCCTTGTCAACAGAGCAGCCCTCAACTTTGGGGTGCTTGTGTCTTGCTGATTTTAATTTTCCCAATTTATACCCCCATGAGTGGAAGTGCCCTATGCTCTCTAAGCTGTGTTTTTCAGATGCTTCAGGACACACCGTACACTTCTCCAGAGTGGCTGTTGGCAATTTACATCCCGCCCATCAGTGTAGGAAGGCTCCCATTTCTCCATGGCCTCTCCTGCATTTCTGGTTTTGACACTTTTTTCAGCATGGCCCTTTTGACCGATGGGAAGCGAGACTTCTTTGTAGCGCTGATTTGCATTTCCAGATTGCTTGGTTGGCCAAAAAGGGCGTATGCGTTTTTTCCTGAATATATTCAGGAAAAAACGCATACGCCCTTTTTAGCCAAGGGCATCATTGTCAACGTTTTGCCGCTTTTCATGTGCTTTAAAGGCGATTCGTATGTACCTCCTGAAATCTGTTTCTTGCAATTCTGCCTTGATTTCAAATCCTCTTCTTTGCCTTCCCTCAATATATTTGTGGACGAGAGTTATCATTTATAACTCTGCAGGTTTGTGAATTGCAGTGCCCTGAACCCCCATTTTACAACTCGCGTTTTTGGGAGCTGGCCACAAAAGCACAGGATGGCATCAGGCCCTGTTCTGGTTCCGAGGGGCAGGCTGAGCCTGTGGTTAATTCTTCTTCCTGATGGGAAAATAGAGTGACCTGTGCCTGTCCCAACACCAAGAGCTAGTCTCTCGTTGGTTCCACGTCTTCCCGTTCATCCTCAGGACAAATTGCAACCTGTACGGAACAGGAGGTTAAAGGTGCTGATGCTCCAAGTAGGGAGATTGCTAGTAAAGCGGCTGGAATGGCGAACCCGGGCACAAGGAGATGAGAAATGAGGTGCGTTATAGAAACCTTTCCCCATCACACGGTGTACCATCTTCTGGGTTTCTCATGCATGTTTTCGATGTAGGAAGATGCCCTTGAACCTGGAGATTTGGGACCCATGCGATGGGTACCACGCAGTATTACTTTAAAGGGTCTGCGTTTGCTCACCCAACCTCACCAAACCTCTCAGCCCCAAGAGTGTCCACCCTTATGTCTCATCCAGCTGTGGGTCTAGGTATGGTCAATCCAGGTTGCATCACAGCCCCTGAACGCATTGTGTAAGAATTTCTCTCTCTTTCACCGTCATTGTTTCATGGGTTTTTAAAAGTAATTTATTTTTATAATGAGGTTTAGGTGCTTTTCACTGCTGTGTTTATGCCGCTTTACACCCACTTGACACACTAACAGAGAGATATCAATACATAGGTTTTAAGATTATTACTAGTCAGATATATTCTTGTGCGGTGAATAGGGCGTGTTGAGTCCAGTTCTCTGAGCAAGGAGTAGGTCTTGTCTATTACATATTGGGTTTATGGAACGGTATCTGAGCTAATTTGATACCCTTGTTTTATGTATCACCCCACCTCACCTTTCCCGTTAAGGAGCCATAGTGTGTTTTCTGCATGTGTGTCTCTGTTCTGTTTTGTAATTCAGTTCAAGTGTAACGGTTTTTACATTCCCTCTGTAAGTGATACCTTATGAGAAGTGTCCTTTTCTGTGTGACTTATTTCACTTAGATTCGTCGTACCTAAATCCACTCATCATGCTGCTACTAGCCTTATGACATTGATTTCATGGCAGAGTGATATTCCATTGTACATAAGGACCACAACTTCTTTATCCATTTTTCTCTTTCCTGGGATATTGAAGGTGGAATGAAGTGGAGGTCCTTGTCAACAGAGCAGCCCTCAACTTTGGGGTGCTTGTGTCTTGCTGATTTTAATTTTCCCAATTTATACCCCCATGAGTGGAAGTGCCCTATGCTCTCTAAGCTGTGTTTTTCAGATGCTTCAGGACACACCGTACACTTCTCCAGAGTGGCTGTTGGCAATTTACATCCCGCCCATCAGTGTAGGAAGGCTCCCATTTCTCCATGGCCTCTCCTGCATTTCTGGTTTTGACACTTTTTTCAGCATGGCCCTTTTGACCGATGGGAAGCGAGACTTCTTTGTAGCGCTGATTTGCATTTCCAGATTGCTTGGTTGGCCAAAAAGGGCGTATGCGTTTTTTCCTGAATATATTCAGGAAAAAACGCATACGCCCTTTTTAGCCAAGGGCATCATTGTCAACGTTTTGCCGCTTTTCATGTGCTTTAAAGGCGATTCGTATGTACCTCCTGAAATCTGTTTCTTGCAATTCTGCCTTGATTTCAAATCCTCTTCTTTGCCTTCCCTCAATATATTTGTGGACGAGAGTTATCATTTATAACTCTGCAGGTTTGTGAATTGCAGTGCCCTGAACCCCCATTTTACAACTCGCGTTTTTGGGAGCTGGCCACAAAAGCACAGGATGGCATCAGGCCCTGTTCTGGTTCCGAGGGGCAGGCTGAGCCTGTGGTTAATTCTTCTTCCTGATGGGAAAATAGAGTGACCTGTGCCTGTCCCAACACCAAGAGCTAGTCTCTCGTTGGTTCCACGTCTTCCCGTTCATCCTCAGGACAAATTGCAACCTGTACGGAACAGGAGGTTAAAGGTGCTGATGCTCCAAGTAGGGAGGTTCCTAGTAAAACGGCTGGAATGGCGAACCCGGGCACAAGGAGATGAGAAATGAGGTGCGTTTTAGAAACCTTTCCCCATCACACGGTGTACCATCTTCTGGGTTTCTCATGCATGTTTTCGATGTAGGAAGATGCCCTTGAACCTGGAGATTTGGGACCCATGCGATGGGTACCACGCAGTATTACTTTAAAGGGTCTGCGTTTGCTCACCCAACCTCACCAAACCTCTCAGCCCCAAGAGTGTCCACCCTTATGTCTCATCCAGCTGTGGGTCTAGGTATGGTCAATCCAGGTTGCATCACAGCCCCTGAACGCAATGTGTAAGTATTTCTCTCTCTTTCACTGTCTTTGTTTCATTGGTTTTTAAAAGTAATTTATTTTTATAATGAGGTTTAGCTGGTTTTCACTGCTGTGTTTATGCCGCTTTACACCCACTTGACACACTAACAGAGAGATATCAATACATAGGTTTGAAGATTATTACTACTCAGATATATTCTTGTGCGGTGAATAGGGCGTGTTGAGTCCAGTTCTCTGAGCAAGGAGTAGGTCTTGTCTATTACATATTGGGTTTATGGAACGGTATCTGAGCTAATTTGAAACCCTTGTTTTATGTATCACCCCACCTCACCTTTCCCGTTAAGGAGCCATAGTGTGTTTTCTGCATGTGTGTCTCTGTTCTGTTTTGTAATTCAGTTCAAGTGTAACGGTTTTTACATTCCCTCTGTAAGTGATACCTTATGAGAAGTGTCCTTTTCTGTGTGACTTATTTCACTTAGATTCGTCGTACCTAAATCCACTCATCATGCTGCTACTAGCCTTATGACATTGATTTCATGGCAGAGTGATATTCCATTGTACATAAGGACCACAACTTCTTTATCCATTTTTCTCTTTCCTGGGATATTGAAGGTGGAATGAAGTGGAGGTCCTTGTCAACAGAGCAGCCCTCAACTTTGGGGTGCTTGTGTCTTGCTGATTTTAATTTTCCCAATTTATACCCCCATGAGTGGAAGTGCCCTATGCTCTCTAAGCTGTGTTTTTCAGATGCTTCAGGACACACCGTACACTTCTCCAGAGTGGCTGTTGGCAATTTACATCCCGCCCATCAGTGTAGGAAGGCTCCCATTTCTCCATGGCCTCTCCTGCATTTCTGGTTTTGACACTTTTTTCAGCATGGCCCTTTTGACCGATGGGAAGCGAGACTTCTTTGTAGCGCTGATTTGCATTTCCAGATTGCTTGGTTGGCCAAAAAGGGCGTATGCGTTTTTTCCTGAATATATTCAGGAAAAAACGCATACGCCCTTTTTAGCCAAGGGCATCATTGTCAACGTTTTGCCGCTTTTCATGTGCTTTAAAGGCGATTCGTATGTACCTCCTGAAATCTGTTTCTTGCAATTCTGCCTTGATTTCAAATCCTCTTCTTTGCCTTCCCTCAATATATTTGTGGACGAGAGTTATCATTTATAACTCTGCAGGTTTGTGAATTGCAGTGCCCTGAACCCCCATTTTACAACTCGCGTTTTTGGGAGCTGGCCACAAAAGCACAGGATGGCATCAGGCCCTGTTCTGGTTCCGAGGGGCAGGCTGAGCCTGTGGTTAATTCTTCTTCCTGATGGGAAAATAGAGTGACCTGTGCCTGTCCCAACACCAAGAGCTAGTCTCTCGTTGGTTCCACGTCTTCCCGTTCATCCTCAGGACAAATTGCAACCTGTACGGAACAGGAGGTTAAAGGTGCTGATGCTCCAAGTAGGGAGGTTCCTAGTAAAACGGCTGGAATGGCGAACCCGGGCACAAGGAGATGAGAAATGAGGTGCGTTTTAGAAACCTTTCCCCATCACACGGTGTACCATCTTCTGGGTTTCTCATGCATGTTTTCGATGTAGGAAGATGCCCTTGAACCTGGAGATTTGGGACCCATGCGATGGGTACCACGCAGTATTACTTTAAAGGGTCTGCGTTTGCTCACCCAACCTCACCAAACCTCTCAGCCCCAAGAGTGTCCACCCTTATGTCTCATCCAGCTGTGGGTCTAGGTATGGTCAATCCAGGTTGCATCACAGCCCCTGAACGCAATGTGTAAGTATTTCTCTCTCTTTCACTGTCTTTGTTTCATTGGTTTTTAAAAGTAATTTATTTTTATAATGAGGTTTAGCTGGTTTTCACTGCTGTGTTTATGCCGCTTTACACCCACTTGACACACTAACAGAGAGATATCAATACATAGGTTTGAAGATTATTACTACTCAGATATATTCTTGTGCGGTGAATAGGGCGTGTTGAGTCCAGTTCTCTGAGCAAGGAGTAGGTCTTGTCTATTACATATTGGGTTTATGGAACGGTATCTGAGCTAATTTGAAACCCTTGTTTTATGTATCACCCCACCTCACCTTTCCCGTTAAGGAGCCATAGTGTGTTTTCTGCATGTGTGTCTCTGTTCTGTTTTGTAATTCAGTTCAAGTGTAACGGTTTTTACATTCCCTCTGTAAGTGATACCTTATGAGAAGTGTCCTTTTCTGTGTGACTTATTTCACTTAGATTCGTCGTACCTAAATCCACTCATCATGCTGCTACTAGCCTTATGACATTGATTTCATGGCAGAGTGATATTCCATTGTACATAAGGACCACAACTTCTTTATCCATTTTTCTCTTTCCTGGGATATTGAAGGTGGAATGAAGTGGAGGTCCTTGTCAACAGAGCAGCCCTCAACTTTGGGGTGCTTGTGTCTTGCTGATTTTAATTTTCCCAATTTATACCCCCATGAGTGGAAGTGCCCTATGCTCTCTAAGCTGTGTTTTTCAGATGCTTCAGGACACACCGTACACTTCTCCAGAGTGGCTGTTGGCAATTTACATCCCGCCCATCAGTGTAGGAAGGCTCCCATTTCTCCATGGCCTCTCCTGCATTTCTGGTTTTGACACTTTTTTCAGCATGGCCCTTTTGACCGATGGGAAGCGAGACTTCTTTGTAGCGCTGATTTGCATTTCCAGATTGCTTGGTTGGCCAAAAAGGGCGTATGCGTTTTTTCCTGAATATATTCAGGAAAAAACGCATACGCCCTTTTTAGCCAAGGGCATCATTGTCAACGTTTTGCCGCTTTTCATGTGCTTTAAAGGCGATTCGTATGTACCTCCTGAAATCTGTTTCTTGCAATTCTGCCTTGATTTCAAATCCTCTTCTTTGCCTTCCCTCAATATATTTGTGGACGAGAGTTATCATTTATAACTCTGCAGGTTTGTGAATTGCAGTGCCCTGAACCCCCATTTTACAACTCGCGTTTTTGGGAGCTGGCCACAAAAGCACAGGATGGCATCAGGCCCTGTTCTGGTTCCGAGGGGCAGGCTGAGCCTGTGGTTAATTCTTCTTCCTGATGGGAAAATAGAGTGACCTGTGCCTGTCCCAACACCAAGAGCTAGTCTCTCGTTGGTTCCACGTCTTCCCGTTCATCCTCAGGACAAATTGCAACCTGTACGGAACAGGAGGTTAAAGGTGCTGATGCTCCAAGTAGGGAGGTTCCTAGTAAAACGGCTGGAATGGCGAACCCGGGCACAAGGAGATGAGAAATGAGGTGCGTTTTAGAAACCTTTCCCCATCACACGGTGTACCATCTTCTGGGTTTCTCATGCATGTTTTCGATGTAGGAAGATGCCCTTGAACCTGGAGAGTTGGGACCCATGCGATGGGTACCACGCAGTATTACTTTAAAGGGTCTGCGTTTGCTCACCCAACCTCACCAAACCTCTCAGCCCCAAGAGTGTCCACCCTTATGTCTCATCCAGCTGTGGGTCTAGGTATGGTCAATCCAGGTTGCATCACAGCCCCTGAACGCAATGTGTAAGTATTTCTCTCTCTTTCACTGTCTTTGTTTCATGGGTTTTTAAAAGTAATTTATTTTTATAATGAGGTTTAGCTGGTTTTCACTGCTGTGTTTATGCCGCTTTACACCCACTTGACACACTAACAGAGAGATATCAATACATAGGTTTGAAGATTATTACTACTCAGATATATTCTTGTGCGGTGAATAGGGCGTGTTGAGTCCAGTTCTCTGAGCAAGGAGTAGGTCTTGTCTATTACATATTGGGTTTATGGAACGGTATCTGAGCTAATTTGAAACCCTTGTTTTATGTATCACCCCACCTCACCTTTCCCGTGAAACAGCCATAGTGTGTTTTCTGCATGTGTGACTCTGTTCTGTTTTGTAATTCAGTTCAAGTGTAACGGTTTTTACATTCCCTCTATAAGTGATACCTTATGAGAAGTGTCCTTTTCTGTGTGACTTATTTCACTTAGAATCGTCGTACCTAAATCCACTCATCATGCTGCTACTAGCCTTATGACATTGATTTCATGGCTGAGTGATATTCCATTGTACATAAGGACCACAATTTCTTTATCCATTTTTCTTTTTCCTGGGATATTTAAGGTGGAATGAAGTGGAGGTCCTTGTCAACAGAGCAGCCCTCAACTTTGGGGTGCTTGTGTCTTGCTGATTTTTCATTTTCCCAATTTATACCCCCATGAGTGGAAGTGCCCTATGCTCTCTAAGCTGTGTTTTTCAGATGTTTCAGGACACACCGTACACTTCTCCAGAGTGGCTGTTGGCAATTTACATTCCGCCCATCAGTGTAGCAAGGCTCCCATTTCTCCATGGCCTGTCCTGCATTTCTGGTTTTGACACTTTTTTCAGCATGGCCCTTTTGACCGATGGGAAGCGAGACTTCTTTGTAGCGCTGATTTGCCTTTCCAGGTTGCTTGGTTGGCCAAAAAGGGCGTATGCGTTTTTTCCTGAATATATTCAGGAAAAAACGCATACGCCCTTTTTGGCCAAGGGCATCATTGTCAACATTTTGCCGCTTTTCATGTGCTTTAAAGGAGATTCGAATCTACCTCCTGAAATCTGTTTCCTGCAATTCTGCCTTGATTTCAAATCCTCTTCTTTGCCTTCCCTCAATATATTTGTGGACGAGAGTTATCATTTATAACTCTGCAGGTTTGTGAATTGCAGTGCCCTGAAGCTCCATTTTACAACTCGCTTTTTTGGGAGCTGGCCGCAAAAGCGCAGGATGGCTTCAGGCCCTGTTCTTGTTCCGGGGCGCTGGCTGAGCCTGTGGTTAATTCTTCTTCCTGATGGGAAAATAGAGTGACCTGTGCCTGTCCCAACACCAAGAGCTAGTCTCTCGTTGGTTCCACGTCTTCCCGTTCATCCTCAGGACAAATTGCAACCTGTACGAAACAGGAGGTTAAAGGTGCTGATGCTCCAAGTAGGGAGATTGCTAGTAAAGCGGCTGGAATGGCGAACCCGGGCACAAGGAGATGAGAAATGAGGTGCGTTATAGAAACCTTTCCCCATCACACGGTGTACCATCTTCTGGGTTTCTCATGCATGTTTTCGATGTAGGAAGATGCCCTTGAACCTGGAGATTTGGGACCCATGCGATGGGTACCACGCAGTATTACTTTAAAGGGTCTGCGTTTGCTCACCCAACCTCACCAAACCTCTCAGCCCCAAGAGTGTCCACCCTTATGTCTCATCCAGCTGTGGGTCTAGGTATGGTCAATCCAGGTTGCATCACAGCCCCTGAACGCATTGTGTAAGAATTTCTCTCTCTTTCACCGTCTTTGTTTCATGGGTTTTTAAAAGTAATTTATTTTTATAATGAGGTTTAGGTGCTTTTCACTGCTGTGTTTATGCCGCTTTACACCCACTTGACACACTAACAGAGAGATATCAATACATAGGTTTTAAGATTATTACTAGTCAGATATATTCTTGTGTGGTGAATAGGGCGTGTTGAGTCCAGTTCTCTGAGCAAGGAGTAGGTCTTGTCTATTACATATTGGGTTTATGGAACGGTATCTGAGCTAATTTGAAACCCTTGTTTTATGTATCACCCCACCTCACCTTTCCCGTTAAGGAGCCATAGTGTGTTTTCTGCATGTGTGACTCTGTTCTGTTTTGTGATTCAGTTCAAGTGTAACGGTTTTTACATTCCCTCTGTAAGTGATACCTTATGAGAAGTGTCCTTTTCTGTGTGACTTATTTCACTTAGAGTCGTCGTACCTAAATCCACTCATCATGCTGCTACTAGCCTTATGACATTGATTTCATGGCTGAGTGATATTCCATTGTACATAAGGACCACAACTTCTTTATCCATTTTTCTTTTTCCTGGGATATTGAAGGTGGAATGAAGTGGAGGTCCTTGTCAACAGAGCAGCCCTCAACTTTGGGGTGCTTGTGTCTTGCTGATTTTAATTTTCCCAATTTATACCCCCATGAGTGGAAGTGCCCTGTGCTCTCTAAGCTGTGTTTTTCAGATGCTTCAGGACACACCGTACACTTCTCCAGAGTGGCTGTTGGCAATTTACATCCCGCCCATCAGTGTAGGAAGGCTCCCATTTCTCCATGGCCTGTCCTGCATTTCTGGTTTTGACACTTTTTTCAGCATGGCCCTTTTGACCGATGGGAAGCGAGACTTCTTTGTAGCGCTGATTTGCATTTCCAGATTGCTTGGTTGGCCAAAAAGGGCGTATGCGTTTTTTCCTGAATATATTCAGGAAAAAACGCATACGCCCTTTTTGGCCAAGGGCATCATTGTCAACGTTTTGCCGCTTTTCATGTGCTTTAAAGGCGATTCGTATGTACCTCCTGAAATCTGTTTCTTGCAATTCTGCCTTGATTTCAAATCCTCTTCTTTGCCTTCGCTGAATATATTTGTGGACGAGAGTTATCATTTATAACTCTGCAGGTTTGTGAATTGCAGTGCCCTGAACCCCCATTTTACAACTCGCGTTTTTGGGAGCTGGCCACAAAAGCACAGGATGGCATCAGGCACGGTTCTGGTTCCGAGGGGCAGGCTGAGCCTGTGGTTAATTCTTCTTCCTGATGGGAAAATAGAGTGACCTGTGCCTGTCCCAACACCAAGAGCTAGTCTCTCGTTGGTTCCACGTCTTCCCGTTCATCCTCAGGACAAATTGCAACCTGTACGGAACAGGAGGTTAAAGGTGCTGATGCTCCAAGTAGGGAGGTTCCTAGTAAAACGGCTGGAATGGCGAACCCGGGCACAAGGAGATGAGAAATGAGGTGCGTTTTAGAAACCTTTCCCCATCACACGGTGTACCATCTTCTGGGTTTCTCATGCATGTTTTCGATGTAGGAAGATGCCCTTGAACCTGGAGATTTGGGACCCATGCGATGGGTACCACGCAGTATTACTTTAAAGGGTCTGCGTTTGCTCACCCAACCTCACCAAACCTCTCAGCCCCAAGAGTGTCCACCCTTATGTCTCATCCAGCTGTGGGTCTAGATATGGTCAATCCAGGTTGCATCACAGCTCCTGAAGGCATTGTGTAAGAATTTCTCTCTCTTTCACCGTCTTTGTTTCATGGGTTTTTCAAAGTAATTTATTTTTATAATGGTGTTTAGCTGCTTTTCAATGCTGTGTTTATGCCGCTTTACACCCACTTGACACACTAACAGAGAGATATCAATACATAGGTTTTAAGATTAATACTAGTCAGATATATTCTTGTGCGGTGAATAGGGCGTGTTGAGTCCAGTTCTCTGAGCAAGGAGTAGGTCTTGTCTATTACATATTGGGTTTATGGAACGGTATCTGAGCTAATTTGAAACCCTTGTTTTATGTATCACCCCACCTCACCTTTCCCGTTAAGCAGCCATAGTGTGTTTTCTGAATGTGTGACTCTGTTCTGTTTTGTAATTCAGTTCAAGTGTAACGGTATTTACATTCCCTCTATAAGTGATACCTTATGAGAAGTGTCCTTTTCTGTGTGACTTATTTCTGTTCCTTCAAACACTAGTGCTTAGGAAATCTATTGGAGGCAGAAGCAGTCAAGGGTAGACTAGTGTTAGGTTTAGGCTTAGGGTTAGGGTTAGGGTACGTCTTAGGGTATGGGTTCGGGGAGGGGTTCGGGTACGGCGTAGGGTATGGGTTAGGGTTAGGGTTAGGGTTAGTTTTAGCTTTAGAGCTCGGTTTAGGGTACGGTTTAGGATTAGGGTACGTGTTAGGGTTAGGGTAGGGGTTAGGGTTAGGGTACGCGTTAGGGTTAGGGTAGTTATTAAACCTATCCCACTCTCTAGATACCCCTTAGCACGTAAAGGAATATTATTTGGGGGTCCAGCCATGGAGAAGAGTTTAGACACTAGGATAAGATAAGGAACACACCCATTATAAAGAAATCACATTAGGATTCTCTTTTTAAGCTGTTCCTTAAAACACTAGTGCTTAGGAAATCAATTGGAGGCAGAAGCAGTCAAGGGTAGCCTAGGGTTAGGGTTAGGCTTAGGGTTAGGCTTAGGGTACGGCTTAGGGTACGGGTTCGGGGAGGGGTTCGGTTACGGCGTAGGGTATGGGTTAGGGTTAGTGTTAGGGTTAGTGTTAGGGTTAGGGCTCGGTTCAGGGTACGGGTTAGGATTAGGGTACGTGATAGGGTTAGGGTAGGGTTTAGGGTTACGGTACGCGTTAGGGTTAGGGTAGTTATTAAACCTATCACACTCTCTAGATACCCCTTAGCACGTAAAGGAATATTATTTGGGGGTCCAGCCATGGAGAAGAGTTTAAACACTAGGATAAGATAAGGAACACACCCATTATAAAGAACTCACATTAGGATTCTCTTTTTAAGCTCTTCCTTAAAACACTAGTGCTTAGGAAATCAATTGGAGGCAGAAGCAGTCAAGGGTAGCCTAGGGTTAGGGTTAGGCTTAGGGTTAGGCTTAGGGTAAGGCTTAGGGTACGGGTTCGGCGTAGGGTATGTGTTTGGGTTAGGGTTAGGGTTAGTGTTAGGGTTAGGGATCGGTTTAGGGTACGGGTTAGGATTAGGGTACGTGTTAGGGTTAGGGTAGGGGTTAGGGTTAGGGTACGCGTTAGGGTTAGGGTAGTTAGTAAACCTATCCCACTCTCTAGATACCCCTTAGCACGTAAAGGAGTATTATTTGGGGGTCCAGGCATGGAGAAGAGTTTAGACACTAGGATAAGATAAGGAACACACCCATTATAAAGAAATCACATTAGGATTCTCTTTTTCAGCTGTTCCTTAAAACACTAGTGCTTAGGAAATCTATTGGAGGCAGAAGCAGTCAAGGGTAGCCTAGGGTTAGGGTTAGGCTTAGGGTTAGGCTTAGGGTACGGCTTAGGGTACGGGTTCGGGGAGGGGTTCGGGTACGGCGTAGGGTATGGGTTAGGGTTAGGGTTAGGTTTAGTGTTAGGGTTAGGGCTCGGTTCAGGGTACGGGTTAGGATTAGGGTACGTGTTAGGTTTAGGGTAGGGGTTAGGGTTAGGGTATGCGTTAGGGTTAGGGTAGTTATTAAACCTATCCCACTCTCTAGATACCCCTTAGCACGTAAAGGAATATTATTTGGGGGTCCAGCCATGGAGAAGAGTTTAGGCACTAGGATAAGATAAGGAACACACCCATTATAAAGAAATCACATTAGGATTCTCTTTTTAAGCTGTTCCTTAAAACACTAGTGCTTAGGAAATCTATTGGAGGCAGAAGCAGTCAAGGGTAGCCTAGGGTTAGGGTTAGGCTTAGGGTTAGGCTTAGGGTACGGCTTAGGGTACGGGTTCGGCGTAGGGTATGGGTTTCGGTTAGGGTTAGAGTTAGTGTTAGGGTTAGGGATCGGTTTAGGGTACGGGTTAGGATTAGGGTACGTGTTAGGGTTAGGGTAGGGGTTAGGGTTAGGTTACGCGTTAGTGTTAGGGTAGTTATTAAACCTATTCCACTCTCTAGATACCCCTTAGCACGTAAAGGAGTATTATTTGGGGGTCCAGCCATGGAGAAGAGTTTAGACACTAGGATAAGATAAGGAACACACCCATTATAAAGAAATCACATTAGGATTCTCTTTTTAAGCTGTTCCTTAAAACACTAGTGCTTAGGAAATCAATTGGAGGCAGAAGCAGTCAAGGGTAGCCTAGGGTTAGGGTTAGGCTTAGGGTTCGGCTTAGGGTACGGCTTAGGGTACGAGTTCGGGGAGGGGTGCGGGTACGGCGTACGGTATGGTTTAGGGTTAGGGTTAGTGTTAGTGTTAGGGTTAGGGCTCGGTTTAGGGTACGGGTTAGGATTAGGGTACGTGTTAGGGTTAGGGTAGGGGTTAGGTTTAGGGTACGTGTTAGGGTTAGGGTAGTTGTTAAACCTATCCCACTCTCTAGCTCCCCCTTAGCACGTAAAGGAATATTATTTGGGGGTCCAGCCATGGAGAAGAGTTTAGACACTAGGATAAGATAAGGAACACACCCATTATAAAGAAATCACATTAGGATTCTCTTTTTCAGCTCTTCCTTAAAACACTAGTGCTTAGGAAATCTATTGGAGGCAGAAGCAGTCAAGGGTAGCCTAGGGTTAGGGTTAGGCTTAGGGTTAGGCTTAGGGTACGGCTTAGGGTACGGGTTCGGGGAGGGTTTCGGGTACGGCGTAGGGTATGGGTTAGCGTTAGGGTTAGGGTTTGTGTTAGGGTTAGGGCTCGGTTTAGGGTACGGGTAGGATTAGGGTACGTGGTAGGTTTAGGGTAGGGGTTAGGGTTAGGGTACGCATTAGGGTTAGGGTCGTTAGTAAACCTATCCCACTCTCTAGATACCCCTTAGCACGTAAAGGAATATTATTTGGGGGTCCAGCCATGGAGAAGAGTTTAGACACTAGGATAAGACAAGGAACACACCCATTATAAAGAAATCACATTAGGATTCTCTTTTTAAGCTGTTGCTTAAAACACTAGTGCTTAGGAAATCTATTGGAGGCAGAAGCAGTCAAGGGTAGCCTAGGGTTAGTGTTAGGCTTAGGGTTAGGCTTAGGGTACGGCTTAGGGTACGGGTTCGGGTAGGGTTTCGGGTACGGCGTAGGGTATGGGTTAGGGTTAGGGTTAGGGTTAGTGTTAGGGTTAGGGCTCGGTTTAGGGTACGGGTTAGGATTAGGGTACATGTTAGGGTTAGGGTAGGGGTTAGGCTTAGGGTACGCGTTAGGGTTAGGGTAGTTATTAAACCTATCCCACTCTCTAGATACCCCTTAGCACGTAAAGGAATATTATTTGGGGGTCCAGCCATGGAGAAGAGTTTAGACACTAGGATAAGATAAGGAACACACCCATTATAAAGAAATCACTTTAGGATTCTCTTTTTAAGCTGTTCTTAAAACACTAGTGCTTAGGAAATCTATTGGAGGCAGAAGCAGTCAAGGGTAGCCTAGGGTTAGGGTTAGGCTTAGGGTTAGGGTTAGGGTACGGCTTGGGGTATGGGTTCGGGGAGGTGTTCGTGTACGGCGTAGGGTATGGGTTAGGGTTAGGGTTTGGGTTAGTGTTAGGGTTAGGGCTCGGTTTAGGGTACGGCTTAGGATTAGGGTACGTGTTAGGGTTAGGGTAGGGGTTAGGGTTAGGTTACGCGTTAGGGCTAGGGTAGTTAGTAAACCTATCCCACTCTCTAGCTCCCCCTTAGCACGTAAAGGAATATTATTTGGGGGTCCAGCCATGGAGAAGTGTTTAGACACTAGGATAAGATAAGGAACACACCCATTATAAAGAAATCACATTAGGATTCTCTTTTTAAGCTGTTCCTTAAAACACTACTGCTTAGGAAATCAATTGGAGGCAGAAGCAGTCAAGGGTAGCCTAGGGTTAGGGTTAGGCTTAGGGTTAGGTTTAGGGTATGGCTTAGGGTACGGGTTCGGGGAGGGGTGCGGGTACGGCGTAGGGTATGGGTTAGGGTTAGGGTTAGGGTTAGTGTTAGGGTTAGGGCTCGGTTTAGGGTACAGGTTAGGATTAGGGTACGTGTTAGGGTTAGGGTAGGGGTTAGGGTTAGGGTACGCGTTAGGGTTAGGGTAGTTATTAAACCTATCCCACTCTCTAGATACCCCTTAGCACGTAAGGGAATATTATTTGGGGGTGCAGCCATGGAGAAGAGTTTAGACACTAGGATAAGGTAAGGAACACACCCATTATAAAGAAATCACATTAGGATTCTCTTTTTAAGCTGTTCCTTAAAACAGTAGTGCTTAGGAAATCTATTGGAGGCAGAAGCAGTCAAGGGTAGCCTAGGGTTAGGGTTAGGCTTAGGGTCAGGCTTAGGGTACGGCTTAGGTTACGGGTTCGGGGAGGGGTGCGGGTACGGCGTAGGGTATGGGTTAGGGTTAGGGTTAGTGTTAGGGTTAGGGCTCGGTTTAGGGTACGGATTAGGATTAGGGTACGTGTTAGTGTTAGGGTAGGGGTTAGGGTTAGAGTACGCATTAGGGTTAGGGTAGTTATTAAACCTATCCCACTCTCTAGATACCCCTTAGCACATAAGGCAATATTATTTGGGGGTGCAGCCATGGAGAAGAGTTTAGACACTAGGATAAGATAAGGAACACACCCATTATAAAGAAATCACATTAGGATTCTCTTTTTAAGCTGTTCCTTAAAACACTAGTGCTTAGGAAATCTATTGGAGGCAGAAGCAGTCAAGGGTAGCCTAGGGTTAGGGTTAGGCTTAGGGTTAGGTTTAGGGTACGGCTTGGGGTATGGGTTCGGGGAGGTGTTCGTGTACGGCGTAGGGTATGGGTTAGGGTTAGGGTTAGGGTTAGTGTTAGGGTTAGGGCTCGGTTTAGGGTACGGGTTAGGATTAGGGTACGTGTTAGTGTTAGGGTAGGGGTTAGGGTTAGGTTACGCGTTAGGGCTAGGGTAGTTAGTAAACCTATCCCACTCTCTAGCTCCCCCTTAGCACGTAAAGCAATATTATTTGGGGGTCCAGCCATGGAGAAGAGTTTAGACACTAGGATAAGATAAGGAACACACCCAATATAAAGAAATCACTTTAGGATTCTCTTTTTAAGCTGTTCCTTAAAACACTACTGCTTAGGAAATCAATTGGAGGCAGAAGCAGTCAAGGGTAGCCTAGGGTTAGGGTTAGGCTTAGGGTTAGGTTTAGGGTATGGCTTAGGGTACGGGTTCGGGGAGGGGTGCGGGTACGGCGTAGGGTATGGGTTAGGGTTAGGGTTAGGGTTAGTGTTAGGGTTAGGGCTCGGTTTAGGGTACAGGTTAGGATTAGGGTACGTGTTAGGGTTAGGGTAGGGGTTAGGGTTAGGGTACGCGTTAGGGTTAGGGTAGTTATTAAACCTATCCCACTCTCTAGATACCCCTTAGCACGTAAGGGAATATTATTTGGGGGTGCAGCCATGGAGAAGAGTTTAGACACTAGGATAACTAAGGAACACACCCATTATAAAGAAATCACATTAGGATTCTCTTTTTAAGCTGTTCCTTAAAACAGTAGTGCTTAGGAAATCTATTGGAGGCAGAAGCACTCAAGGGTAGCCTAGGGTTAGTGTTAGGCTTAGGGTTAGGCTTAGGGTACGGCTTAGGGTACGGGTTTGGGGAGGGGTTCAGGTACGGCGTAGGGTATGGGTTAGGGTTAGGGTTAGTGTTAGTGTTAGGGTTAGGGCTCGGTTTAGGGTACGGGTTAGGATTAGGGTACGTGTTAGTGTTAGGGTAGGGGTTAGGGTTAGAGTACGCATTAGGGTTAGGGTAGTTATTAAACCTATCCCACTCTCTAGATACCCCTTAGCACGTAAGGCAATATTATTTGGGGGTGCAGCCATGGAGAAGAGTTTAGACACTAGGATAAGATAAGGAACACACCCATTATAAAGAAATCACATTAGGATTCTCTTTTTAAGCTGTTCCTTAAAACACTAGTGCTTAGGAAATCTATTGGAGGCAGAAGCAGTCAAGGGTAGCCTAGGGTTAGGGTTAGGCTTAGGGTTAGGTTTAGGGTACGGCTTGGGGTATGGGTTCGGGGAGGTGTTCGTGTACGGCATAGGGTATGGGTTAGGGTTAGGGTTTGGGTTAGTGTTAGGGTTAGGGCTCGGTTTAGGGTACGGGTTAGGATTAGGGTACGTGTTAGGGTTAGGGTAGGGGTTAGGGTTAGGTTACGCGTTAGGGCTAGGGTAGTTAGTAAACCTATCCCACTCTCTAGCTCCCCCTTAGCACGTAAAGGAATATTATTTGGGGGTCCAGCCATGGAGAAGAGTTTAGACACTAGGATAAGATAAGGAACACACCCATTATAAAGAAATCACTTTAGGATTCTCTTTTTAAGCTGTTCCTTAAAACACTACTGCTTAGGAAATCAATTGGAGGCAGAAGCAGTCAAGGGTAGCCTAGGGTTAGGGTTAGGCTTAGGGTTAGGTTTAGGGTATGGCTTAGGGTACGGGTTCGGGGAGGGGTGCGGGTACGGCGTAGGGTATGGGTTAGGGTTAGGGTTAGGGTTAGTGTTAGGGTTAGGGCTCGGTTTAGGGTACAGGTTAGGATTAGGGTACGTGTTAGGGTTAGGGTAGGGGTTAGGGTTAGGGTACGCGTTAGGGTTAGGGTAGTTATTAAACCTATCCCACTCTCTAGATACCCCTTAGCACGTAAGGGAATATTATTTGGGGGTGCAGCCATGGAGAAGAGTTTAGACACTAGGATAAGATAAGGAACACACCCATTATAAAGAAATCACATTAGGATTCTCTTTTTAAGCTGTTCCTTAAAACAGTAGTGCTTAGGAAATCTATTGGAGGCAGAAGCAGTCAAGGGTAGCCTAGGGTTAGGGTTAGGCTTAGGGTTAGGCTTAGGGTACGGCTTAGGGTACGGGTTCGGGGAGGGGTGCGGGTACGGCGTAGGGTATGGGTTAGGGTTAGTGTTAGGGTTAGTGTTAGGGTTAGGGCTCGGTTTAGGGTACGGGTTAGGATTAGGGTACGTGTTAGGTTTAGGGTAGGGGTTAGGGTTAGGGTACGCGTTAGGGTTAGGGTAGTTATTAAACCTATCCCACTCTCTAGATACCCCTTAGCACGTAAAGGAATATTATTTGAGGGTCCAGCCATGGAGAAGAGTTTAGACACTAGGATAAGATAAGGAACACACCCATTATAAAGAAATCACATTAGGATTCTCTTTTTAAGCTGTTCCTTAAAACACTAGTGCTTAGGAAATCTATTGGAGGCAGAAGCAGTCAAGGGTAGCCTAGGATAAGGTTAGGCTTAGGGTGAGGCTTAGGGTACGGCTTTGGGTACGGGTTCGGGGAGGGTTTCGGGTACGGCGTAGGGTATGGGTTAGGGTTAGGGTTAGTGTTAGGGTTAGGGCTCGGTTTAGGGTACGGGTTAGGATTAGGGTACGTGTTAGGGTTAGGGTAGGGGTTAGGGTTAGGGTACGCGTTAGGGTTAGGGTAGTTATTAAACCTATCCCACTCTCTAGATACCCCTTAGCACGTAAAGGAATATTATTTGGGGGTCCAACCATGGAGAAGAGTTTAGACACTAGGATAAGATAAGGAACACACCCATTATAAAGAAATCACTTTAGGATTCTCTTTTTAAGCTGTTCGTTAAAACACTAGTGCTTAGGAAATCTATTGGAGGCAGAAGCAGTCAAGGGTAGCCTAGGGTTAGTGTTAGGCTTAGGGTTAGTCTTAGGGTACGGCTTAGGGTACGGGTTCAGGGAGGGGTGCGGGTACGGCGTAGGGTATGGGTTAGGGTTAGGGTTAGGGTTAGTGTTAGGGTTAGGGCTCGGTTTAGGGTACGGGTTAGGATTAGGGTACGTGTTAGGGTTAGGGTAGGGGTTAGGGTTAGGGTACGCGTTAGGGTTAGGGTAGTTATTAAACCTATCCCAATCTCTAGATACCCCTTAGCACGTAAAGGAGTATTATTTGAGGGTCCAGCCATGGAGAAGAGTTTAGACACTAGGATAAGATAAGGAACACACCCATTATAAAGAAATCACATTAGGATTCTCTTTTTAAGCTGTTCCTTAAAACACTAGTGCTTAGGAAATCTATTGGAGGCAGAAGCAGTCAAGGGTAGCCTAGGGTTAGGGTTAGGCTTAGGGTTAGGCTTAGGGTACGGCTTAGGGTACGAGTTCGGGGAGGGTTTCGGGTACGGCGTAGGGTATGGGTTAGGGTTAGGGTTAGGGTTAGTGTTAGGGTTAGGGCTCGGTTTAGGGTACGGGTTAGGATTAGGGTACGTGTTAGGGTTAGGGTAGGGGTTAGGGTTAGGGTACGCGTTAGGTTTAGGGTAGTTATTAAACCTATCCCACTCTCTAGATACCCCTTAGCACGTAAAGGAATATTATTTGGGGGTCCAGCCATGGAGAAGAGTTTAGACACTAGGATAAGATAAGGAACACACCCATTATAAAGAAATCACTTTAGGATTCTCTTTTTAAGCTGTTGCTTAAAACACTAGTGCTTAGGAAATCTATTGGAGGCAGAAGCAGTCAAGGGTAGCCTAGGGTTAGGGTTAGGCTTAGGGTTAGGCTTAGGGTACGGCTTAGGTTACGGGTTCGGGGAGGGGTGCGGGTACGGCGTAGGGTATGGGTTAGGGTTAGGGTTAGGGTTAGTGTTAGGGTTAGGGCTCGGTTTAGGGTACGGTTAGGATTAGGGTACGTGTTAGGTTTAGGGTAGGGGTTAGGGTTAGGGTACGCGTTAGGGTTAGGGTAGTTAGTAAACCTATCCCACTCTCTAGATACCCCTTAGCACGTAAAGGAATATTATTTGGGGTTCCAGCCATGGAGAAGAATTTAGACACTAGGATAAGATAAGGAACACACCCATTATAAAGAAATCACATTAGGATTCTCTTTTTAAGCTGTTGCTTAAAACACTAGTGCTTAGGAAATCTATTGGAGGCAGAAGCAGTCAAGGGTAGCCTAGGGTTAGTGTTAGGCTTAGGGTTAGGCTTAGGGTACGGCTTACGGTACGGGTTTGGGGAGGGGTTCAGGTACGGCGTAGGGTATGGGTTAGGGTTAGGGTTAGTGTTAGTGTTAGGGTTAGGGCTCGGTTTAGGGTACGGGTTAGGATTAGGGTACGTGTTAGTGTTAGGTTAGGGGTTAGGGTTAGAGTACGCATTAGGGTTAGGGTAGTTATTAAACCTATCCCACTCTCTAGATACCCCTTAGCACGTAAGGCAATATTATTTGGGGGTGCAGCCATGGAGAAGAGTTTAGACACTAGGATAAGATAAGGAACACACCCATTATAAAGAAATCACATTAGGATTCTCTTTTTAAGCTGTTCCTTAAAACACTAGTGCTTAGGAAATCTATTGGAGGCAGAAGCAGTCAAGGGTAGCCTAGGGTTAGGGTTAGGCTTAGGGTTAGGTTTAGGGTACGGCTTGGGGAATGGGTTCGGGGAGGGGTTCGGGTACGGCGTAGGGTATGGGTTAGGGTTAGGGTTAGGGTTAGTGTTAGGGTTAGGGCTCGGTTTAGGGTACGGGTTAGGATTAGGGTACGTGTTAGGGTTAGGGTAGGGGTTAGGGTTAGGGTATGCGTTAGGGTTAGGGTAGTTATTAAACCTATCCCACTCTCTAGATACCCCTTAGCACGTAAAGGAATATTATTTGGGGGTCCAGCCATGGAGAAGAGTTTAGACACTAGGATAAGATAAGGAACACACCCATTATAAAGAAATCACATTAGGATTCTATTTTTAAGCTGTTCCTTAAAACACTAGTGCTTAGGAAATCTATTGGAGGCAGAAGCAGTCAAGGGTAGCCTAGGGTTAGGGTTAGGCTTAGGGTTAGGCTTAGGGTACGGCTTAGGGTACGGGTTCGGGGAGGGGTGCGGGTACGGCGTAGGGTATGGGTTAGGGTTAGGGTTAGTGTTAGGGTTAGGGCTCGGTTTAGGGTACAGGATAGTATTAGGGTACGTGTTAGGGTTAGGGTAGGGGTTAGGGTTAGGGTACGCGTTAGGGTTAGGGTAGTTATTAAACCTATCCCACTCTCTAGATACCCCTTAGCACGTAAAGGAATATTATTTGAGGGTCCAGCCATGGAGAAGAGTTTAGACACTAGGATAAGATAAGGAACACACCCATTATAAAGAAATCACATTAGGATTCTCTTTTTAAGCTGTTCCTTAAAACACTAGTGCTTAGGAAATCTATTGGAGGCAGAAGCAGTCAAGGGTAGCCTAGGGTTAGGGTTAGGCTTAGGGTTAGGCTTAGGGTACGGCTTAGGGTACGGGTTCGGGGAGGGTTTCGGGTACGGCGTAGGGTATGGGTTAGGGTTAGGGTTAGGGTTATTGTTAGGGTTAGGGCTCGGTTTAGGGTACGGGTTAGGATTAGGGTACGTGTTAGGGTTAGGGTAGGGGTTAGGGTTAGGGTACGCGTTAGGGTTAGGGTAGTTATTAAACCTATCCCACTCTCTAGATACCCCTTAGCACGTAAAGGAATATTATTTGGGGGTCCAGCCATGGAGAAGAGTTTAGACACTAGGATAAGATAAGGAACACACCCATTATAAAGAAATCACATTAGGATTCTCTTTTTAAGCTGTTCCTTAAAACACTAGTGCTTAGGAAATCTATTGGAGGCAGAAGCAGTCAAGGGTAGCCTAGGGTTAGGGATAGGCTTAGGGTTAGGCTTAGGGTACGGCTTAGGGTACGGGTTCGGGGAGGGTTTCGGGTACGGCGTAGGGTATGGGTTAGGGTTAGGGTTAGGGTTAGTGTTAGGGTTAGGGCTCGGTTTAGGGTACGGTTAGGATTAGGGTACGTGTTAGGTTTAGGGTAGGGGTTAGGGTTAGGGTACGCGTTAGGGTTAGGGTAGTTAGTAAACCTATCCCACTCTCTAGATACCCCTTAGCACGTAAAGGAATATTATTTGGGGTTCCAGCCATGGAGAAGAATTTAGACACTAGGATAAGATAAGGAACACACCCATTATAAAGAAATCACATTAGGATTCTCTTTTTAAGCTGTTGCTTAAAACACTAGTGCTTAGGAAATCTATTGGAGGCAGAAGCAGTCAAGGGTAGCCTAGGGTTAGTGTTAGGCTTAGGGTTAGGCTTAGGGTACGGCTTAGGGTACGGGTTTGGGGAGGGGTTCAGGTACGGCGTAGGGTATGGGTTAGGGTTAGGGTTAGTGTTAGTGTTAGGGTTAGGGCTCGGTTTAGGGTACGGGTTAGGATTAGGGTACGTGTTAGTGTTAGGGTAGGGGTTAGGGTTAGAGTACGCATTAGGTTTAGGGTAGTTATTAAACCTATCCCACTCTCTAGATACCCCTTAGCACGTAAGGCAATATTATTTGGGGGTGCAGCCATGGAGAAGAGTTTAGACACTAGGATAAGATAAGGAACACACCCATTATAAAGAAATCACATTAGGATTCTCTTTTTAAGCTGTTCCTTAAAACACTAGTGCTTAGGAAATCCATTGGAGGCAGAAGCAGTCAAGGGTAGCCTAGGGTTAGGGTTAGGCTTAGGGTTAGGTTTAGGGTACGGCTTGGGGAATGGGTTCGGGGAGGGGTTCGGGTACGGCGTAGGGTATGGGTTAGGGTTAGGGTTAGGGTTAGTGTTAGGGTTAGGGCTCGGTTTAGGGTACGGGTTAGGATTAGGGTACGTGTTAGTGTTAGTTTAGGGGTTAGGGTTAGAGTACGCATTAGGGTTAGGGTAGTTATTAAACCTATCCCACTCTCTAGATACCCCTTAGCACGTAAGGCAATATTATTTGGGGGTGCAGCCATGGAGAAGAGTTTAGACACTAGGATAAGATAAGGAACACACCCATTATAAAGAAATCACATTAGGATTCTCTTTTTAAGCTGTTCCTTAAAACACTAGTGCTTAGGAAATCTATTGGAGGCAGAAGCAGTCAAGGGTAGCCTAGGGTTAGGGTTAGGCTTAGGGTTAGGTTTAGGATACGGCTTGGGGTATGGGTTCGGGGAGGTGTTCGTGTACGGCGTAGGGTATGGGTTAGGGTTAGGGTTTGGGTTAGTGTTAGGGTTAGGGCTCGGTTTACGGTACGGGTTAGGATTAGGGTACGTGTTAGGGTTAGGGTAGGGGTTAGGGTTAGGTTACGCGTTAGGGCTAGGGTAGTTAGTAAACCTATCCCACTCTCTAGCTCCCCCTTAGCACGTAAAGGAATATTATTTGGGGGTCCAGCCATGGAGAAGAGTTTAGACACTAGGATAAGATAAGGAACACACCCATTATAAAGAAATCACTTTAGGATTCTCTTTTTAAGCTGTTCCTTAAAACACTACTGCTTAGGAAATCAATTGGAGGCAGAAGCAGTCAAGGGTAGCCTAGGGTTAGGGTTAGGCTTAGGGTTAGGTTTAGGGTATGGCTTAGGGTACGGGTTCGGGGAGGGGTGCGGGTACGGCGTAGGGTATGGGTTAGGGTTAGGGTTAGGGTTAGTGTTAGGGTTAGGGCTCGGTTTAGGGTACAGGTTAGGATTAGGGTACGTGTTAGGGTTAGGGTAGGGGTTAGGGTTAGGGTACGCGTTAGGGTTAGGGTAGTTATTAAACCTATCCCACTCTCTAGATACCCCTTAGCACGTAAGGGAATATTATTTGGGGGTGCAGCCATGGAGAAGAGTTTAGACACTAGGATAAGATAAGGAACACACCCATTATAAAGAAATCACATTAGGATTCTCTTTTTAAGCTGTTCCTTAAAACAGTAGTGCTTAGGAAATCTATTGGAGGCAGAAGCAGTCAAGGGTAGCCTAGGGTTAGGGTTAGGCTTAGGGTTAGGCTTAGGGTACGGCTTAGGTTACGGGTTCGGGGAGGGGTGCGGGTACGGTGTACGGTATGGGTTAGGGTTAGGGTTAGGGTTAGTGTTAGGGTTAGGGCTCGGTTTAGGGTACGGGTTAGGATTAGGGTACGTGTTAGGGTTAGGGTAGGGGTTAGGGTTAGGGTACGCGTTAGGGTTAGGGTAGTTATTAAACCTATCCCACTCTCTAGATACCCCTTAGCACGTAAAGGAATATTATTTGAGGGTCCAGCCATGGAGAAGAGTTTAGACACTAGGATAAGATAAGGAACACACCCATTATAAAGAAATCACATTAGGATTCTCTTTTTAAGCTGTTCCTTAAAACACTAGTGCTTAGGAAATCTATTGGAGGCAGAAGCAGTCAAGGGTAGCGTAGGGTTAGGGTTAGGCTTAGGGTTAGGCTTAGAGTACGGCTTAGGGTACGGGTTCGGGGAGGGTTTCGGGTACGGCGTAGGGTATGGGTTAGGGTTAGGGTTAGGGTTAGTGTTAGGGTTAGGGCTCGGTTTAGGGTACGGTTAGGATTAGGGTACGTGTTAGGTTTATGGTAGGGGTTAGGGTTAGGGTACGCGTTAGGGTTAGGGTAGTTAGTAAACCTATCCCACTCTCTAGATACCCCTTAGCACGTAAAGGAATATTATTTGGGGTTCCAGCAATGGAGAAGAATTTAGACACTAGGATAAGATAAGGAACACACCCATTATAAAGAAATCACATTAGGATTCTCTTTTTAAGCTGTTGCTTAAAACACTAGTGCTTAGGAAATCTATTGGAGGCAGAAGCAGTCAAGGGTAGCCTAGGGTTAGTGTTAGGCTTAGGGTTAGGCTTAGGGTACGGCTTAGGGTACGGGTTTGGGGAGGGGTTCAGGTACGGCGTAGGGTATGGGTTAGGGTTAGGGTTAGTGTTAGTGTTAGGGTTAGGGCTCGGTTTAGGGTACGGGTTAGGATTAGGGTACGTGTTAGTGTTAGGGTAGGGGTTAGGGTTAGAGTACGCATTAGGGTTAGGGTAGTTATTAAACCTATCCCACTCTCTAGATACCCCTTAGCACGTAAGGCAATATTATTTGGGGGTGCAGCCATGGAGAAGAGTTTAGACTCTAGGATAAGATAAGGAACACACCCATTATAAAGAAATCACATTAGGATTCTCTTTTTAAGCTGTTCCTTAAAACACTAGTGCTTAGGAAATCTATTGGAGGCAGAAGCAGTCAAGGGTAGCCTAGTGTTAGGGTTAGGCTTAGGGTTAGGTTTAGGGTACGGCTTGGGGTATGGGTTCGGGGAGGTGTTCGTGTACGGCGTAGGGTATGGGTTAGGGTTAGGGTTTGGGTTAGTGTTAGGGTTAGGGCTCGGTTTAGGGTACGGGTTAGGATTAGGGTACGTGTTAGGGTTAGGGTAGGGGTTAGGGTTAGGTTACGCGTTAGGGCTAGGGTAGTTAGTAAACCTATCCCACTCTCTAGCTCCCCCTTAGCACGTAAAGGAATATTATTTGGGGGTCCAGCCATGGAGAAGAGTTTAGACACTAGGATAAGATAAGGAACACACCCATTATAAAGAAATCACTTTAGGATTCTCTTTTTAAGCTGTTCCTTAAAAGACTACTGCTTAGGAAATCAATTGGAGGCAGAAGCATTCAAGGGTAGCCTAGGGTTAGGGTTAGGCTTAGGGTTAGGTTTAGGGTATGGTTTAGGGTACGAGTTCGGGGAGGGGTGCGGGTACGGCGTAGGGTATGGGTTAGGGTTAGGGTTAGGGTTAGTGTTAGGGTTAGGGCTCGGTTTAGGGTACAGGTTAGGATTAGGGTACGTGTTAGGGTTAGGGTAGGGGTTAGGGTTAGGGTACGCGTTAGGGTTAGGGTAGTTATTAAACCTATCCCACTCTCTAGATACCCCTTAGCACGTAAGGGAATATTATTTGGGGGTGCAGCCATGGAGAAGAGTTTAGACACTAGGATAAGATAAGGAACACACCCATTATAAAGAAATCACATTAGGATTCTCTTTTTAAGCTGTTCCTTAAAACAGTAGTGCTTAGGAAATCTATTGGAGGCAGAAGCAGTCAAGGGTAGCCTAGGGTTAGGGTTAGGCTTAGGGTTAGGCTTAGGGTTCGGCTTAGGGTACGGGTTCGGGGAGGGGTGCGGGTACGGCGTAGGGTATGGGTTAGGGTTAGGGTTTGGGTTAGTGTTAGGGTTAGGGCTCGGTTTAGGGTACGGGTTAGGATTAGGGTACGTGTTAGGGTTAGGGTAGGGGTTAGGGTTAGGTTACGCGTTAGGGCTAGGGTAGTTAGTAAACCTCTCCCACTCTCTAGATACCCCTTAGCACGTAAAGGAATATTATTTGGGGGTGCAGCCATGGAGAAGAGTTTAGACACTAGGATAAGATAAGGAACACACCCATTATAAAGAAATCACTTTAGGATTCTCTTTTTAAGCTGTTCCTTAAAACAGTAGTGCTTAGGAAATCTATTGGAGGCAGAAGCAGTCAAGGGTAGCCTAGGGTTAGTGTTAGGCTTAGGGTTAGGGTTAGGGTACGGCTTGGGGTATGGGTTCGGGGAGGTGTTCGTGTACGGCGTAGGGTATGGGTTAGGGTTAGGGTTTGGGTTAGTGTTAGGGTTAGGGCTCGGTTTAGGGTACGGGTTAGGATTAGGGTACGTGTTAGGGTTAGGGTAGGGGTTAGGGTTAGGTTACGCGTTAGGGCTAGGGTAGTTAGTAAACCTATCCCACTCTCTAGCTCCCCCTTAGCACGTAAAGGAATATTATTTGGGGGTCCAGCCATGGAGAAGAGTTTAGACACTAGGATAAGATAAGGAACACACCCATTATAAAGAAATCACATTAGGATTCTCTTTTTAAGCTGTTCCTTAAAACACTACTGCTTAGGAAATCAATTGGAGGCAGAAGCAGTCAAGGGTAGCCTAGGGTTAGGGTTAGGCTTAGGGTTAGGTTTAGGGTATGGCTTAGGGTACGGGTTCGGGGAGGGGTGCGGGTACGGCGTAGGGTATGGGTTAGGGTTAGGGTTAGGGTTAGTGTTAGGGTTAGGCCTCGGTTTAGGGTACAGGTTAGGATTAGGGTACGTGTTAGGGTTAGGGTAGGGGTTAGGGTTAGGGTACGCGTTAGGGTTAGGGTAGTTATTAAACCTATCCCACTCTCTAGATACCCCTTAGCACGTAAGGGAATATTATTTGGGGGTGCAGCCATGGAGAAGAGTTTAGACACTAGGATAAGATAAGGAACACACCCATTATAAAGAAATCACATTAGGATTCTCTTTTTAAGCTGTTCCTTAAAACAGTAGTGCTTAGGAAATCTATTGGAGGCAGAAGCAGTCAAGGGTAGCCTAGGGTTAGGGTTAGGCTTAGGGTTAGGCTTAGGGTACGGCTTAGGTTACGGGTTCGGGGAGGGGTGCGGGTACGGCGTAGGGTATGGGTTAGGGTTAGGGTTAGGGTTAGTGTTAGTGTTAGGGCTCGGTTTAGGGTACGGTTAGGATTAGGGTACGTGTTAGTGTTAGGTTAGGGGTTAGGGTTAGAGTACGCATTAGGGTTAGGGTAGTTATTAAACCTATCCCACTCTCTAGATACCCCTTAGCACGTAAGGCAATATTATTTGGGGGTGCAGCCATGGAGAAGAGTTTAGACACTAGGATAAGATAAGGAACACACCCATTATAAAGAAATCACATTAGGATTCTCTTTTTAAGCTGTTCCTTAAAACACTAGTGCTTAGGAAATCTATTGGAGGCAGAAGCAGTCAAGGGTAGCCTAGGGTTAGGGTTAGGCTTAGGGTTAGGTTTAGGGTACGGCTTGGGGAATGGGTTCGGGGAGGGTTTCGGGTACGGCGTAGGGTATGGGTTAGGGTTAGGGTTAGGGTTAGTGTTAGGGTTAGGGCTCGGTTTAGGGTACGGGTTAGGATTAGGGTACGTGTTAGGGTTAGGGTAGGGGTTAGGGTTAGGGTATGCGTTAGGGTTAGGGTAGTTATTAAACCTATCCCACTCTCTAGATACCCCTTAGCACGTAAAGGAATATTATTTGGGGGTCCAGCCATGGAGAAGAGTTTAGACACTAGGATAAGATAAGGAACACACCCATTATAAAGAAATCACATTAGGATTCTCTTTTTAAGCTGTTCCTTAAAACACTAGTGCTTAGGAAATCTATTGGAGGCAGAAGCAGTCAAGGGTAGCCTAGGGTTAGGGTTAGGCTTAGGGTTAGGCTTAGGGTACGGCTTAGGGTACGGGTTCGGGGAGGGGTGCGGGTACGGCGTAGGGTATGGGTTAGGGTTAGGGTTAGTGTTAGGGTTAGGGCTCGGTTTAGGGTACAGGTTAGTATTAGGGTACGTGTTAGGGTTAGGGTAGGGATTAGGGTTAGGGTACGCGTTAGGGTTAGGGTAGTTATTAAACCTATCCCACTCTCTAGATACCTCTTAGCACGTAAAGGAATATTATTTGGGGGTCCAGCCATGGAGAAGAGTTTAGACACTAGGATAAGATAAGGAACACACCCATTATAAAGAAATCACATTAGGATTCTCTTTTTAAGCTGTTCCTTAAAACACTAGTGCTTAGGAAATCTATTGGAGGCAGAAGCAGTCAAGGGTAGCCTAGGATAAGGTTAGGCTTAGGGTGAGGCTTAGGGTACGGCTTAGGGTACGGGTTCGGGGAGGGTTTCGGGTACGGCGTAGGGTATGGGTTAGGGTTAGGGTTAGTGTTAGGGTTAGGGCTCGGTTTAGGGTACGGGTTAGGATTAGGGTACGTGTTAGGGTTAGGGTAGGGGTTAGGGTTAGGGTACGCGTTAGGGTTAGGGTAGTTATTAAACCTATCCCACTCTCTAGATACCCCTTAGCACGTAAAGGAATATTATTTGGGGGTCCAGCCATGGAGAAGAGTTTAGACACTAGGATAAGATAAGGAACACACCCATTATAAAGAAATCACTTTAGGATTCTCTTTTTAAGCTGTTCGTTAAAACACTAGTGCTTAGGAAAGCTATTGGAGGCAGAAGCAGTCAAGGGTAGCCTAGGGTTAGGGTTAGGCTTAGGGTTAGGCTTAGGGTACGGCTTAGGGTACGGGTTCAGGGAGGGGTGCGGGTACGGCGTAGGGTATGGGTTAGGGTTAGGGTTAGGGTTAGTGTTAGGGTTAGGGCTCGGTTTAGGGTACGGGTTAGGATTAGGGTACGTGTTAGGGTTAGGGTAGGGGTTAGGGTTAGGGTACGCGTTAGGGTTAGGGTAGTTATTAAACCTATCCCACTCTCTAGATACCCCTTAGCACGTAAAGGAATATTATTTGAGGGTCCAGCCATGGAGAAGAGTTTAGACACTAGGATAAGATAAGGAACACACCCATTATAAAGAAATCACATTAGGATTCTCTTTTTAAGCTGTTCCTTAAAACACTAGTGCTTAGGAAATCTATTGGAGGCAGAAGCAGTCAAGGGTAACCTAGGGTTAGGGTTAGGCTTAGGGTTAGGCTTAGGGTACGGCTTAGGGTACGGGATCGGGGAGGGTTTCGGGTACGGCGTAGGGTATGGGTTAGGGTTAGGGTTAGGGTTATTGTTAGGGTTAGGGCTCGGTTTAGGGTACGGGTTAGGATTAGGGTACGTGTTAGGGTTAGGGTAGGGGTTAGGGTTAGGGTACGCGTTAGGGTTAGGGTAGTTAGTAAACCTATCCCACTCTCTAGATACCCCTTAGCACGTAAAGGAATATTATTTGAGGGTCCAGCCATGGAGAAGAGTTTAGACACTAGGATAAGATAAGGAACACACCCATTATAAAGAAATCACATTAGGATTCTCTTTTTAAGCTGTTCCTTAAAACAGTAGTGCTTAGGAAATCTATTGGAGGCAGAAGCAGTCAAGGGTAGCGTAGGGTTAGGGTTAGGCTTAGGGTTAGGCTTAGAGTACGGCTTAGGGTACGGGTTCGGGGAGGGTTTCGGGTACGGCGTAGGGTATGGGTTAGGGTTAGGGTTAGGGTTAGTGTTAGGGTTAGGGCTCGGTTTAGGGTACGGTTAGGATTAGGGTACGTGTTAGGTTTAGGGTTGGGGTTAGGGTTAGGGTACGCGTTAGGGTTAGGGTAGTTAGTAAACCTATCCCACTCTCTAGATACCCCTTAGCACGTAAAGGAATATTATTTGGGGTTCCAGCAATGGAGAAGAATTTAGACACTAGGATAAGATAAGGAACACACCCATTATAAAGAAATCACATTAGGATTCTCTTTTTAAGCTGTTGCTTAAAACACTAGTGCTTAGGAAATCTATTGGAGGCAGAAGCAGTCAAGGGTAGCCTAGGGTTAGTGTTAGGCTTAGGGTTAGGCTTAGGGTACGGCTTAGGGTACGAGTTTGGGGAGGGGTTCAGGTACGGCGTAGGGTATGGGTTAGGGTTAGGGTTAGTGTTAGTGTTAGGGTTAGGGCTCGGTTTAGGGTACGGGTTAGGATTAGGGTACGTGTTAGTGTTAGGGTAGGGGTTAGGGTTAGAGTACGCATTAGGGTTAGGGTAGTTATTAAACCTATCCCACTCTCTAGATACCCCTTAGCACGTAAGGCAATATTATTTGGGGGTGCAGCCATGGAGAAGAGTTTAGACACTAGGATAAGATAAGGAACACACCCATTATAAAGAAATCACATTAGGATTCTCTTTTTAAGCTGTTCCTTAAAACACTAGTGCTTAGGAAATCTATTGGAGGCAGAAGCAGTCAAGGGTAGCCTAGTGTTAGGGTTAGGCTTAGGGTTAGGTTTAGGGTACGGTTTGGGGTATGGGTTCGGGGAGGTGTTCGTGTACGGCGTAGGGTATGGGTTAGGGTTAGGGTTTGGGTTAGTGTTAGGGTTAGGGCTCGGTTTAGGGTACGGGTTAGGATTAGGGTACGTGTTAGGGTTAGGGTAGGGGTTAGGGTTAGGTTACGCGTTAGGGCTAGGGTAGTTAGTAAACCTATCCCACTCTCTAGCTCCCCCTTAGCACGTAAAGGAATATTATTTGGGGGTCCAGCCATGGAGAAGAGTTTAGACACTAGGATAAGATAAGGAACACACCCATTATAAAGAAATCACTTTAGGATTCTCTTTTTAAGCTGTTCCTTAAAACACTACTGCTTAGGAAATCAATTGGAGGCAGAAGCAGTCAAGGGTAGCCTAGGGTTAGGGTTAGGCTTAGGGTTAGGTTTAGGGTATGGCTTAGGGTACGAGTTCGGGGAGGGGTGCGGGTACGGCGTAGGGTATGGGTTAGGGTTAGGGTTAGGGTTAGTGTTAGCGTTAGGGCTCGGTTTAGGGTACAGGTTAGGATTAGGGTACGTGTTAGGGTTAGGGTAGGGGTTAGGGTTAGGGTACGCGTTAGGGTTAGGGTAGTTATTAAACCTATCCCACTCTCTAGATACCCCTTAGCACGTAAGGGAATATTATTTGGGGGTGCAGCCATGGAGAAGAGTTTAGACACTAGGATAAGATAAGGAACACACCCATTATAAAGAAATCACATTAGGATTCTCTTTTTAAGCTGTTCCTTAAAACAGTAGTGCTTAGGAAATCTATTGGAGGCAGAAGCAGTCAAGGGTAGCCTAGGGTTAGGGTTAGGCTTAGGGTTAGGCTTAGGGTTCGGCTTAGGGTACGGGTTCGGGGAGGGGTGCGGGTACGGCGTAGGGTATGGGTTAGGGTTAGGGTTAGGGTTAGTGTTAGGGTTAGGGCTCGGTTTAGGGTACGGGTTAGGATTAGGGTACGTGTTAGGGTTAGGGTAGGGGTTAGGGTTAGGGTACGCGTTAGGGTTAGGGTAGTTATTAAACCTATCCCACTCTCTAGATACCCCTTAGCACGTAAAGGAATATTATTTGGGGGTCCAGCCATGGAGAAGAGTTTAGACACTAGGATAAGATAAGGAACACACCCATTATAAAGAAATCACTTTAGGATTCTCTTTTTAAGCTGTTCGTTAAAACACTAGTGCTTAGGAAATCTATTGGAGGCAGAAGCAGTCAAGGGTAGCCTAGGGTTAGTGTTAGGCTTAGGGTTAGTCTTAGGGTACGGCTTAGGGTACGGGTTCAGGGAGGGGTGCGGGTACGGCGTAGGGTATGGGTTAGGGTTAGGGTTAGGGTTAGTGTTAGGGTTAGGGCTCGGTTTAGGGTACGGGTTAGGATTAGGGTACGTGTTAGGGTTAGGGTAGGGGTTAGGGTTAGGGTACGCGTTAGGGTTAGGGTAGTTATTAAACCTATCCCAATCTCTAGATACCCCTTAGCACGTAAAGGAATATTATTTGAGGGTCCAGCCATGGAGAAAAGTTTAGACACTAGGATAAGATAAGGAACACACCCATTATAAAGAAATCACATTAGGATTCTCTTTTTAAGCTGTTCCTTAAAACACTAGTGCTTAGGAAATCTATTGGAGGCAGAAGCAGTCAAGGGTAGCCTAGGGTTAGGGTTAGGCTTAGGGTTAGGCTTAGGGTACGGCTTAGGGTACGAGTTCAGGGAGGGTTTCGGGTACGGCGTAGGGTATGGGTTAGGGTTAGGGTTAGGGTTAGTGTTAGGGTTAGGGCTCGGTTTAGGGTACGGGTTAGGATTAGGGTACGTGTTAGGGTTAGGGTAGGGGTTAGGGTTAGGGTACGCGTTAGGGTTAGGGTAGTTATTAAACCTATCCCACTCTCTAGATACCCCTTAGCACGTAAAGGAATATTATTTGGGGGTGCAGCCATGGAGAAGAGTTTAGACACTAGGATAAGATAAGGAACACACCCATTATAAAGAAATCACTTTAGGATTCTCTTTTTAAGCTGTTCCTTAAAACAGTAGTGCTTAGGAAATCTATTGGAGGCAGAAGCAGTCAAGGGTAGCCTAGGGTTAGGGTTAGGCTTAGGGTTAGGGTTAGGGTACGGCTTGGGGTATGGGTTCGGGGAGGTGTTCGTGTACGGCGTAGGGTATGGGTTAGGGTTAGGGTTTGGGTTAGTGTTAGGGTTAGGGCTCGGTTTAGGGTACGGGTTAGGATTAGGGTACGTGTTAGGGTTAGGGTAGGGGTTAGGGTTAGGTTACGCGTTAGGGCTAGGGTAGTTAGTAAACCTATCCCACTCTCTAGCTCCCCCTTAGCACGTAAAGGAATATTATTTGGGGGTCCAGCCATGGAGAAGAGTTTAGACACTAGGATAAGATAAGGAACACACCCATTATAAAGAAATCACATTAGGATTCTCTTTTTAAGCTGTTCCTTAAAACACTACTGCTTAGGAAATCAATTGGAGGCAGAAGCAGTCAAGGGTAGCCTAGGGTTAGGGTTAGGCTTAGGGTTAGGTTTAGGGTATGGCTTAGGGTACGGGTGCGGGGAGGGGTGCGGGTACGGCGTAGGGTATGGGTTAGGGTTAGGGTTAGGGTTAGTGTTAGGGTTAGGCCTCGGTTTAGGGTACAGGTTAGGATTAGGGTACGTGTTAGGGTTAGGGTAGTGGTTAGGGTTAGGGTACGCGTTAGGGTTAGGGTAGTTATTAAACCTATCCCACTCTCTAGATACCCCTTAGCACGTAAGGGAATATTATTTGGGGGTGCAGCCATGGAGAAGAGTTTAGACACTAGGATAAGATAAGGAACACACCCATTATAAAGAAATCACATTAGGATTCTCTTTTTAAGCTGTTCCTTAAAACAGTAGTGCTTAGGAAATCTATTGGAGGCAGAAGCAGTCAAGGGTAGCCTAGGATAAGGTTAGGCTTAGGGTGAGGCTTAGGGTACGGCTTAGGGTACGGGTTCGGGGAGGGTTTCGGGTACGGCGTAGGGTATGGGTTAGGGTTAGGGTTAGTGTTAGGGTTAGGGCTCGGTTTAGGGTACGGGTTAGGATTAGGGTACGTGTTAGGGTTAGGGTAGGGGTTAGGGTTAGGGTACGCGTTAGGGTTAGGGTAGTTATTAAACCTATCCCACTCTCTAGATACCCCTTAGCACGTAAAGGAATATTATTTGGGGGTCCAGCCATGGAGAAGAGTTTAGACACTAGGATAAGATAAGGAACACACCCATTATAAAGAAATCACTTTAGGATTCTCTTTTTAAGCTGTTCGTTAAAACACTAGTGCTTAGGAAATCTATTGGAGGCAGAAGCAGTCAAGGGTAGCCTAGGGTTAGGGTTAGGCTTAGGGTTAGGCTTAGGGTACGGCTTAGGGTACGGGTTCAGGGAGGGGTGCGGGTACGGCGTAGGGTATGGGTTAGGGTTAGGGTTAGGGTTAGTGTTAGGGTTAGGGCTCGCTTTAGGGTACGGGTTAGGATTAGGGTACGTGTTAGGGTTAGGGTAGGGGTTAGGGTTAGGGTACGCGTTAGGGTTAGGGTAGTTATTAAACCTATCCCACTCTCTAGATACCCCTTAGCACGTAAAGGAATATTATTTGAGGGTCCAGCCATGGAGAAGAGTTTAGACACTAGGATAAGATAAGGAACACACCCATTATAAAGAAATCACATTAGGATTCTCTTTTTAAGCTGTTCCTTAAAACACTAGTGCTTAGGAAATCTATTGGAGGCAGAAGCAGTCAAGGGTAACCTAGGGTTAGGGTTAGGCTTAGGGTTAGGCTTAGGGTACGCCTTAGGGTACGGGATCGGGGAGGGTTTCGGGTACGGCGTAGGGTATGGGTTAGGGTTAGGGTTAGGGTTATTGTTAGGGTTAGGGCTCGGTTTAGGGTACGGGTTAGGATTAGGGTACGTGTTAGGGTTAGGGTAGGGGTTAGGGTTAGGGTACGCGTTAGGGTTAGGGTAGTTAGTAAACCTATCCCACTCTCTAGATACCCCTTAGCACGTAAAGGAATATTATTTGGGGTTCCAGCCATGGAGAAGAATTTAGACACTAGGATAAGATAAGGAACACACCCATTATAAAGAAATCACATTAGGATTCTCTTTTTAAGCTGTTGCTTAAAACACTAGTGCTTAGGAAATCTATTGGAGGCAGAAGCAGTCAAGGGTAGCCTAGGGTTAGTGTTAGGCTTAGGGTTAGGCTTAGGGTACGGCTTAGGGTACGGGTTTGGGGAGGGGTTCAGGTACGGCATAGGGTATGGGTTAGGGTTAGGGTTAGTGTTAGTGTTAGGGTTAGGGCTCGGTTTAGGGTACGGGTTAGGATTAGGGTACGTGTTAGTGTTAGGGTAGGGGTTAGGGTTAGAGTACGCATTAGGTTTAGGGTAGTTATTAAACCTATCCCACTCTCTAGATACCCCTTAGCACGTAAGGCAATATTATTTGGGGGTGCAGCCATGGAGAAGAGTTTAGACACTAGGATAAGATAAGGAACACACCCATTATAAAGAAATCACATTAGGATTCTCTTTTTAAGCTGTTCCTTAAAACACTAGTGCTTAGGAAATCTATTGGAGGCAGAAGCAGTCAAGGTTAGCCTAGGGTTAGGGTTAGGCTTAGGGTTAGGCTTAGGGTACGGCTTAGGGTACGGGTTCGGGGAGGGGTGCGGGTACGGCGTAGGGTATGGGTTAGGGTTAGGGTTAGGGTTAGTGTTAGGGTTAGGGCTCGGTTTAGGGTACCTGTTAGGATTAGGGTACGTGTTAGGGTTAGGGTAGGGGTTAGGGTTAGGGTACGCGTTAGGGTTAGGGTAGTTATTAAACCTATCCCACTCTCTAGATACCCCTTAGCACGTAAAGGAATATTATTTGAGGGTCCAGCAATGGAGAAGAGTTTAGACACTAGGATAAGATAAGGAACACACCCATTATAAAGAAATCACATTAGGATTCTCTTTTTAAGCTGTTCCTTAAAACACTAGTGCTTAGGAAATCTATTGGAGGCAGAAGCAGTCAAGGGTAGCCTAGGATAAGGTTAGGCTTAGGGTGAGGCTTAGGGTACGGCTTAGGGTACGGGTTCGGGGAGGGTTTCGGGTACGGCGTAGGGTATGGGTTAGGGTTAGGGTTACTGTTAGGGTTAGGGCTCGGTTTAGGGTACGGGTTAGGATTAGGGTACGTGTTAGGGTTAGGGTAGGGGTTAGGGTTAGGGGCGCGTTAGGGTTAGGGTAGTTATTAAACCTATCCCACTCTCTAGATACCCCTTAGCACGTAAAGGAATATTATTTGGGGGTCCAGCCATGGAGAAGAGTTTAGACACTAGGATAAGATAAGGAACACACCCATTATAAAGAAATCACTTTAGGATTCTCTTTTTAAGCTGTTCGTTAAAACACTAGTGCTTAGGAAATCTATTGGAGGCAGAAGCAGTCAAGGGTAGCCTAGGGTTAGGGTTAGGCTTAGGGTTAGGCTTAGGGTACGGCTTAGGGTACGGGTTCAGGGAGGGGTGCGGGTACGGCGTAGGGTATGGGTTAGGGTTAGGGTTAGGGTTAGTGTTAGGGTTAGGGCTCGGTTTAGGGTACGGGTTAGGATTAGGGTACGTGTTAGGGTTAGGGTAGGGGTTAGGGTTAGGGTACGCGTTAGGGTTAGGGTAGTTATTAAACCTATCCCAATCTCTAGATACCCCTTAGCACGTAAAGGAATATTATTTGAGGGTCCAGCCATGGAGAAAAGTTTAGACACTAGGATAAGATAAGGAACACACCCATTATAAAGAAATCACATTAGGATTCTCTTTTTAAGCTGTTCCTTAAAACACTACTGCTTAGGAAATCAATTGGAGGCAGAAGCAGTCAAGGGTAGCCTAGGGTTAGGGTTAGGCTTAGGGTTAGGTTTAGGGTATGGCTTAGGGTACGGGTTCGGGGAGGGTTTCGGGTACGGCGTAGGGTATGGGTTAGGGTTAGGGTTAGGGTTAGTGTTAGGGTTAGGCCTCGGTTTAGGGTACAGGTTAGGATTAGGGTACGTGTTAGGGTTAGGGTAGGGGTTAGGGTTAGGGTACGCGTTAGGGTTAGGGTAGTTATTAAACCTATCCCACTCTCTAGATACCCCTTAGCACGTAAGGGAATATTATTTGGGGGTGCAGCCATGGAGAAGAGTTTAGACACTAGGATAAGATAAGGAACACACCCATTATAAAGAAATCACATTAGGATTCTCTTTTTAAGCTGTTCCTTATATCACTAGTGCTTAGGAAATCTATTGGAGGCAGAAGCAGTCAAGGGTAGCCTAGGGTTAGGCTTAGGCTTAGGGTTAGGTTTAGGGTATGGCTTAGGGTACGGGTTCGGGGAGGGTTTCGGGTACGGCGTAGGGTATGGGTTAGGGTTAGGGTTAGGGTTAGTGTTAGGGTTAGGCCTCGGTTTAGGGTACAGGTTAGGATTAGGGTACGTGTTAGGGTTAGGGTAGGGGTTAGGGTTAGGGTACGCGTTAGGGTTAGGGTAGTTATTAAACCTATCCCACTCTCTAGATACCCCTTAGCACGTAAGGGAATATTATTTGGGGGTGCAGCCATGGAGAAGAGTTTAGACACTAGGATAAGATAAGGAACACACCCATTATAAAGAAATCACATTAGGATTCTCTTTTTAAGCTGTTCCTTAAAACAGTAGTGCTTAGGAAATCTATTGGAGGCAGAAGCAGTCAAGGGTAGCCTAGGGTTAGGGTTAGGCTTAGGGTTAGGCTTAGGGTACGGCTTAGGTTACGGGTTCGGGGAGAGGTGCGGGTACGGCGTAGGGTATGGGTTAGGGTTAGGGTTAGGGTTAGTGTTAGGGTTAGGGCTCGGTTTAGGGTACGGTTAGGATTAGGGTACGTGTTAGGTTTAGGGTAGGGGTTAGGGTTAGGGTACGCGTTAGGGTTAGGGTAGTTAGTAAACCTATCCCACTCTCTAGATACCCCTTAGCACGTAAAGGAATATTATTTGGGGTTCCAGCCATGGAGAAGAATTTAGACACTAGGATAAGATAAGGAACACACCCATTATAAAGAAATCACATTAGGATTCTCTTTTTAAGCTGTTGCTTAAAACACTAGTGCTTAGGAAATCTATTGGAGGCAGAAGCAGTCAAGGGTAGCCTAGGGTTAGTGTTAGGTTTAGGGTTAGGCTTAGGGTACGGCTTTCGGTACGGGTTTGGGGAGGGGTTCAGGTACGGCGTAGGGTATGGGTTAGGGTTAGGGTTAGTGTTAGTGTTAGGGTTAGGGCTCGGTTTAGTGTACGGGTTAGGATTAGGGTACGTGTTAGTGTTAGGTTAGGGGTTAGGGTTAGAGTACGCATTAGGGTTAGGGTAGTTATTAAACCTATCCCACTCTCTAGATACCCCTTAGCACGTAAGGCAATATTATTTGGGGGTGCAGCCATGGAGAAGAGTTTAGACACTAGGATAAGATAAGGAACACACCCATTATAAAGAAATCACATTAGGATTCTCTTTTTAAGCTGTTCCTTAAAACACTAGTGCTTAGGAAATCTATTGGAGGCAGAAGCAGTCAAGGGTAGCCTAGGGTTAGGGTTAGGCTTAGGGTTATGTTTAGGGGACGGCTTGGGGAATGGGTTCGGGGAGGGGTTCGGGTACGGCATAGGGTATGGGTTAGGGTTAGGGTTAGGGTTAGTGTTAGGGTTAGGGCTCGGTTTAGGGTACGGGTTAGGATTAGGGTACGTGTTAGGGTTAGGGTAGGGGTTAGGGTTAGGGTATGCGTTAGGGTTAGGGTAGTTATTAAACCTATCCCACTCTCTAGATACCCCTTAGCACGTAAAGGAATATTATTTGGGGGTCCAGCCATGGAGAAGAGTTTAGACACTAGGATAAGATAAGGAACACACCCATTATAAAGAAATCACATTAGGATTCTCTTTTTAAGCTGTTCCTTAAAACACTAGTGCTTAGGAAATCTATTGGAGGCAGAAGCAGTCAAGGGTAGCCTAGGGTTAGGGTTAGGCTTAGGGTTAGGCTTAGGGTACGGCTTAGGGTACGGGTTCGGGGAGGGGTGCGGGTACGGCGTAGGGTATGGGTTAGGGTTAGGGTTAGTGTTAGGGTTAGGGCTCGGTTTAGTGTACAGGTTAGTATTAGGGTACGTGTTAGGGTTAGGGTAGGGGTTAGGGTTAGGGTACGCGTTAGGGTTAGGGTAGTTATTAAACCTATCCCACTCTCTAGATACCCCTTAGCACGTAAAGGAATATTATTTGAGGGTCCAGCCATGGAGAAGAGTTTAGACACTAGGATAAGATAAGGAACACACCCATTATAAAGAAATCACATTAGGATTCTCTTTTTAAGCTGTTCCTTAAAACACTAGTGCTTAGGAAATCTATTGGAGGCAGAAGCAGTCAAGGGTAGCCTAGGGTTAGGGTTAGGCTTAGGGTTAGGCTTAGGGTACGGCTTAGGGTACGGGTTCGGGGAGGGTTTCGGGTACGGTGTAGGGTATGGGTTAGGGTTAGGGTTAGGGTTAGTGTTAGGGTTAGGGCTCGGTTTAGGGTACGGGTTAGGATTAGGGTACGTGTTAGGGTTAGGGTAGGGGTTAGGGTTAGGGTACGCGTTAGGGTTAGGGTAGTTATTAAACCTATCCCACTCTCTAGATACCCCTTAGCACGTAAAGGAATATTATTTGGGGGTCCAGCCATGGAGAAGAGTTTAGACACTAGGATAAGATAAGGAACACACCCATTATAAAGAAATCACATTAGGATTCTCTTTTTAAGCTGTTCCTTAAAACACTAGTGCTTAGGAAATCTATTGGAGGCAGAAGCAGTCAAGGGTAGCCTAGGGTTAGGGTTAGGCTTAGGGTTAGGCTTAGGGTACGGCTTAGGGTACGGGTTCGGGGAGGGGTGCGGGTACGGCGTAGGGTATGGGTTAGGGTTAGGGTTAGGGTTAGTGTTAGGGTTAGGGCTCGGTTTAGGGTACGGTTAGGATTAGGGTACGTGTTAGGTTTAGGGTAGGGGTTAGGGTTAGGGTACGCGTTAGGGTTAGGGTAGTTAGTAAACCTATCCCACTCTCTAGATACCCCTTAGCACGTAAAGGAATATTATTTGGGGTTCCAGCCATGGAGAAGAATTTAGACACTAGGATAAGATAAGGAACACACCCATTATAAAGAAATCACATTAGGATTCTCTTTTTAAGCTGTTGCTTAAAACACTAGTGCTTAGGAAATCTATTGGAGGCAGAAGCAGTCAAGGGTAGCCTAGGGTTAGTGTTAGGCTTAGGGTTAGGCTTAGGGTACGGCTTAGAGTACGGGTTTGGGGAGGGGTTCAGGTACGGCGTAGGGTATGGGTTAGGGTTAGGGTTAGTGTTAGTGTTAGGGTTAGGGCTCGGTTTAGGGTACGGGTTAGGATTAGGGTACGTGTTAGTGTTAGGGTAGGGGTTAGGGTTAGAGTACGCATTAGGTTTAGGGTAGTTATTAAACCTATCCCACTCTCTAGATACCCCTTAGCACGTAAGGCAATATTATTTGGGGGTGCAGCCATGGAGAAGAGTTTAGACACTAGGATAAGATAAGGAACACACCCATTATAAAGAAATCACATTAGGATTCTCTTTTTAAGCTGTTCCTTAAAACACTAGTGCTTAGGAAATCTATTGGAGGCAGAAGCAGTCAAGGGTAGCCTAGGGTTAGGGTTAGGCTTAGGGTTAGGTTTAGGGTACGGCTTGGGGAATGGGTTCGGGGAGGGGTTCGGGTACGGCGTAGGGTATGGGTTAGGGTTATGGTTAGGGTTAGTGTTAGGGTTAGGGCTCGGTTTAGGGTACGGGTTAGGATTAGGGTACGTGTTAGGGTTAGGGTAGGGGTTAGGGTTAGGGTATGCGTTAGGGTTAGGGTAGTTATTAAACCTATCCCACTCTCTAGATACCCCTTAGCACGTAAAGGAATATTATTTGGGGGTCCAGCCATGGAGAAGAGTTTAGACACTAGGATAAGATAAGGAACACACCCATTATAAAGAAATCACATTAGGATTCTCTTTTTAAGCTGTTCCTTAAAACACTAGTGCTTAGGAAACCTATTGGAGGCAGAAGCAGTCAAGGGTAGCCTAGGGTTAGTGTTAGGTTTAGGGTTAGGCTTAGGGTACGGCTTTCGGTACGGGTTTGGGGAGGGGTTCAGGTACGGCGTAGGGTATGGGTTAGGGTTAGGGTTAGTGTTAGTGTTAGGGTTAGGGCTCGGTTTAGGGTACGGGTTAGGATTAGGGTACGTGTTAGTGTTAGGTTAGGGGTTAGGGTTAGAGTACGCATTAGGGTTAGGGTAGTTATTAAACCTATCCCACTCTCTAGATACCCCTTAGCACGTAAGGCAATATTATTTGGGGGTGCAGCCATGGAGAAGAGTTTAGACACTAGGATAAGATAAGGAACACACCCATTATAAAGAAATCACATTAGGATTCTCTTTTTAAGCTGTTCCTTAAAACACTAGTGCTTAGGAAATCTATTGGAGGCAGAAGCAGTCAAGGGTAGCCTAGTGTTAGGGTTAGGCTTAGGGTTAGGTTTAGGGTACGGCTTGGGGTATGGGTTCGGGGAGGTGTTCGTGTACGGCGTAGGGTATGGGTTAGGGTTAGGGTTTGGGTTAGTGTTAGGGTTAGGGCTCGGTTTAGGGTACGGGTTAGGATTAGGGTACGTGTTAGGGTTAGGGTAGGGGTTAGGGTTAGGTTACGCGTTAGGGCTAGGGTAGTTAGTAAACCTATCCCACTCTCTAGCTCCCCCTTAGCACGTAAAGGAATATTATTTGGGGGTCCAGCCATGGAGAAGAGTTTAGACACTAGGATAAGATAAGGAACACACCCATTATAAAGAAATCACTTTAGGATTCTCTTTTTAAGCTGTTCCTTAAAACACTACTGCTTAGGAAATCAATTGGAGGCAGAAGCAGTCAAGGGTAGCCTAGGGTTAGGGTTAGGCTTAGGGTTAGGTTTAGGGTATGGCTTAGGGTACGAGTTCGGGGAGGGGTTCGGGTACGGCGTAGGGTATGGGTTAGGGTTAGGGTTAGGGTTAGTGTTAGGGTTAGGGCTCGGTTTAGGGTACAGGTTAGGATTAGGGTACGTGTTAGGGTTAGGGTAGGGGTTAGGGTTAGGGTACGCGTTAGGGTTAGGGTAGTTATTAAACCTATCCCACTCTCTAGATACCCCTTAGCACGTAAGGGAATATTATTTGGGGGTGCAGCCATGGAGAAGAGTTTAGACACTAGGATAAGATAAGGAACACACCCATTATAAAGAAATCACTTTAGGATTCTCTTTTTAAGCTGTTCGTTAAAACACTAGTGCTTAGGAAATCTATTGGAGGCAGAAGCAGTCAAGGGTAGCCTAGGGTTAGGGTTAGGCTTAGGGTTAGTCTTAGGGTACGGCTTAGGGTACGGGTTCAGGGAGGGGTGCGGGTACGGCGTAGGGTATGGGTTAGGGTTAGGGTTAGTGTTAGTGTTAGGGTTAGGGCTCGGTTTAGTGTACGGGTTAGGATTAGGGTACGTGTTAGTGTTAGGTTAGGGGTTAGGGTTAGAGTACGCATTAGGGTTAGGGTAGTTATTAAACCTATCCCACTCTCTAGATACCCCTTAGCACGTAAGGCAATATTATTTGGGGGTGCAGCCATGGAGAAGAGTTTAGACACTAGGATAAGATAAGGAACACACCCATTATAAAGAAATCACATTAGGATTCTCTTTTTAAGCTGTTCCTTAAAACACTAGTGCTTAGGAAATCTATTGGAGGCAGAAGCAGTCAAGGGTAGCCTAGGGTTAGGGTTAGGCTTAGGGTTATGTTTAGGGTACGGCTTGGGGAATGGGTTCGGGGAGGGGTTCGGGTACGGCATAGGGTATGGGTTAGGGTTAGGGTTAGGGTTAGTGTTAGGGTTAGGGCTCGGTTTAGGGTACGGGTTAGGATTAGGGTACGTGTTAGGGTTAGGGTAGGGGTTAGGGTTAGGGTATGCATTAGGGTTAGGGTAGTTATTAAACCTATCCCACTCTCTAGATACCCCTTAGCACGTAAAGGAATATTATTTGAGGGTCCAGCCATGGAGAAGAGTTTAGACACTAGGATAAGATAAGGAACACACCCATTATAAAGAAATCACATTAGGATTCTCTTTTTCAGCTCTTCCTTAAAACACTAGTGCTTAGGAAATCTATTGGAGGCAGAAGCAGTCAAGGGTAGCCTAGGGTTAGGGTTAGGCTTAGGGTTAGGCTTAGGGTACGGCTTAGGGTACGGGTTCGGGGAGGGTTTCGGGTACGGCGTAGGGTATGGGTTAGCGTTAGGGTTAGGGTTTGTGTTAGGGTTAGGGCTCGGTTTAGGGTACGGGTAGGATTAGGGTACGTGGTAGGTTTAGGGTAGGGGTTAGGGTTAGGGTACGCATTAGGGTTAGGGTCGTTAGTAAACCTATCCCACTCTCTAGATACCCCTTAGCACGTAAAGGAATATTATTTGGGGGTCCAGCCATGGAGAAGAGTTTAGACACTAGGATAAGACAAGGAACACACCCATTATAAAGAAATCACTTTAGGATTCTCTTTTTAAGCTGTTCTTAAAACACTAGTGCTTAGGAAATCTATTGGAGGCAGAAGCAGTCAAGGGTAGCCTAGGGTTAGGGTTAGGCTTAGGGTTAGGGTTAGGGTACGGCTTGGGGTATGGGTTCGGGGAGGTGTTCGTGTACGGCGTAGGGTATGCGTTAGGGTTAGGGTTTGGGTTAGTGTTAGGGTTAGGGCTCGGTTTAGGGTACGGCTTAGGATTAGGGTAAGTGTTAGGGTTAGGGTAGGGGTTAGGGTTAGGTTACGCGTTAGGGCTAGGGTAGTTAGTAAACCTATCCCACTCTCTAGCTCCCCCTTAGCACGTAAAGGAATATTATTTGGGGGTCCAGCCATGGAGAAGTGTTTAGACACTAGGATAAGATAAGGAACACACCCATTATAAAGAAATCACATTAGGATTCTCTTTTTAAGCTGTTCCTTAAAACACTACTGCTTAGGAAATCAATTGGAGGCAGAAGCAGTCAAGGGTAGCCTAGGGTTAGGGTTAGGCTTAGGGTTAGGTTTAGGGTATGGCTTAGGGTACGGGTTCGGGGAGGGGTGCGGGTACGGCGTAGGGTATGGGTTAGGGTTAGGGTTAGGGTTAGTGTTAGGGTTAGGGCTCGGTTTAGGGTACAGGTTAGGATTAGGGTACGTGTTAGGGTTAGGGTAGGGGTTAGGGTTAGGGTACGCGTTAGGGTTAGGGTAGTTATTAAACCTATCCCACTCTCTAGATACCCCTTAGCACGTAAGGGAATATTATTTGGGGGTGCAGCCATGGAGAAGAGTTTAGACACTAGGATAAGGTAAGGAACACACCCATTATAAAGAAATCACATTAGGATTCTCTTTTTAAGCTGTTCCTTAAAACAGTAGTGCTTAGGAAATCTATTGGAGGCAGAAGCAGTCAAGGGTAGCCTAGGGTTAGGGTTAGGCTTAGGGTCAGGCTTAGGGTACGGCTTAGGTTACGGGTTCGGGGAGGGGTGCGGGTACGGCGTAGGGTATGGGTTAGGGTTAGGGTTAGTGTTAGGGTTAGGGCTCGGTTTAGGGTACGGATTAGGATTAGGGTACGTGTTAGTGTTAGGGTAGGGGTTAGGGTTAGAGTACGCATTAGGGTTAGGGTAGTTATTAAACCTATCCCACTCTCTAGATACCCCTTAGCACGTAAGGCAATATTATTTGGGGGTGCAGCCATGGAGAAGAGTTTAGACACTAGGATAAGATAAGGAACACACCCATTATAAAGAAATCACATTAGGATTCTCTTTTTAAGCTGTTCCTTAAAACACTAGTGCTTAGGAAATCTATTGGAGGCAGAAGCAGTCAAGGGTAGCCTAGGGTTAGGGTTAGGCTTAGGGTTAGGTTTAGGGTACGGCTTGGGGTATGGGTTCGGGGAGGTGTTCGTGTACGGCGTAGGGTATGGGTTAGGGTTAGGGTTAGGGTTAGTGTTAGGGTTAGGGCTCGGTTTAGGGTACGGGTTAGGATTAGGGTACGTGTTAGTGTTAGGGTAGGGGTTAGGGTTAGGTTACGCGTTAGGGCTAGGGTAGTTAGTAAACCTATCCCACTCTCTAGCTCCCCCTTAGCACGTAAAGCAATATTATTTGGGGGTCCAGCCATGGAGAAGAGTTTAGACACTAGGATAAGATAAGGAACACACCCAATATAAAGAAATCACTTTAGGATTCTCTTTTTAAGCTGTTCCTTAAAACACTACTGCTTAGGAAATCAATTGGAGGCAGAAGCAGTCAAGGGTAGCCTAGGGTTAGGGTTAGGCTTAGGGTTAGGTTTAGGGTATGGCTTAGGGTACGGGTTCGGGGAGGGGTGCGGGTACGGCGTAGGGTATGGGTTAGGGTTAGGGTTAGGGTTAGTGTTAGGGTTAGGGCTCGGTTTAGGGTACAGGTTAGGATTAGGGTACGTGTTAGGGTTAGGGTAGGGGTTAGGGTTAGGGTACGCGTTAGGGTTAGGGTAGTTATTAAACCTATCCCACTCTCTAGATACCCCTTAGCACGTAAGGGAATATTATTTGGGGGTGCAGCCATGGAGAAGAGTTTAGACACTAGGATAACTAAGGAACACACCCATTATAAAGAAATCACATTAGGATTCTCTTTTTAAGCTGTTCCTTAAAACAGTAGTGCTTAGGAAATCTATTGGAGGCAGAAGCACTCAAGGGTAGCCTAGGGTTAGTGTTAGGCTTAGGGTTAGGCTTAGGGTACGGCTTAGGGTACGGGTTTGGGGAGGGGTTCAGGTACGGCGTAGGGTATGGGTTAGGGTTAGGGTTAGTGTTAGTGTTAGGGTTAGGGCTCGGTTTAGGGTACGGGTTAGGATTAGGGTACGTGTTAGTGTTAGGGTAGGGGTTAGGGTTAGAGTACGCATTAGGGTTAGGGTAGTTATTAAACCTATCCCACTCTCTAGATACCCCTTAGCACGTAAGGCAATATTATTTGGGGGTGCAGCCATGGAGAAGAGTTTAGACACTAGGATAAGATAAGGAACACACCCATTATAAAGAAATCACATTAGGATTCTCTTTTTAAGCTGTTCCTTAAAACACTAGTGCTTAGGAAATCTATTGGAGGCAGAAGCAGTCAAGGGTAGCCTAGGGTTAGGGTTAGGCTTAGGGTTAGGTTTAGGGTACGGCTTGGGGTATGGGTTCGGGGAGGTGTTCGTGTACGGCATAGGGTATGGGTTAGGGTTAGGGTTTGGGTTAGTGTTAGGGTTAGGGCTCGGTTTAGGGTACGGGTTAGGATTAGGGTACGTGTTAGGGTTAGGGTAGGGGTTAGGGTTAGGTTACGCGTTAGGGCTAGGGTAGTTAGTAAACCTATCCCACTCTCTAGCTCCCCCTTAGCACGTAAAGGAATATTATTTGGGGGTCCAGCCATGGAGAAGAGTTTAGACACTAGGATAAGATAAGGAACACACCCATTATAAAGAAATCACTTTAGGATTCTCTTTTTAAGCTGTTCCTTAAAACACTACTGCTTAGGAAATCAATTGGAGGCAGAAGCAGTCAAGGGTAGCCTAGGGTTAGGGTTAGGCTTAGGGTTAGGTTTAGGGTATGGCTTACGGTACGGGTTCGGGGAGGGGTGCGGGTACGGCGTAGGGTATGGGTTAGGGTTAGGGTTAGGGTTAGTGTTAGGGTTAGGGCTCGGTTTAGGGTACAGGTTAGGATTAGGGTACGTGTTAGGGTTAGGGTAGGGGTTAGGGTTAGGGTACGCGTTAGGGTTAGGGTAGTTATTAAACCTATCCCACTCTCTAGATACCCCTTAGCACGTAAGGGAATATTATTTGGGGGTGCAGCCATGGAGAAGAGTTTAGACACTAGGATAAGATAAGGAACACACCCATTATAAAGAAATCACATTAGGATTCTCTTTTTAAGCTGTTCCTTAAAACAGTAGTGCTTAGGAAATCTATTGGAGGCAGAAGCAGTCAAGGGTAGCCTAGGGTTAGGGTTAGGCTTAGGGTTAGGCTTCGGGTACGGCTTAGGGTACGGGTTCGGGGAGGGGTGCGGGTACGGCGTAGGGTATGGGTTAGGGTTAGTGTTAGGGTTAGTGTTAGGGTTAGGGCTCGGTTTAGGGTACGGGTTAGGATTAGGGTACGTGTTAGGTTTAGGGTAGGGGTTAGGGTTAGGGTACGCGTTAGGGTTAGGGTAGTTATTAAACCTATCCCACTCTCTAGATACCCCTTAGCACGTAAAGGAATATTATTTGAGGGTCCAGCCATGGAGAAGAGTTTAGACACTAGGATAAGATAAGGAACACACCCATTATAAAGAAATCACATTAGGATTCTCTTTTTAAGATGTTCCTTAAAACACTAGTGCTTAGGAAATCTATTGGAGGCAGAAGCAGTCAAGGTTAGCCTAGGATAAGGTTAGGCTTAGTGTGAGGCTTAGGGTACGGCTTTGGGTACGGGTTCGGGGAGGGTTTCGGGTACGGCGTAGGGTATGGGTTAGGGTTAGGGTTAGTGTTAGGGTTAGGGCTCGGTTTAGGGTACGGGTTAGGATTAGGGTACGTGTTAGGGTTAGGGTAGGGGTTAGGGTTAGGGTACGCGTTAGGGTTAGGGTAGTTATTAAACCTATCCCACTCTCTAGATACCCCTTAGCACGTAAAGGAATATTATTTGGGGGTCCAGCCATGGAGAAGAGTTTAGACACTAGGATAAGATAAGGAACACACCCATTATAAAGAAATCACTTTAGGATTCTCTTTTTAAGCTGTTCGTTAAAACACTAGTGCTTAGGAAATCTATTGGAGGCAGAAGCAGTCAAGGGTAGCCTAGGGTTAGTGTTAGGCTTAGGGTTAGTCTTAGGGTACGGCTTAGGGTACGGGTTCAGGGAGGGGTGCGGGTACGGCGTAGGGTATGGGTTAGGGTTAGGGTTAGGGTTAGTGTTAGGGTTAGGGCTCGGTTTAGGGTACGGGTTAGGATTAGGGTACGTGTTAGGGTTAGGGTAGGGGTTAGGGTTAGGGTACGCGTTAGGGTTAGGGTAGTTATTAAACCTATCCCAATCTCTAGATACCCCTTAGCATGTAAAGGAGTATTATTTGAGGGTCCAGCCATGGAGAAGAGTTTAGACACTAGGATAAGATAAGGAACACACCCATTATAAAGAAATCACATTAGGATTCTCTTTTTAAGCTGTTCCTTAAAACACTAGTGCTTAGGAAATCTATTGGAGGCAGAAGCAGTCAAGGGTAGCCTAGGGTTAGGGTTAGGCTTAGGGTTAGGCTTAGGGTACGGCTTAGGGTACGAGTTCGGGGAGGGTTTCGGGTACGGCGTAGGGTATGGGTTAGGGTTAGGGTTAGGGTTAGTGTTAGGGTTAGGGCTCGGTTTAGGGTACGGGTTAGGATTAGGGTACGTGTTAGGGTTAGGGTAGGGGTTAGGGTTAGGGTACGCGTTAGGTTTAGGGTAGTTATTAAACCTATCCCACTCTCTAGATACCCCTTAGCACGTAAAGGAATATTATTTGGGGGTCCAGCCATGGAGAAGAGTTTAGACACTAGGATAAGATAAGGAACACACCCATTATAAAGAAATCACTTTAGGATTCTCTTTTTAAGCTGTTGCTTAAAACACTAGTGCTTAGGAAATCTATTGGAGGCAGAAGCAGTCAAGGGTAGCCTAGGGTTAGGGTTAGGCTTAGGGTTAGGCTTAGGGTACGGCTTAGGTTACGGGTTCGGGGAGGGGTGCGGGTACGGCGTAGGGTATGGGTTAGGGTTAGGGTTAGGGTTAGTGTTAGGGTTAGGGCTCGGTTTAGGGTACGGTTAGGATTAGGGTACGTGTTAGGTTTAGGGTAGGGGTTAGGGTTAGGGTACGCGTTAGGGTTAGGGTAGTTAGTAAACCTATCCCACTCTCTAGATACCCCTTAGCACGTAAAGGAATATTATTTGGGGTTCCAGCCATGGAGAAGAATTTAGACACTAGGATAAGATAAGGAACACACCCATTATAAAGAAATCACATTAGGATTCTCTTTTTAAGCTGTTGCTTAAAACACTAGTGCTTAGGAAATCTATTGGAGGCAGAAGCAGTCAAGGGTAGCCTAGGGTTAGTGTTAGGCTTAGGGTTAGGCTTAGGGTACGGCTTACGGTACGGGTTTGGGGAGGGGTTCAGGTACGGCGTAGGGTATGGGTTAGGGTTAGGGTTAGTGTTAGTGTTAGGGTTAGGGCTCGGTTTAGGGTACGGGTTAGGATTAGGGTACGTGTTAGTGTTAGGTTAGGGGTTAGGGTTAGAGTACGCATTAGGGTTAGGGTAGTTATTAAACCTATCCCACTCTCTAGATACCCCTTAGCACGTAAGGCAATATTATTTGGGGGTGCAGCCATGGAGAAGAGTTTAGACACTAGGATAAGATAAGGAACACACCCATTATACAGAAATCACATTAGGATTCTCTTTTTAAGCTGTTCCTTAAAACACTAGTGCTTAGGAAATCTATTGGAGGCAGAAGCAGTCAAGGGTAGCCTAGGGTTAGGGTTAGGCTTAGGGTTAGGTTTAGGGTACGGCTTGGGGAATGGGTTCGGGGAGGGGTTCGGGTACGGCGTAGGGTATGGGTTAGGGTTAGGGTTAGGGTTAGTGTTAGGGTTAGGGCTCGGTTTAGGGTACGGGTTAGGATTAGGGTACGTGTTAGGGTTAGGGTAGGGGTTAGGGTTAGGGTATGCGTTAGGGTTAGGGTAGTTATTAAACCTATCCCACTCTCTAGATACCCCTTAGCACGTAAAGGAATATTATTTGGGGGTCCAGCCATGGAGAAGAGTTTAGACACTAGGATAAGATAAGGAACACACCCATTATAAAGAAATCACATTAGGATTCTATTTTTAAGCTGTTCCTTAAAACACTAGTGCTTAGGAAATCTATTGGAGGCAGAAGCAGTCAAGGGTAGCCTAGGGTTAGGGTTAGGCTTAGGGTTAGGCTTAGGGTACGGCTTAGGGTACGGGTTCGGGGAGGGGTGCGGGTACGGCGTAGGGTATGGGTTAGGGTTAGGGTTAGTGTTAGGGTTAGGGCTCGGTTTAGGGTACAGGTTAGTATTAGGGTACGTGTTAGGGTTAGGGTAGGGGTTAGGGTTAGGGTACGCGTTAGGGTTAGGGTAGTTATTAAACCTATCCCACTCTCTAGATACCCCTTAGCACGTAAAGGAATATTATTTGAGGGTCCAGCCATGGAGAAGAGTTTAGACACTAGGATAAGATAAGGAACACACCCATTATAAAGAAATCACATTAGGATTCTCTTTTTAAGCTGTTCCTTAAAACACTAGTGCTTAGGAAATCTATTGGAGGCAGAAGCAGTCAAGGGTAGCCTAGGGTTAGGGTTAGGCTTAGGGTTAGGCTTAGGGTACGGCTTAGGGTACGGGTTCGGGGAGGGTTTCGGGTACGGCGTAGGGTATGGGTTAGGGTTAGGGTTAGGGTTATTGTTAGGGTTAGGGCTCGGTTTAGGGTACGGGTTAGGATTAGGGTACGTGTTAGGGTTAGGGTAGGGGTTAGGGTTAGGGTACGCGTTAGGGTTAGGGTAGTTATTAAACCTATCCCACTCTCTAGATACCCCTTAGCACGTAAAGGAATATTATTTGGGGGTCCAGCCATGGAGAAGAGTTTAGACACTAGGATAAGATAAGGAACACACCCATTATAAAGAAATCACATTAGGATTCTCTTTTTAAGCTGTTCCTTAAAACACTAGTGCTTAGGAAATCTATTGGAGGCAGAAGCAGTCAAGGGTAGCCTAGGGTTAGGGTTAGGCTTAGGGTTAGGCTTAGGGTACGGCTTAGGGTACGGGTTCGGGGAGGGTTTCGGGTACGGCGTAGGGTATGGGTTAGGGTTAGGGTTAGGGTTAGTGTTAGGGTTAGGGCTCGGTTTAGGGTACGGTTAGGATTAGGGTACGTGTTAGGTTTAGGGTAGGGGTTAGGGTTAGGGTACGCGTTAGGGTTAGGGTAGTTAGTAAACCTATCCCACTCTCTAGATACCCCTTAGCACGTAAAGGAATATTATTTGGGGTTCCAGCCATGGAGAAGAATTTAGACACTAGGATAAGATAAGGAACACACCCATTATAAAGAAATCACATTAGGATTCTCTTTTTAAGCTGTTGCTTAAAACACTAGTGCTTAGGAAATCTATTGGAGGCAGAAGCAGTCAAGGGTAGCCTAGGGTTAGTGTTAGGCTTAGGGTACGGCTTAGGGTACGGGTTTGGGGAGGGGTTCAGGTACGGCGTAGGGTATGGGTTAGGGTTAGGGTTAGTGTTAGTGTTAGGGTTAGGGCTCGGTTTAGGGTACGGGTTAGGATTAGGGTACGTGTTAGTGTTAGGGTAGGGGTTAGGGTTAGAGTACGCATTAGGTTTAGGGTAGTTATTAAACCTATCCCACTCTCTAGATACCCCTTAGCACGTAAGGCAATATTATTTGGGGGTGCAGCCATGGAGAAGAGTTTAGACACTAGGATAAGATAAGGAACACACCCATTATAAAGAAATCACATTAGGATTCTCTTTTTAAGCTGTTCCTTAAAACACTAGTGCTTAGGAAATCCATTGGAGGCAGAAGCAGTCAAGGGTAGCCTAGGGTTAGGGTTAGGCTTAGGGTTAGGTTTAGGGTACGGCTTGGGGAATGGGTTCGGGGAGGGGTTCGGGTACGGCGTAGGGTATGGGTTAGGGTTAGGGTTAGGGTTAGTGTTAGGGTTAGGGCTCGGTTTAGGGTACGGGTTAGGATTAGGGTACGTGTTAGTGTTAGTTTAGGGGTTAGGGTTAGAGTACGCATTAGGGTTAGGGTAGTTATTAAACCTATCCCACTCTCTAGATACCCCTTAGCACGTAAGGCAATATTATTTGGGGGTGCAGCCATGGAGAAGAGTTTAGACACTAGGATAAGATAAGGAACACACCCATTATAAAGAAATCACATTAGGATTCTCTTTTTAAGCTGTTCCTTAAAACACTAGTGCTTAGGAAATCTATTGGAGGCAGAAGCAGTCAAGGGTAGCCTAGGGTTAGGGTTAGGCTTAGGGTTAGGTTTAGGATACGGCTTGGGGTATGGGTTCGGGGAGGTGTTCGTGTACGGCGTAGGGTATGGGTTAGGGTTAGGGTTAGGGTTAGTGTTAGGGTTAGGGCTCGGTTTAGGGTACGGGTTAGGATTAGGGTACGTGTTAGTGTTAGGGTAGGGGTTAGGGTTAGGTTACGCGTTAGGGCTAGGGTAGTTAGTAAACCTATCCCACTCTCTAGCTCCCCCTTAGCACGTAAAGCAATATTATTTGGGGGTCCAGCCATGGAGAAGAGTTTAGACACTAGGATAAGATAAGGAACACACCCAATATCAAGAAATCACTTTAGGATTCTCTTTTTAAGCTGTTCCTTAAAACACTACTGCTTAGGAAATCAATTGGAGGCAGAAGCAGTCAAGGGTAGCCTAGGGTTAGGGTTAGGCTTAGGGTTATGTTTAGGGTATGGCTTAGGGTACGGGTTCGGGGAGGGGTGCGGGTACGGCGTAGGGTATGGGTTAGGGTTAGGGTTAGGGTTAGTGTTAGGGTTAGGGCTCGGTTTAGGGTACAGGTTAGGATTAGGGTACGTGTTAGGGTTAGGGTAGGGGTTAGGGTTAGGGTACGCGTTAGGGTTAGGGTAGTTATTAAACCTATCCCACTCTCTAGATACCCCTTAGCACGTAAGGGAATATTATTTGGGGGTGCAGCCATGGAGAAGAGTTTAGACACTAGGATAACTAAGGAACACACCCATTATAAAGAAATCACATTAGGATTCTCTTTTTAAGCTGTTCCTTAAAACAGTAGTGCTTAGGAAATCTATTGGAGGCAGAAGCACTCAAGGGTAGCCTAGGGTTAGTGTTAGGCTTAGGGTTAGGCTTAGGGTACGGCTTAGGGTACGGGTTTGGGGAGGGGTTCAGGTACGGCGTAGGGTATGGGTTAGGGTTAGGGTTAGTGTTAGTGTTAGGGTTAGGGCTCGGTTTAGGGTACGGGTTAGGATTAGGGTACGTGTTAGTGTTAGGGTAGGGGTTAGGGTTAGAGTACGCATTAGGGTTAGGGTAGTTATTAAACCTATCCCACTCTCTAGATACCCCTTAGCACGTAAGGCAATATTATTTGGGGGTGCAGCCATGGAGAAGAGTTTAGACACTAGGATAAGATAAGGAACACACCCATTATAAAGAAATCACATTAGGATTCTCTTTTTAAGCTGTTCCTTAAAACACTAGTGCTTAGGAAATCTATTGGAGGCAGAAGCAGTCAAGGGTAGCCTAGGGTTAGGGTTAGGCTTAGGGTTAGGTTTAGGGTACGGCTTGGGGTATGGGTTCGGGGAGGTGTTCGTGTACGGCATAGGGTATGGGTTAGGGTTAGGGTTTGGGTTAGTGTTAGGGTTAGGGCTCGGTTTAGGGTACGGGTTAGGATTAGGGTACGTGTTAGGGTTAGGGTAGGGGTTAGGGTTAGGTTACGCGTTAGGGCTAGGGTAGTTAGTAAACCTATCCCACTCTCTAGCTCCCCCTTAGCACGTAAAGGAATATTATTTGGGGGTCCAGCCATGGAGAAGAGTTTAGACACTAGGATAAGATAAGGAACACACCCATTATAAAGAAATCACTTTAGGATTCTCTTTTTAAGCTGTTCCTTAAAACACTACTGCTTAGGAAATCAATTGGAGGCAGAAGCAGTCAAGGGTAGCCTAGGGTTAGGGTTAGGCTTAGGGTTAGGTTTAGGGTATGGCTTAGGGTACGGGTTCGGGGAGGGGTGCGGGTACGGCGTAGGGTATGGGTTAGGGTTAGGGTTAGGGTTAGTGTTAGGGTTAGGGCTCGGTTTAGGGTACAGGTTAGGATTAGGGTACGTGTTAGGGTTAGGGTAGGGGTTAGGGTTAGGGTACGCGTTAGGGTTAGGGTAGTTATTAAACCTATCCCACTCTCTAGATACCCCTTAGCACGTAAGGGAATATTATTTGGGGGTGCAGCCATGGAGAAGAGTTTAGACACTAGGATAAGATAAGGAACACACCCATTATAAAGAAATCACATTAGGATTCTCTTTTTAAGCTGTTCCTTAAAACAGTAGTGCTTAGGAAATCTATTGGAGGCAGAAGCAGTCAAGGGTAGCCTAGGGTTAGTGTTAGGCTTAGGGTTAGGCTTAGGGTACGGCTTAGGGTACGGGTTTGGGGAGGGGTTCAGGTACGGCGTAGGGTATGGGTTAGGGTTAGGGTTAGTGTTAGTGTTAGGGTTAGGGCTCGGTTTAGGGTACGGGTTAGGATTAGGGTACGTGTTAGTGTTAGGGTAGGGGTTAGGGTTAGAGTACGCATTAGGGTTAGGGTAGTTATTAAACCTATCCCACTCTCTAGATACCCCTTAGCACGTAAGGCAATATTATTTGGGGGTGCAGCCATGGAGAAGAGTTTAGACACTAGGATAAGATAAGGAACACACCCATTATAAAGAAATCACATTAGGATTCTCTTTTTAAGCTGTTCCTTAAAACACTAGTGCTTAGGAAATCTATTGGAGGCAGAAGCAGTCAAGGGTAGCCTAGGGTTAGGGTTAGGCTTAGGGTTAGGTTTAGGGTACGGCTTGGGGTATGGGTTCGGGGAGGTGTTCGTGTACGGCATAGGGTATGGGTTAGGGTTAGGGTTTGGGTTAGTGTTAGGGTTAGGGCTCGGTTTAGGGTACGGGTTAGGATTAGGGTACGTGTTAGGGTTAGGGTAGGGGTTAGGGTTAGGTTACGCGTTAGGGCTAGGGTAGTTAGTAAACCTATCCCACTCTCTAGCTCCCCCTTAGCACGTAAAGGAATATTATTTGGGGGTCCAGCCATGGAGAAGAGTTTAGACACTAGGATAAGATAAGGAACACACCCATTATAAAGAAATCACTTTAGGATTCTCTTTTTAAGCTGTTCCTTAAAACACTACTGCTTAGGAAATCAATTGGAGGCAGAAGCAGTCAAGGGTAGCCTAGGGTTAGGGTTAGGCTTAGGGTTAGGTTTAGGGTATGGCTTAGGGTACGGGTTCGGGGAGGGGTGCGGGTACGGCGTAGGGTATGGGTTAGGGTTAGGGTTAGGGTTAGTGTTAGGGTTAGGGCTCGGTTTAGGGTACAGGTTAGGATTAGGGTACGTGTTAGGGTTAGGGTAGGGGTTAGGGTTAGGGTACGCGTTAGGGTTAGGGTAGTTATTAAACCTATCCCACTCTCTAGATACCCCTTAGCACGTAAGGGAATATTATTTGGGGGTGCAGCCATGGAGAAGAGTTTAGACACTAGGATAAGATAAGGAACACACCCATTATAAAGAAATCACATTAGGATTCTCTTTTTAAGCTGTTCCTTAAAACAGTAGTGCTTAGGAAATCTATTGGAGGCAGAAGCAGTCAAGGGTAGCCTAGGGTTAGGGTTAGGCTTAGGGTTAGGCTTAGGGTACGGCTTAGGGTACGGGTTCGGGGAGGGGTGCGGGTACGGCGTAGGGTATGGGTTAGGGTTAGTGTTAGGGTTAGTGTTAGGGTTAGGGCTCGGTTTAGGGTACGGGTTAGGATTAGGGTACGTGTTAGGTTTAGGGTAGGGGTTAGGGTTAGGGTACGCGTTAGGGTTAGGGTAGTTATTAAACCTATCCCACTCTCTAGATACCCCTTAGCACGTAAAGGAATATTATTTGAGGGTCCAGCCATGGAGAAGAGTTTAGACACTAGGATAAGATAAGGAACACACCCATTATAAAGAAATCACATTAGGATTCTCTTTTTAAGCTGTTCCTTAAAACACTAGTGCTTAGGAAATCTATTGGAGGCAGAAGCAGTCAAGGGTAGCCTAGGATAAGGTTAGGCTTAGGGTGAGGCTTAGGGTACGGCTTTGGGTACGGGTTCGGGGAGGGTTTCGGGTACGGCGTAGGGTATGGGTTAGGGTTAGGGTTAGTGTTAGGGTTAGGGCTCGGTTTAGGGTACGGGTTAGGATTAGGGTACGTGTTAGGGTTAGGGTAGGGGTTAGGGTTAGGGTACGCGTTAGGGTTAGGGTAGTTATTAAACCTATCCCACTCTCTAGATACCCCTTAGCACGTAAAGGAATATTATTTGGGGGTCCAGCCATGGAGAAGAGTTTAGACACTAGGATAAGATAAGGAACACACCCATTATAAAGAAATCACTTTAGGATTCTCTTTTTAAGCTGTTCGTTAAAACACTAGTGCTTAGGAAATCTATTGGAGGCAGAAGCAGTCAAGGGTAGCCTAGGGTTAGTGTTAGGCTTAGGGTTAGTCTTAGGGTACGGCTTAGGGTACGGGTTCAGGGAGGGGTGCGGGTACGGCGTAGGGTATGGGTTAGGGTTAGGGTTAGGGTTAGTGTTAGGGTTAGGGCTCGGTTTAGGGTACGGGTTAGGATTAGGGTACGTGTTAGGGTTAGGGTAGGGGTTAGGGTTAGGGTACGCGTTAGGGTTAGGGTAGTTATTAAACCTATCCCAATCTCTAGATACCCCTTAGCACGTAAAGGAGTATTATTTGAGGGTCCAGCCATGGAGAAGAGTTTAGACACTAGGATAAGATAAGGAACACACCCATTATAAAGAAATCACATTAGGATTCTCTTTTTAAGCTGTTCCTTAAAACACTAGTGCTTAGGAAATCTATTGGAGGCAGAAGCAGTCAAGGGTAGCCTAGGGTTAGGGTTAGGCTTAGGGTTAGGCTTAGGGTACGGCTTAGGGTACGAGTTCGGGGAGGGTTTCGGGTACGGCGTAGGGTATGGGTTAGGGTTAGGGTTAGGGTTAGTGTTAGGGTTAGGGCTCGGTTTAGGGTACGGGTTAGGATTAGGGTACGTGTTAGGGTTAGGGTAGGGGTTAGGGTTAGGGTACACGTTAGGTTTAGGGTAGTTATTAAACCTATCCCACTCTCTAGATACCCCTTAGCACGTAAAGGAATATTATTTGGGGGTCCAGCCATGGAGAAGAGTTTAGACACTAGGATAAGATAAGGAACACACCCATTATAAAGAAATCACTTTAGGATTCTCTTTTTAAGCTGTTGCTTAAAACACTAGTGCTTAGGAAATCTATTGGAGGCAGAAGCAGTCAAGGGTAGCCTAGGGTTAGGGTTAGGCTTAGGGTTAGGCTTAGGGTACGGCTTAGGTTACGGGTTCGGGGAGGGGTGCGGGTACGGCGTAGGGTATGGGTTAGGGTTAGGGTTAGGGTTAGTGTTAGGGTTAGGGCTCGGTTTAGGGTACGGTTAGGATTAGGGTACGTGTTAGGTTTAGGGTAGGGGTTAGGGTTAGGGTACGCGTTAGGGTTAGGGTAGTTAGTAAACCTATCCCACTCTCTAGATACCCCTTAGCACGTAAAGGAATATTATTTGGGGTTCCAGCCATGGAGAAGAATTTAGACACTAGGATAAGATAAGGAACACACCCATTATAAAGAAATCACATTAGGATTCTCTTTTTAAGCTGTTGCTTAAAACACTAGTGCTTAGGAAATCTATTGGAGGCAGAAGCAGTCAAGGGTAGCCTAGGGTTAGTGTTAGGCTTAGGGTTAGGCTTAGGGTACGGCTTACGGTACGGGTTTGGGGAGGGGTTCAGGTACGGCGTAGGGTATGGGTTAGGGTTAGGGTTAGTGTTAGTGTTAGGGTTAGGGCTCGGTTTAGGGTACGGGTTAGGATTAGGGTACGTGTTAGTGTTAGGTTAGGGGTTAGGGTTAGAGTACGCATTAGGGTTAGGGTAGTTATTAAACCTATCCCACTCTCTAGATACCCCTTAGCACGTAAGGCAATATTATTTGGGGGTGCAGCCATGGAGAAGAGTTTAGACACTAGGATAAGATAAGGAACACACCCATTATAAAGAAATCACATTAGGATTCTCTTTTTAAGCTGTTCCTTAAAACACTAGTGCTTAGGAAATCTATTGGAGGCAGAAGCAGTCAAGGGTAGCCTAGGGTTAGGGTTAGGCTTAGGGTTAGGTTTAGGGTACGGCTTGGGGAATGGGTTCGGGGAGGGGTTCGGGTACGGCGTAGGGTATGGGTTAGGGTTAGGGTTAGGGTTAGTGTTAGGGTTAGGGCTCGGTTTAGGGTACGGGTTAGGATTAGGGTACGTGTTAGGGTTAGGGTAGGGGTTAGGGTTAGGGTATGCGTTAGGGTTAGGGTAGTTATTAAACCTATCCCACACTCTAGATACCCCTTAGCACGTAAAGGAATATTATTTGGGGGTGCAGCCATGGAGAAGAGTTTAGACACTAGGATAAGATAAGGAACACACCCATTATAAAGAAATCACATTAGGATTCTATTTTTAAGCTGTTCCTTAAAACACTAGTGCTTAGGAAATCTATAGGAGGCAGAAGCAGTCAAGGGTAGCCTAGGGTTAGGGTTAGGCTTAGGGTTAGGCTTAGGGTACGGCTTAGGGTACGGGTTCGGGGAGGGGTGCGGGTACGGCGTAGGGTATGGGTTAGGGTTAGGGTTAGTGTTAGGGTTAGGGCTCGGTTTAGGGTACAGGTTAGTATTAGGGTACGTGTTAGGGTTAGGGTAGGGGTTAGGGTTAGGGTACGCGTTAGGGTTAGGGTAGTTATTAAACCTATCCCACTCTCTAGATACCCCTTAGCACGTAAAGGAATATTATTTGAGGGTCCAGCCATGGAGAAGAGTTTAGACACTAGGATAAGATAAGGAACACACCCATTATAAAGAAATCACATTAGGATTCTCTTTTTAAGCTGTTCCTTAAAACACTAGTGCTTAGGAAATCTATTGGAGGCAGAAGCAGTCAAGGGTAGCCTAGGGTTAGGGTTAGGCTTAGGGTTAGGCTTAGGGTACGGCTTAGGGTACGGGTTCGGGGAGGGTTTCGGGTACGGCGTAGGGTATGGGTTAGGGTTAGGGTTAGGGTTATTGTTAGGGTTAGGGCTCGGTTTAGGGTACGGGTTAGGATTAGGGTACGTGTTAGGGTTAGGGTAGGGGTTAGGGTTAGGGTACGCGTTAGGGTTAGGGTAGTTATTAAACCTATCCCACTCTCTAGATACCCCTTAGCACGTAAAGGAATATTATTTGGGGGTCCAGCCATGGAGAAGAGTTTAGACACTAGGATAAGATAAGGAACACACCCATTATAAAGAAATCACATTAGGATTCTCTTTTTAAGCTGTTCCTTAAAACACTAGTGCTTAGGAAATCTATTGGAGGCAGAAGCAGTCAAGGGTAGCCTAGGGTTAGGGTTAGGCTTAGGGTTAGGCTTAGGGTACGGCTTAGGGTACGGGTTCGGGGAGGGTTTCGGGTACGGCGTAGGGTATGGGTTAGGGTTAGGGTTAGGGTTAGTGTTAGGGTTAGGGCTCGGTTTAGGGTACGGTTAGGATTAGGGTACGTGTTAGGTTTAGGGTAGGGGTTAGGGTTAGGGTACGCGTTAGGGTTAGGGTAGTTAGTAAACCTATCCCACTCTCTAGATACCCCTTAGCACGTAAAGGAATATTATTTGGGGTTCCAGCCATGGAGAAGAATTTAGACACTAGGATAAGATAAGGAACACACCCATTATAAAGAAATCACATTAGGATTCTCTTTTTAAGCTGTTGCTTAAAACACTAGTGCTTAGGAAATCTATTGGAGGCAGAAGCAGTCAAGGGTAGCCTAGGGTTAGTGTTAGGCTTAGGGTTAGGCTTAGGGTACGGCTTAGGGTACGGGTTTGGGGAGGGGTTCAGGTACGGCGTAGGGTATGGGTTAGGGTTAGGGTTAGTGTTAGTGTTAGGGTTAGGGCTCGGTTTAGGGTACGGGTTAGGATTAGGGTACGTGTTAGTGTTAGGGTAGGGGTTAGGGTTAGAGTACGCATTAGGTTTAGGGTAGTTATTAAACCTATCCCACTCTCTAGATACCCCTTAGCACGTAAGGCAATATTATTTGGGGGTGCAGCCATGGAGAAGAGTTTAGACACTAGGATAAGATAAGGAACACACCCATTATAAAGAAATCACATTAGGATTCTCTTTTTAAGCTGTTCCTTAAAACACTAGTGCTTAGGAAATCCATTGGAGGCAGAAGCAGTCAAGGGTAGCCTAGGGTTAGGGTTAGGCTTAGGGTTAGGTTTAGGGTACGGCTTGGGGAATGGGTTCGGGGAGGGGTTCGGGTACGGCGTAGGGTATGGGTTAGGGTTAGGGTTAGGGTTAGTGTTAGGGTTAGGGCTCGGTTTAGGGTACGGGTTAGGATTAGGGTACGTGTTAGTGTTAGTTTAGGGGTTAGGGTTAGAGTACGCATTAGGGTTAGGGTAGTTATTAAACCTATCCCACTCTCTAGATACCCCTTAGCACGTAAGGCAATATTATTTGGGGGTGCAGCCATGGAGAAGAGTTTAGACACTAGGATAAGATAAGGAACACACCCATTATAAAGAAATCACATTAGGATTCTCTTTTTAAGCTGTTCCTTAAAACACTAGTGCTTAGGAAATCTATTGGAGGCAGAAGCAGTCAAGGGTAGCCTAGGGTTAGGGTTAGGCTTAGGGTTAGGTTTAGGATACGGCTTGGGGTATGGGTTCGGGGAGGTGTTCGTGTACGGCGTAGGGTATGGGTTAGGGTTAGGGTTTGGGTTAGTGTTAGGGTTAGGGCTCGGTTTACGGTACGGGTTAGGATTAGGGTACGTGTTAGGGTTAGGGTAGGGGTTAGGGTTAGGTTACGCGTTAGGGCTAGGGTAGTTAGTAAACCTATCCCACTCTCTAGCTCCCCCTTAGCACGTAAAGGAATATTATTTGGGGGTCCAGCCATGGAGAAGAGTTTAGACACTAGGATAAGATAAGGAACACACCCATTATAAAGAAATCACTTTAGGATTCTCTTTTTAAGCTGTTCCTTAAAACACTACTGCTTAGGAAATCAATTGGAGGCAGAAGCAGTCAAGGGTAGCCTAGGGTTAGGGTTAGGCTTAGGGTTAGGTTTAGGGTATGGTTTAGGGTACGAGTTCGGGGAGGGGTGCGGGTACGGCGTAGGGTATGGGTTAGGGTTAGGGTTAGTGTTAGGGTTAGGGCTCGGTTTAGGGTACAGGTTAGGATTAGGGTACGTGTTAGGGTTAGGGTAGGGGTTAGGGTTAGGGTACGCGTTAGGGTTAGGGTAGTTATTAAACCTATCCCACTCTCTAGATACCCCTTAGCACGTAAGGGAATATTATTTGGGGGTGCAGCCATGGAGAAGAGTTTAGACACTAGGATAAGATAAGGAACACACCCATTATAAAGAAATCACATTAGGATTCTCTTTTTAAGCTGTTCCTTAAAACAGTAGTGCTTAGGAAATCTATTGGAGGCAGAAGCAGTCAAGGGTAGCCTAGGGTTAGGGTTAGGCTTAGGGTTAGGCTTAGGGTTCGGCTTAGGGTACGGGTTCGGGGAGGGGTGCGGGTACGGCGTAGGGTATGGGTTAGGGTTAGGGTTTGGGTTAGTGTTAGGGTTAGGGCTCGGTTTAGGGTACGGGTTAGGATTAGGGTACGTGTTAGGGTTAGGGTAGGGGTTAGGGTTAGGTTACGCGTTAGGGCTAGGGTAGTTAGTAAACCTCTCCCACTCTCTAGATACCCCTTAGCACGTAAAGGAATATTATTTGGGGGTGCAGCCATGGAGAAGAGTTTAGACACTAGGATAAGATAAGGAACACACCCATTATAAAGAAATCACTTTAGGATTCTCTTTTTAAGCTGTTCCTTAAAACAGTAGTGCTTAGGAAATCTATTGGAGGCAGAAGCAGTCAAGGGTAGCCTAGGGTTAGGGTTAGGCTTAGGGTTAGGGTTAGGGTACGGCTTGGGGTATGGGTTCGGGGAGGTGTTCGTGTACGGCGTAGGGTATGGGTTAGGGTTAGGGTTTGGGTTAGTGTTAGGGTTAGGGCTCGGTTTAGGGTACGGGTTAGGATTAGGGTACGTGTTAGGGTTAGGGTAGGGGTTAGGGTTAGGTTACGCGTTAGGGCTAGGGTAGTTAGTAAACCTATCCCACTCTCTAGCTCCCCCTTAGCACGTAAAGGAATATTATTTGGGGGTCCAGCCATGGAGAAGAGTTTAGACACTAGGATAAGATAAGGAACACACCCATTATAAAGAAATCACATTAGGATTCTCTTTTTAAGCTGTTCCTTAAAACACTACTGCTTAGGAAATCAATTGGAGGCAGAAGCAGTCAAGGGTAGCCTAGGGTTAGGGTTAGGCTTAGGGTTAGGTTTAGGGTATGGCTTAGGGTACGGGTTCGGGGAGGGGTGCGGGTACGGCGTAGGGTATGGGTTAGGGTTAGGGTTAGGGTTAGTGTTAGGGTTAGGCCTCGGTTTAGGGTACAGGTTAGGATTAGGGTACGTGTTAGGGTTAGGGTAGGGGTTAGGGTTAGGGTACGCGTTAGGGTTAGGGTAGTTATTAAACCTATCCCACTCTCTAGATACCCCTTAGCACGTAAGGGAATATTATTTGGGGGTGCAGCCATGGAGAAGAGTTTAGACACTAGGATAAGATAAGGAACACACCCATTATAAAGAAATCACATTAGGATTCTCTTTTTAAGCTGTTCCTTAAAACACTAGTGCTTAGGAAATCTATTGGAGGCAGAAGCAGTCAAGGGTAGCCTAGGGTTAGGGTTAGGCTTAGGGTTAGGTTTAGGGTACGGCTTGGGGAATGGGTTCGGGGAGGGGTTCGGGTACGGCGTAGGGTATGGGTTAGGGTTAGGGTTAGGGTTAGTGTTAGGGTTAGGGCTCGGTTTAGGGTACGGGTTAGGATTAGGGTACGTGTTAGGGTTAGGGTAGGGGTTAGGGTTAGGGTATGTGTTAGGGTTAGGGTAGTTATTAAACCTATCCCACTCTCTAGATACCCCTTAGCACGTAAAGGAATATTATTTGGGGGTCCAGCCATGGAGAAGAGTTTAGACACTAGGATAAGATAAGGAACACACCCATTATAAAGAAATCACATTAGGATTCTCTTTTTAAGCTGTTCCTTAAAACACTAGTGCTTAGGAAATCTATTGGAGGCAGAAGCAGTCAAGGGTAGCCTAGGGTTAGGGTTAGGCTTAGGGTTAGGCTTAGGGTACGGCTTAGGGTACGGGTTCGGGGAGGGGTGCGGGTACGGCGTAGGGTATGGGTTAGGGTTAGGGTTAGTGTTAGGGTTAGGGCTCGGTTTAGGGTACAGGTTAGTATTAGGGTACGTGTTAGGGTTAGGGTAGGGATTAGGGTTAGGGTACGCGTTAGGGTTAGGGTAGTTATTAAACCTATCCCACTCTCTAGATACCTCTTAGCACGTAAAGGAATATTATTTGGGGGTCCAGCCATGGAGAAGAGTTTAGACACTAGGATAAGATAAGGAACACACCCATTATAAAGAAATCACATTAGGATTCTCTTTTTAAGCTGTTCCTTAAAACACTAGTGCTTAGGAAATCTATTGGAGGCAGAAGCAGTCAAGGGTAGCCTAGGATAAGGTTAGGCTTAGGGTGAGGCTTAGGGTACGGCTTAGGGTACGGGTTCGGGGAGGGTTTCGGGTACGGCGTAGGGTATGGGTTAGGGTTAGGGTTAGTGTTAGGGTTAGGGCTCGGTTTAGGGTACGGGTTAGGATTAGGGTACGTGTTAGGGTTAGGGTAGGGGTTAGGGTTAGGGTACGCGTTAGGGTTAGGGTAGTTATTAAACCTATCCCACTCTCTAGATACCCCTTAGCACGTAAAGGAATATTATTTGGGGGTCCAGCCATGGAGAAGAGTTTAGACACTAGGATAAGATAAGGAACACACCCATTATAAAGAAATCACTTTAGGATTCTCTTTTTAAGCTGTTCGTTAAAACACTAGTGCTTAGGAAAGCTATTGGAGGCAGAAGCAGTCAAGGGTAGCCTAGGGTTAGGGTTAGGCTTAGGGTTAGGCTTAGGGTACGGCTTAGGGTACGGGTTCAGGGAGGGGTGCGGGTACGGCGTAGGGTATGGGTTAGGGTTAGGGTTAGGGTTAGTGTTAGGGTTAGGGCTCGGTTTAGGGTACGGGTTAGGATTAGGGTACGTGTTAGGGTTAGGGTAGGGGTTAGGGTTAGGGTACGCGTTAGGGTTAGGGTAGTTATTAAACCTATCCCACTCTCTAGATACCCCTTAGCACGTAAAGGAATATTATTTGAGGGTCCAGCCATGGAGAAGAGTTTAGACACTAGGATAAGATAAGGAACACACCCATTATAAAGAAATCACATTAGGATTCTCTTTTTAAGCTGTTCCTTAAAACACTAGTGCTTAGGAAATCTATTGGAGGCAGAAGCAGTCAAGGGTAACCTAGGGTTAGGGTTAGGCTTAGGGTTAGGCTTAGGGTACGGCTTAGGGTACGGGATCGGGGAGGGTTTCGGGTACGGCGTAGGGTATGGGTTAGGGTTAGGGTTAGGGTTATTGTTAGGGTTAGGGCTCGGTTTAGGGTACGGGTTAGGATTAGGGTACGTGTTAGGGTTAGGGTAGGGGTTAGGGTTAGGGTACGCGTTAGGGTTAGGGTAGTTAGTAAACCTATCCCACTCACTAGATACCCCTTAGCACGTAAAGGAATATTATTTGAGGGTCCAGCCATGGAGAAGAGTTTAGACACTAGGATAAGATAAGGAACACACCCATTATAAAGAAATCACATTAGGATTCTCTTTTTAAGCTGTTCCTTAAAACACTAGTGCTTAGGAAATCTATTGGAGGCAGAAGCAGTCAAGGGTAGCGTAGGGTTAGGGTTAGGCTTAGGGTTAGGCTTAGAGTACGGCTTAGGGTACGGGTTCGGGGAGGGTTTCGGGTACGGCGTAGGGTATGGGTTAGGGTTAGGGTTAGGGTTAGTGTTAGGGTTAGGGCTCGGTTTAGGGTACGGTTAGGATTAGGGTACGTGTTAGGTTTAGGGTTGGGGTTAGGGTTAGGGTACGCGTTAGGGTTAGGGTAGTTAGTAAACCTATCCCACTCTCTAGATACCCCTTAGCACGTAAAGGAATATTATTTGGGGTTCCAGCAATGGAGAAGAATTTAGACACTAGGATAAGATAAGGAACACACCCATTATAAAGAAATCACATTAGGATTCTCTTTTTAAGCTGTTCCTTAAAACACTAGTGCTTAGGAAATCTATTGGAGGCAGAAGCAGTCAAGGGTAGCCTAGGGTTAGTGTTAGGCTTAGGGTTAGGCTTAGGGTACGGCTTAGGGTACGAGTTTGGGGAGGGGTTCAGGTACGGCGTAGGGTATGGGTTAGGGTTAGGGTTAGTGTTAGTGTTAGGGTTAGGGCTCGGTTTAGGGTACGGGTTAGGATTAGGGTACGTGTTAGTGTTAGGGTAGGGGTTAGGGTTAGAGTACGCATTAGGGTTAGGGTAGTTATTAAACCTATCCCACTCTCTAGATACCCCTTAGCACGTAAGGCAATATTATTTGGGGGTGCAGCCATGGAGAAGAGTTTAGACACTAGGATAAGATAAGGAACACACCCATTATAAAGAAATCACATTAGGATTCTCTTTTTAAGCTGTTCCTTAAAACACTAGTGCTTAGGAAATCTATTGGAGGCAGAAGCAGTCAAGGGTAGCCTAGTGTTAGGGTTAGGCTTAGGGTTAGGTTTAGGGTACGGCTTGGGGTATGGGTTCGGGGAGGTGTTCGTGTACGGCGTAGGGTATGGGTTAGGGTTAGGGTTTGGGTTAGTGTTAGGGTTAGGGCTCGGTTTAGGGTACGGGTTAGGATTAGGGTACGTGTTAGGGTTAGGGTAGGGGTTAGGGTTAGGTTACGCGTTAGGGCTAGGGTAGTTAGTAAACCTATCCCACTCTCTAGCTCCCCCTTAGCACGTAAAGGAATATTATTTGGGGGTCCAGCCATGGAGAAGAGTTTAGACACTAGGATAAGATAAGGAACACACCCATTATAAAGAAATCACTTTAGGATTCTCTTTTTAAGCTGTTCCTTAAAACACTACTGCTTAGGAAATCAATTGGAGGCAGAAGCAGTCAAGGGTAGCCTAGGGTTAGGGTTAGGCTTAGGGTTAGGTTTAGGGTATGGCTTAGGGTACGAGTTCGGGGAGGGGTGCGGGTACGGCGTAGGGTATGGGTTAGGGTTAGGGTTAGGGTTAGTGTTAGCGTTAGGGCTCGGTTTAGGGTACAGGTTAGGATTAGGGTACGTGTTAGGGTTAGGGTAGGGGTTAGGGTTAGGGTACGCGTTAGGGTTAGGGTAGTTATTAAACCTATCCCACTCTCTAGATACCCCTTAGCACGTAAGGGAATATTATTTGGGGGTGCAGCCATGGAGAAGAGTTTAGACACTAGGATAAGATAAGGAACACACCCATTATAAAGAAATCACATTAGGATTCTCTTTTTAAGCTGTTCCTTAAAACAGTAGTGCTTAGGAAATCTATTGGAGGCAGAAGCAGTCAAGGGTAGCCTAGGGTTAGGGTTAGGCTTAGGGTTAGGCTTAGGGTTCGGCTTAGGGTACGGGTTCGGGGAGGGGTGCGGGTACGGCGTAGGGTATGGGTTAGGGTTAGGGTTAGGGTTAGTGTTAGGGTTAGGGCTCGGTTTAGGGTACGGGTTAGGATTAGGGTACGTGTTAGGGTTAGGGTAGGGGTTAGGGTTAGGGTACGCGTTAGGGTTAGGGTAGTTATTAAACCTATCCCACTCTCTAGATACCCCTTAGCACGTAAAGGAATATTATTTGGGGGTCCAGCCATGGAGAAGAGTTTAGACACTAGGATAAGATAAGGAACACACCCATTATAAAGAAATCACTTTAGGATTCTCTTTTTAAGCTGTTCGTTAAAACACTAGTGCTTAGGAAATCTATTGGAGGCAGAAGCAGTCAAGGGTAGCCTAGGGTTAGTGTTAGGCTTAGGGTTAGTCTTAGGGTACGGCTTAGGGTACGGGTTCAGGGAGGGGTGCGGGTACGGCGTAGGGTATGGGTTAGGGTTAGGGTTAGGGTTAGTGTTAGGGTTAGGGCTCGGTTTAGGGTACGGGTTAGGATTAGGGTACGTGTTAGGGTTAGGGTAGGGGTTAGGGTTAGGGTACGCGTTAGGGTTAGGGTAGTTATTAAACCTATCCCAATCTCTAGATACCCCTTAGCACGTAAAGGAATATTATTTGAGGGTCCAGCCATGGAGAAAAGTTTAGACACTAGGATAAGATAAGGAACACACCCATTATAAAGAAATCACATTAGGATTCTCTTTTTAAGCTGTTCCTTAAAACACTAGTGCTTAGGAAATCTATTGGAGGCAGAAGCAGTCAAGGGTAGCCTAGGGTTAGGGTTAGGCTTAGGGTTAGGCTTAGGGTACGGCTTAGGGTACGAGTTCAGGGAGGGTTTCGGGTACGGCGTAGGGTATGGGTTAGGGTTAGGGTTAGGGTTAGTGTTAGGGTTAGGGCTCGGTTTAGGGTACGGGTTAGGATTAGGGTACGTGTTAGGGTTAGGGTAGGGGTTAGGGTTAGGGTACGCGTTAGGGTTAGGGTAGTTATTAAACCTATCCCACTCTCTAGATACCCCTTAGCACGTAAAGGAATATTATTTGGGGGTGCAGCCATGGAGAAGAGTTTAGACACTAGGATAAGATAAGGAACACACCCATTATAAAGAAATCACTTTAGGATTCTCTTTTTAAGCTGTTCCTTAAAACAGTAGTGCTTAGGAAATCTATTGGAGGCAGAAGCAGTCAAGGGTAGCCTAGGGTTAGGGTTAGGCTTAGGGTTAGGGTTAGGGTACGGCTTGGGGTATGGGTTCGGGGAGGTGTTCGTGTACGGCGTAGGGTATGGGTTAGGGTTAGGGTTTGGGTTAGTGTTAGGGTTAGGGCTCGGTTTAGGGTACGGGTTAGGATTAGGGTACGTGTTAGGGTTAGGGTAGGGGTTAGGGTTAGGTTACGCGTTAGGGCTAGGGTAGTTAGTAAACCTATCCCACTCTCTAGCTCCCCCTTAGCACGTAAAGGAATATTATTTGGGGGTCCAGCCATGGAGAAGAGTTTAGACACTAGGATAAGATAAGGAACACACCCATTATAAAGAAATCACATTAGGATTCTCTTTTTAAGCTGTTCCTTAAAACACTACTGCTTAGGAAATCAATTGGAGGCAGAAGCAGTCAAGGGTAGCCTAGGGTTAGGGTTAGGCTTAGGGTTAGGTTTAGGGTATGGCTTAGGGTACGGGTTCGGGGAGGGGTGCGGGTACGGCGTAGGGTATGGGTTAGGGTTAGGGTTAGGGTTAGTGTTAGGGTTAGGCCTCGGTTTAGGGTACAGGTTAGGATTAGGGTACGTGTTAGGGTTAGGGTAGTGGTTAGGGTTAGGGTACGCGTTAGGGTTAGGGTAGTTATTAAACCTATCCCACTCTCTAGATACCCCTTAGCACGTAAGGGAATATTATTTGGGGGTGCAGCCATGGAGAAGAGTTTAGACACTAGGATAAGATAAGGAACACACCCATTATAAAGAAATCACATTAGGATTCTCTTTTTAAGCTGTTCCTTAAAACAGTAGTGCTTAGGAAATCTATTGGAGGCAGAAGCAGTCAAGGGTAGCCTAGGATAAGGTTAGGCTTAGGGTGAGGCTTAGGGTACGGCTTAGGGTACGGGTTCGGGGAGGGTTTCGGGTACGGCGTAGGGTATGGGTTAGGGTTAGGGTTAGTGTTAGGGTTAGGGCTCGGTTTAGGGTACGGGTTAGGATTAGGGTACGTGTTAGGGTTAGGGTAGGGGTTAGGGTTAGGGTACGCGTTAGGGTTAGGGTAGTTATTAAACCTATCCCACTCTCTAGATACCCCTTAGCACGTAAAGGAATATTATTTGGGGGTCCAGCCATGGAGAAGAGTTTAGACACTAGGATAAGATAAGGAACACACCCATTATAAAGAAATCACTTTAGGATTCTCTTTTTAAGCTGTTCGTTAAAACACTAGTGCTTAGGAAATCTATTGGAGGCAGAAGCAGTCAAGGGTAGCCTAGGGTTAGGGTTAGGCTTAGGGTTAGGCTTAGGGTACGGCTTAGGGTACGGGTTCAGGGAGGGGTGCGGGTACGGCGTAGGGTATGGGTTAGGGTTAGGGTTAGGGTTAGTGTTAGGGTTAGGGCTCGCTTTAGGGTACGGGTTAGGATTAGGGTACGTGTTAGGGTTAGGGTAGGGGTTAGGGTTAGGGTACGCGTTAGGGTTAGGGTAGTTATTAAACCTATCCCACTCTCTAGATACCCCTTAGCACGTAAAGGAATATTATTTGAGGGTCCAGCCATGGAGAAGAGTTTAGACACTAGGATAAGATAAGGAACACACCCATTATAAAGAAATCACATTAGGATTCTCTTTTTAAGCTGTTCCTTAAAACACTAGTGCTTAGGAAATCTATTGGAGGCAGAAGCAGTCAAGGGTAACCTAGGGTTAGGGTTAGGCTTAGGGTTAGGCTTAGGGTACGGCTTAGGGTACGGGATCGGGGAGGGTTTCGGGTACGGCGTAGGGTATGGGTTAGGGTTAGGGTTAGGGTTATTGTTAGGGTTAGGGCTCGGTTTAGGGTACGGGTTAGGATTAGGGTACGTGTTAGGGTTAGGGTAGGGGTTAGGGTTAGGGTACGCGTTAGGGTTAGGGTAGTTAGTAAACCTATCCCACTCTCTAGATACCCCTTAGCACGTAAAGGAATATTATTTGGGGTTCCAGCCATGGAGAAGAATTTAGACACTAGGATAAGATAAGGAACACACCCATTATAAAGAAATCACATTAGGATTCTCTTTTTAAGCTGTTGCTTAAAACACTAGTGCTTAGGAAATCTATTGGAGGCAGAAGCAGTCAAGGGTAGCCTAGGGTTAGTGTTAGGCTTAGGGTTAGGCTTAGGGTACGGCTTAGGGTACGGGTTTGGGGAGGGGTTCAGGTACGGCATAGGGTATGGGTTAGGGTTAGGGTTAGTGTTAGTGTTAGGGTTAGGGCTCGGTTTAGGGTACGGGTTAGGATTAGGGTACGTGTTAGTGTTAGGGTAGGGGTTAGGGTTAGAGTACGCATTAGGTTTAGGGTAGTTATTAAACCTATCCCACTCTCTAGATACCCCTTAGCACGTAAGGCAATATTATTTGGGGGTGCAGCCATGGAGAAGAGTTTAGACACTAGGATAAGATAAGGAACACACCCATTATAAAGAAATCACATTAGGATTCTCTTTTTAAGCTGTTCCTTAAAACACTAGTGCTTAGGAAATCTATTGGAGGCAGAAGCAGTCAAGGGTAGCCTAGGGTTAGGGTTAGGCTTAGGGTTAGGCTTAGGGTACGGCTTAGGGTACGGGTTCGGGGAGGGGTGCGGGTACGGCGTAGGGTATGGGTTAGGGTTAGGGTTAGGGTTAGTGTTAGGGTTAGGGCTCGGTTTAGGGTACCTGTTAGGATTAGGGTACGTGTTAGGGTTAGGGTAGGGGTTAGGGTTAGGGTACGCGTTAGGGTTAGGGTAGTTATTAAACCTATCCCACTCTCTAGATACCCCTTAGCACGTAAAGGAATATTATTTGAGGGTCCAGCAATGGAGAAGAGTTTAGACACTAGGATAAGATAAGGAACACACCCATTATAAAGAAATCACATTAGGATTCTCTTTTTAAGCTGTTCCTTAAAACACTAGTGCTTAGGAAATCTATTGGAGGCAGAAGCAGTCAAGGGTAGCCTAGGATAAGGTTAGGCTTAGGGTGAGGCTTAGGGTACGGCTTAGGGTACGGGTTCGGGGAGGGTTTCGGGTACGGCGTAGGGTATGGGTTAGGGTTAGGGTTACTGTTAGGGTTAGGGCTCGGTTTAGGGTACGGGTTAGGATTAGGGTACGTGTTAGGGTTAGGGTAGGGGTTAGGGTTAGGGGCGCGTTAGGGTTAGGGTAGTTATTAAACCTATCCCACTCTCTAGATACCCCTTAGCACGTAAAGGAATATTATTTGGGGGTCCAGCCATGGAGAAGAGTTTAGACACTAGGATAAGATAAGGAACACACCCATTATAAAGAAATCACTTTAGGATTCTCTTTTTAAGCTGTTCGTTAAAACACTAGTGCTTAGGAAATCTATTGGAGGCAGAAGCAGTCAAGGGTAGCCTAGGGTTAGGGTTAGGCTTAGGGTTAGGCTTAGGGTACGGCTTAGGGTACGGGTTCAGGGAGGGTTTCGGGTACGGCGTAGGGTATGGGTTAGGGTTAGGGTTAGGGTTAGTGTTAGGGTTAGGGCTCGGTTTAGGGTACGGGTTAGGATTAGGGTACGTGTTAGGGTTAGGGTAGGGGTTAGGGTTAGGGTAGTTATTAAACCTATCCCAATCTCTAGATACCCCTTAGCACGTAAAGGAATATTATTTGAGGGTCCAGCCATGGAGAAAAGTTTAGACACTAGGATAAGATAAGGAACACACCCATTATAAAGAAATCACATTAGGATTCTCTTTTTAAGCTGTTCCTTAAAACACTACTGCTTAGGAAATCAATTGGAGGCAGAAGCAGTCAAGGGTAGCCTAGGGTTAGGGTTAGGCTTAGGGTTAGGTTTAGGGTATGGCTTAGGGTACGGGTTCGGGGAGGGTTTCGGGTACGGCGTAGGGTATGGGTTAGGGTTAGGGTTAGGATTAGTGTTAGGGTTAGGCCTCGGTTTAGGGTACAGGTTAGGATTAGGGTACGTGTTAGGGTTAGGGTAGGGGTTAGGGTTAGGGTACGCGTTAGGGTTAGGGTAGTTATTAAACCTATCCCACTCTCTAGATACCCCTTAGCACGTAAGGGAATATTATTTGGGGGTGCAGCCATGGAGAAGAGTTTAGACACTAGGATAAGATAAGGAACACACCCATTATAAAGAAATCACATTAGGATTCTCTTTTTAAGCTGTTCCTTAAAACACTAGTGCTTAGGAAATCTATTGGAGGCAGAAGCAGTCAAGGGTAGCCTAGGGTTAGGCTTAGGCTTAGGGTTAGGTTTAGGGTACGGCTTAGGTTACGGGTTCGGGGAGGGGTGCGGGTACGGCGTAGGGTATGGGTTAGGGTTAGGGTTAGGGTTAGTGTTAGGGTTAGGGCTCGGTTTAGGGTACGGTTAGGATTAGGGTACGTGTTAGGTTTAGGGTAGGGGTTAGGGTTAGGGTACGCGTTAGGGTTAGGGTAGTTAGTAAACCTATCCCACTCTCTAGATACCCCTTAGCACGTAAAGGAATATTATTTGGGGTTCCAGCCATGGAGAAGAATTTAGACACTAGGATAAGATAAGGAACACACCCATTATAAAGAAATCACATTAGGATTCTCTTTTTAAGCTGTTGCTTAAAACACTAGTGCTTAGGAAATCTATTGGAGGCAGAAGCAGTCAAGGGTAGCCTAGGGTTAGTGTTAGGTTTAGGGTTAGGCTTAGGGTACGGCTTTCGGTACGGGTTTGGGGAGGGGTTCAGGTACGGCGTAGGGTATGGGTTAGGGTTAGGGTTAGTGTTAGTGTTAGGGTTAGGGCTCGGTTTAGTGTACGGGTTAGGATTAGGGTACGTGTTAGTGTTAGGTTAGGGGTTAGGGTTAGAGTACGCATTAGGGTTAGGGTAGTTATTAAACCTATCCCACTCTCTAGATACCCCTTAGCACGTAAGGCAATATTATTTGGGGGTGCAGCCATGGAGAAGAGTTTAGACACTAGGATAAGATAAGGAACACACCCATTATAAAGAAATCACATTAGGATTCTCTTTTTAAGCTGTTCCTTAAAACACTAGTGCTTAGGAAATCTATTGGAGGCAGAAGCAGTCAAGGGTAGCCTAGGGTTAGGGTTAGGCTTAGGGTTATGTTTAGGGTACGGCTTGGGGAATGGGTTCGGGGAGGGGTTCGGGTACGGCATAGGGTATGGGTTAGGGTTAGGGTTAGGGTTAGTGTTAGGGTTAGGGCTCGGTTTAGGGTACGGGTTAGGATTAGGGTACGTGTTAGGGTTAGGGTAGGGGTTAGGGTTAGGGTATGCGTTAGGGTTAGGGTAGTTATTAAACCTATCCCACTCTCTAGATACCCCTTAGCACGTAAAGGAATATTATTTGGGGGTCCAGCCATGGAGAAGAGTTTAGACACTAGGATAAGATAAGGAACACACCCATTATAAAGAAATCACATTAGGATTCTCTTTTTAAGCTGTTCCTTAAAACACTAGTGCTTAGGAAATCTATTGGAGGCAGAAGCAGTCAAGGGTAGCCTAGGGTTAGGGTTAGGCTTAGGGTTAGGCTTAGGGTATGGCTTAGGGTACGGGTTCGGGGAGGGGTGCGGGTACGGCGTAGGGTATGGGTTAGGGTTAGGGTTAGTGTTAGGGTTAGGGCTCGGTTTAGTGTACAGGTTAGTATTAGGGTACGTGTTAGGGTTAGGGTAGGGGTTAGGGTTAGGGTACGCGTTAGGGTTAGGGTAGTTATTAAACCTATCCCACTCTCTAGATACCCCTTAGCACGTAAAGGAATATTATTTGAGGGTCCAGCCATGGAGAAGAGTTTAGACACTAGGATAAGATAAGGAACACACCCATTATAAAGAAATCACATTAGGATTCTCTTTTTAAGCTGTTCCTTAAAACACTAGTGCTTAGGAAATCTATTGGAGGCAGAAGCAGTCAAGGGTAGCCTAGGGTTAGGGTTAGGCTTAGGGTTAGGCTTAGGGTACGTCTTAGGGTACGGGTTCGGGGAGGGTTTCGGGTACGGTGTAGGGTATGGGTTAGGGTTAGGGTTAGGGTTAGTGTTAGGGTTAGGGCTCGGTTTAGGGTACGGGTTAGGATTAGGGTACGTGTTAGGGTTAGGGTAGGGGTTAGGGTTAGGGTACGCGTTAGGGTTAGGGTAGTTATTAAACCTATCCCACTCTCTAGATACCCCTTAGCACGTAAAGGAATATTATTTGGGGGTCCAGCCATGGAGAAGAGTTTAGACACTAGGATAAGATAAGGAACACACCCATTATAAAGAAATCACATTAGGATTCTCTTTTTAAGCTGTTCCTTAAAACACTAGTGCTTAGGAAATCTATTGGAGGCAGAAGCAGTCAAGGGTAGCCTAGGGTTAGGGTTAGGCTTAGGGTTAGGCTTAGGGTACGGCTTAGGGTACGGGTTCGGGGAGGGGTGCGGGTACGGCGTAGGGTATGGGTTAGGGTTAGGGTTAGGGTTAGTGTTAGGGTTAGGGCTCGGTTTAGGGTACGGTTAGGATTAGGGTACGTGTTAGGTTTAGGGTAGGGGTTAGGGTTAGGGTACGCGTTAGGGTTAGGGTAGTTAGTAAACCTATCCCACTCTCTAGATACCCCTTAGCACGTAAAGGAATATTATTTGGGGTTCCAGCCATGGAGAAGAATTTAGACACTAGGATAAGATAAGGAACACACCCATTATAAAGAAATCACATTAGGATTCTCTTTTTAAGCTGTTGCTTAAAACACTAGTGCTTAGGAAATCTATTGGAGGCAGAAGCAGTCAAGGGTAGCCTAGGGTTAGTGTTAGGCTTAGGGTTAGGCTTAGGGTACGGCTTAGAGTACGGGTTTGGGGAGGGGTTCAGGTACGGCGTAGGGTATGGGTTAGGGTTAGGGTTAGTGTTAGTGTTAGGGTTAGGGCTCGGTTTAGGGTACGGGTTAGGATTAGGGTACGTGTTAGTGTTAGGGTAGGGGTTAGGGTTAGAGTACGCATTAGGTTTAGGGTAGTTATTAAACCTATCCCACTCTCTAGATACCCCTTAGCACGTAAGGCAATATTATTTGGGGGTGCAGCCATGGAGAAGAGTTTAGACACTAGGATAAGATAAGGAACACACCCATTATAAAGAAATCACATTAGGATTCTCTTTTTAAGCTGTTCCTTAAAACACTAGTGCTTAGGAAATCTATTGGAGGCAGAAGCAGTCAAGGGTAGCCTAGGGTTAGGGTTAGGCTTAGGGTTAGGTTTAGGGTACGGCTTGGGGAATGGGTTCGGGGAGGGGTTCGGGTACGGCGTAGGGTATGGGTTAGGGTTATGGTTAGGGTTAGTGTTAGGGTTAGGGCTCGGTTTAGGGTACGGGTTAGGATTAGGGTACGTGTTAGGGTTAGGGTAGGGGTTAGGGTTAGGGTATGCGTTAGGGTTAGGGTAGTTATTAAACCTATCCCACTCTCTAGATACCCCTTAGCACGTAAAGGAATATTATTTGGGGGTCCAGCCATGGAGAAGAGTTTAGACACTAGGATAAGATAAGGAACACACCCATTATAAAGAAATCACATTAGGATTCTCTTTTTAAGCTGTTCCTTAAAACACTAGTGCTTAGGAAATCTATTGGAGGCAGAAGCAGTCAAGGGTAGCCTAGGGTTAGTGTTAGGTTTAGGGTTAGGCTTAGGGTACGGCTTTCGGTACGGGTTTGGGGAGGGGTTCAGGTACGGCGTAGGGTATGGGTTAGGGTTAGGGTTAGTGTTAGTGTTAGGGTTAGGGCTCGGTTTAGGGTACGGGTTAGGATTAGGGTACGTGTTAGTGTTAGGTTAGGGGTTAGGGTTAGAGTACGCATTAGGGTTAGGGTAGTTATTAAACCTATCCCACTCTCTAGATACCCCTTAGCACGTAAGGCAATATTATTTGGGGGTGCAGCCATGGAGAAGAGTTTAGACACTAGGATAAGATAAGGAACACACCCATTATAAAGAAATCACATTAGGATTCTCTTTTTAAGCTGTTCCTTAAAACACTAGTGCTTAGGAAATCTATTGGAGGCAGAAGCAGTCAAGGGTAGCCTAGTGTTAGGGTTAGGCTTAGGGTTAGGTTTAGGGTACGGCTTGGGGTATGGGTTCGGGGAGGGTTTCGGGTACGGCGTAGGGTATGGGTTAGGGTTAGGGTTAGGGTTAGTGTTAGGGTTAGGCCTCGGTTTAGGGTACAGGTTAGGATTAGGGTACGTGTTAGGGTTAGGGTAGGGGTTAGGGTTAGGGTACGCGTTAGGGTTAGGGTAGTTATTAAACCTATCCCACTCTCTAGATACCCCTTAGCACGTAAGGGAATATTATTTGGGGGTGCAGCCATGGAGAAGAGTTTAGACACTAGGATAAGATAAGGAACACACCCATTATAAAGAAATCACATTAGGATTCTCTTTTTAAGCTGTTCCTTAAAACAGTAGTGCTTAGGAAATCTATTGGAGGCAGAAGCAGTCAAGGGTAGCCTAGGGTTAGGGTTAGGCTTAGGGTTAGGCTTAGGGTACGGCTTAGGTTACGGGTTCGGGGAGGGGTGCGGGTACGGCGTAGGGTATGGGTTAGGGTTAGGGTTAGGGTTAGTGTTAGGGTTAGGGCTCGGTTTAGGGTACGGTTAGGATTAGGGTACGTGTTAGGTTTAGGGTAGGGGTTAGGGTTAGGGTACGCGTTAGGGTTAGGGTAGTTAGTAAACCTATCCCACTCTCTAGATACCCCTTAGCACGTAAAGGAATATTATTTGGGGTTCCAGCCATGGAGAAGAATTTAGACACTAGGATAAGATAAGGAACACACCCATTATAAAGAAATCACATTAGGATTCTCTTTTTAAGCTGTTGCTTAAAACACTAGTGCTTAGGAAATCTATTGGAGGCAGAAGCAGTCAAGGGTAGCCTAGGGTTAGTGTTAGGTTTAGGGTTAGGCTTAGGGTACGGCTTTCGGTACGGGTTTGGGGAGGGGTTCAGGTACGGCGTAGGGTATGGGTTAGGGTTAGGGTTAGTGTTAGTGTTAGGGTTAGGGCTCGGTTTAGTGTACGGGTTAGGATTAGGGTACGTGTTAGTGTTAGGTTAGGGGTTAGGGTTAGAGTACGCATTAGGGTTAGGGTAGTTATTAAACCTATCCCACTCTCTAGATACCCCTTAGCACGTAAGGCAATATTATTTGGGGGTGCAGCCATGGAGAAGAGTTTAGACACTAGGATAAGATAAGGAACACACCCATTATAAAGAAATCACATTAGGATTCTCTTTTTAAGCTGTTCCTTAAAACACTAGTGCTTAGGAAATCTATTGGAGGCAGAAGCAGTCAAGGGTAGCCTAGGGTTAGGGTTAGGCTTAGGGTTATGTTTAGGGTACGGCTTGGGGAATGGGTTCGGGGAGGGGTTCGGGTACGGCATAGGGTATGGGTTAGGGATAGGGTTAGGGTTAGTGTTAGGGTTAGGGCTCGGTTTAGGGTACGGTTAGGATTAGGGTACGTGTTAGGGTTAGGGTAGGGGTTAGGGTTAGGGTATGCGTTAGGGTTAGGGTAGTTATTAAACCTATCCCACTCTCTAGATACCCCTTAGCACGTAAAGGAATATTATTTGGGGGTCCAGCCATGGAGAAGAGTTTAGACACTAGGATAAGATAAGGAACACACCCATTATAAAGAAATCACATTAGGATTCTCTTTTTAAGCTGTTCCTTAAAACACTAGTGCTTAGGAAATCTATTGGAGGCAGAAGCAGTCAAGGGTAGCCTAAGGTTAGGGTTAGGCTTAGGGTTAGGCTTAGGGTACGGCTTAGGGTACGGGTTCGGGGAGGGGTGCGGGTACGGCGTAGGGTATGGGTTAGGGTTAGGGTTAGTGTTAGGGTTAGGGCTCGGTTTAGTGTACAGGTTAGTATTAGGGTACGTGTTAGGGTTAGGGTAGGGGTTAGGGTTAGGGTACGCGTTAGGGTTAGGGTAGTTATTAAACCTATCCCACTCTCTAGATACCCCTTAGCACGTAAAGGAATATTATTTGAGGGTCCAGCCATGGAGAAGAGTTTAGACACTAGGATAAGATAAGGAACACACCCATTATAAAGAAATCACATTAGGATTCTCTTTTTAAGCTGTTCCTTAAAACACTAGTGCTTAGGAAATCTATTGGAGGCAGAAGCAGTCAAGGGTAGCCTAGGGTTAGGGTTAGGCTTAGGGTTAGGCTTAGGGTACGGCTTAGGGTACGGGTTCGGGGAGGGTTTCGGGTACGGTGTAGGGTATGGGTTAGGGTTAGGGTTAGGGTTAGTGTTAGGGTTAGGGCTCGGTTTAGGGTACGGGTTAGGATTAGGGTACGTGTTAGGGTTAGGGTAGGGGTTAGGGTTAGGGTACGCGTTAGGGTTAGGGTAGTTATTAAACCTATCCCACTCTCTAGATACCCCTTAGCACGTAAAGGAATATTATTTGGGGGTCCAGCCATGGAGAAGAGTTTAGACACTAGGATAAGATAAGGAACACACCCATTATAAAGAAATCACATTAGGATTCTCTTTTTAAGCTGTTCCTTAAAACACTAGTGCTTAGGAAATCTATTGGAGGCAGAAGCAGTCAAGGGTAGCCTAGGGTTAGGGTTAGGCTTAGGGTTAGGCTTAGGGTACGGCTTAGGATACGGGTTCGGGGAGGGTTTCGGGTACGGCGTAGGGTATGGGTTAGGGTTAGGGTTAGGGTTAGTGTTAGGGTTAGGGCTCGGTTTAGGGTACGGGTTAGGATTAGGGTACGTGTTAGGTTTAGGGTAGGGGTTAGGGTTAGGGTACGCGTTAGGGTTAGGGTAGTTAGTAAACCTATCCCACTCTCTAGATACCCCTTAGCACGTAAAGGAATATTATTTGGGGTTCCAGCCATGGAGAAGAATTTAGACACTAGGATAAGATAAGGAACACACCCATTATAAAGAAATCACATTAGGATTCTCTTTTTAAGCTGTTGCTTAAAACACTAGTGCTTAGGAAATCTATTGGAGGCAGAAGCAGTCAAGGGTAGCCTAGGGTTAGTGTTAGGCTTAGGGTTAGGCTTAGGGTACGGCTTAGAGTACGGGTTTGGGGAGGGGTTCAGGTACGGCGTAGGGTATGGGTTAGGGTTAGGGTTAGTGTTAGTGTTAGGGTTAGGGCTCGGTTTAGGGTACGGGTTAGGATTAGGGTACGTGTTAGTGTTAGGGTAGGGGTTAGGGTTAGAGTACGCATTAGGTTTAGGGTAGTTATTAAACCTATCCCACTCTCTAGATACCCCTTAGCACGTAAGGCAATATTATTTGGGGGTGCAGCCATGGAGAAGAGTTTAGACACTAGGATAAGATAAGGAACACACCCATTATAAAGAAATCACATTAGGATTCTCTTTTTAAGCTGTTCCTTAAAACACTAGTGCTTAGGAAATCTATTGGAGGCAGAAGCAGTCAAGGGTAGCCTAGGGTTAGGGTTAGGCTTAGGGTTAGGTTTAGGGTACGGCTTGGGGAATGGGTTCGGGGAGGGGTTCGGGTACGGCGTAGGGTATGGGTTAGGGTTATGGTTAGGGTTAGTGTTAGGGTTAGGGCTCGGTTTAGGGTACGGGTTAGGATTAGGGTACGTGTTAGGGTTAGGGTAGGGGTTAGGGTTAGGGTATGCGTTAGGGTTAGGGTAGTTATTAAACCTATCCCACTCTCTAGATACCCCTTAGCACGTAAAGGAATATTATTTGGGGGTCCAGCCATGGAGAAGAGTTTAGACACTAGGATAAGATAAGGAACACACCCATTATAAAGAAATCACATTAGGATTCTCTTTTTAAGCTGTTCCTTAAAACACTAGTGCTTAGGAAATCTATTGGAGGCAGAAGCAGTCAAGGGTAGCCTAGGGTTAGTGTTAGGTTTAGGGTTAGGCTTAGGGTACGGCTTTCGGTACGGGTTTGGGGAGGGGTTCAGGTACGGCGTAGGGTATGGGTTAGGGTTAGGGTTAGTGTTAGTGTTAGGGTTAGGGCTCGGTTTAGGGTACGGGTTAGGATTAGGGTACGTGTTAGTGTTAGGTTAGGGGTTAGGGTTAGAGTACGCATTAGGGTTAGGGTAGTTATTAAACCTATCCCACTCTCTAGATACCCCTTAGCACGTAAGGCAATATTATTTGGGGGTGCAGCCATGGAGAAGAGTTTAGACACTAGGATAAGATAAGGAACACACCCATTATAAAGAAATCACATTAGGATTCTCTTTTTAAGCTGTTCCTTAAAACACTAGTGCTTAGGAAATCTATTGGAGGCAGAAGCAGTCAAGGGTAGCCTAGTGTTAGGGTTAGGCTTAGGGTTAGGTTTAGGGTACGGCTTGGGGTATGGGTTCGGGGAGGTGTTCGTGTACGGCGTAGGGTATGGGTTAGGGTTAGGGTTTGGGTTAGTGTTAGGGTTAGGGCTCGGTTTAGGGTACGGGTTAGGATTAGGGTACGTGTTAGGGTTAGGGTAGGGGTTAGGGTTAGGTTACGCGTTAGGGCTAGGGTAGTTAGTAAACCTATCCCACTCTCTAGCTCCCCCTTAGCACGTAAAGGAATATTATTTGGGGGTCCAGCCATGGAGAAGAGTTTAGACACTAGGATAAGATAAGGAACACACCCATTATAAAGAAATCACTTTAGGATTCTCTTTTTAAGCTGTTCCTTAAAACACTACTGCTTAGGAAATCAATTGGATGCAGAAGCAGTCAAGGGTAGCCTAGGGTTAGGGTTAGGCTTAGGGTTATGTTTAGGGTACGGCTTAGGGTACGGGTTCGGGGAGGGGTGCGGGTACGGCGTAGGGTATGGGTTAGGGTTAGGGTTAGGGTTAGTGTTAGGGTTAGGGCTCGGTTTAGGGTACAGGTTAGTATTAGGTTACGTGTTAGGGTTAGGGTAGGGGTTAGGGTTAGGGTACGCGTTAGGGTTAGGGTAGTTATTAAACCTATCCCACTCTCTAGATACCCCTTAGCACGTAAAGGAATATTATTTGAGGGTCCAGCCATGGAGAAGAGTTTAGACACTAGGATAAGATAAGGAACACACCCATTATAAAGAAATCACATTAGGATTCTCTTTTTAAGCTGTTCCTTAAAACACTAGTGCTTAGGAAATCTATTGGAGGCAGAAGCAGTCAAGGGTAACCTAGGGTTAGGGTTAGGCTTAGGGTTAGGCTTAGGGTACGGCTTAGGGTACGGGATCGGGGAGGGTTTCGGGTACGGCGTAGGGTATGGGTTAGGGTTAGGGTTAGGGTTATTGTTAGGGTTAGGGCTCGGTTTAGGGTACGGGTTAGGATTAGTGTACGTGTTAGGGTTAGGGTAGGGGTTAGGGTTAGGGTACGCGTTAGGGTTAGGGTAGTTAGTAAACCTATCCCACTCTCTAGATACCCCTTAGCACGTAAAGGAATATTATTTGAGGGTCCAGCCATGGAGAAGAGTTTAGACACTAGGATAAGATAAGGAACACACCCATTATAAAGAAATCACATTAGGATTCTCTTTTTAAGCTGTTCCTTAAAACACTAGTGCTTAGGAAATCTATTGGAGGCAGAAGCAGTCAAGGGTAGCGTAGGGTTAGGGTTAGGCTTAGGGTTAGGCTTAGAGTACGGCTTAGGGTACGGGTTCGGGGAGGGTTTCGGGTACGGCGTAGGGTATGGGTTAGGGTTAGGGTTAGGGTTAGTGTTAGGGTTAGGGCTCGGTTTAGGGTACGGTTAGGATTAGGGTACGTGTTAGGTTTAGGGTTGGGGTTAGGGTTAGGGTACGCGTTAGGGTTAGGGTAGTTAGTAAACCTATCCCACTCTCTAGATACCCCTTAGCACGTAAAGGAATATTATTTGGGGTTCCAGCAATGGAGAAGAATTTAGACACTAGGATAAGATAAGGAACACACCCATTATAAAGAAATCACATTAGGATTCTCTTTTTAAGCTGTTGCTTAAAACACTAGTGCTTAGGAAATCTATTGGAGGCAGAAGCAGTCAAGGGTAGCCTAGGGTTAGTGTTAGGCTTAGGGTTAGGCTTAGGGTACGGCTTAGGGTACGAGTTTGGGGAGGGGTTCAGGTACGGCGTAGGGTATGGGTTAGGGTTAGGGTTAGTGTTAGTGTTAGGGTTAGGGCTCGGTTTAGGGTACGGGTTAGGATTAGGGTACGTGTTAGTGTTAGGGTAGGGGTTAGGGTTAGAGTACGCATTAGGGTTAGGGTAGTTATTAAACCTATCCCACTCTCTAGATACCCCTTAGCACGTAAGGCAATATTATTTGGGGGTGCAGCCATGGAGAAGAGTTTAGACACTAGGATAAGATAAGGAACACACCCATTATAAAGAAATCACATTAGGATTCTCTTTTTAAGCTGTTCCTTAAAACACTAGTGCTTAGGAAATCTATTGGAGGCAGAAGCAGTCAAGGGTAGCCTAGTGTTAGGGTTAGGCTTAGGGTTAGGTTTAGGGTACGGCTTGGGGTATGGGTTCGGGGAGGTGTTCGTGTACGGCGTAGGGTATGGGTTAGGGTTAGGGTTTGGGTTAGTGTTAGGGTTAGGGCTCGGTTTAGGGTACGGTTTAGGATTAGGGTACGTGTTAGGGTTAGGGTAGGGGTTAGGGTTAGGTTACGCGTTAGGGCTAGGGTAGTTAGTAAACCTATCCCACTCTCTAGCTCCCCCTTAGCACGTAAAGGAATATTATTTGGGGGTCCAGCCATGGAGAAGAGTTTAGACACTAGGATAAGATAAGGAACACACCCATTATAAAGAAATCACTTTAGGATTCTCTTTTTAAGCTGTTCCTTAAAACACTACTGCTTAGGAAATCAATTGGAGGCAGAAGCAGTCAAGGGTAGCCTAGGGTTAGGGTTAGGCTTAGGGTTAGGTTTAGGGTATGGCTTAGGGTACGAGTTCGGGGAGGGGTGCGGGTACGGCGTAGGGTATGGGTTAGGGTTAGGGTTAGGGTTAGTGTTAGCGTTAGGGCTCGGTTTAGGGTACAGGTTAGGATTAGGGTACGTGTTAGGGTTAGGGTAGGGGTTAGGGTTAGGGTACGCGTTAGGGTTAGGGTAGTTATTAAACCTATCCCACTCTCTAGATACCCCTTAGCACGTAAGGGAATATTATTTGGGGGTGCAGCCATGGAGAAGAGTTTAGACACTAGGATAAGATAAGGAACACACCCATTATAAAGAAATCACATTAGGATTCTCTTTTTAAGCTGTTCCTTAAAACAGTAGTGCTTAGGAAATCTATTGGAGGCAGAAGCAGTCAAGGGTAGCCTAGGGTTAGGGTTAGGCTTAGGGTTAGGCTTAGGGTTCGGCTTAGGGTACGGGTTCGGGGAGGGGTGCGGGTACGGCGTAGGGTATGGGTTAGGGTTAGGGTTAGGGTTAGTGTTAGGGTTAGGGCTCGGTTTAGGGTACGGGTTAGGATTAGGGTACGTGTTAGGGTTAGGGTAGGGGTTAGGGTTAGGGTACGCGTTAGGGTTAGGGTAGTTATTAAACCTATCCCACTCTCTAGATACCCCTTAGCACGTAAAGGAATATTATTTGGGGGTCCAGCCATGGAGAAGAGTTTAGACACTAGGATAAGATAAGGAACACACCCATTATAAAGAAATCACTTTAGGATTCTCTTTTTAAGCTGTTCGTTAAAACACTAGTGCTTAGGAAATCTATTGGAGGCAGAAGCAGTCAAGGGTAGCCTAGGGTTAGTGTTAGGCTTAGGGTTAGTCTTAGGGTACGGCTTAGGGTACGGGTTCAGGGAGGGGTGCGGGTACGGCGTAGGGTATGGGTTAGGGTTAGGGTTAGGGTTAGTGTTAGGGTTAGGGCTCGGTTTAGGGTACGGGTTAGGATTAGGGTACGTGTTAGGGTTAGGGTAGGGGTTAGGGTTAGGGTACGCGTTAGGGTTAGGGTAGTTATTAAACCTATCCCAATCTCTAGATACCCCTTAGCACGTAAAGGAATATTATTTGAGGGTCCAGCCATGGAGAAAAGTTTAGACACTAGGATAAGATAAGGAACACACCCATTATAAAGAAATCACATTAGGATTCTCTTTTTAAGCTGTTCCTTAAAACACTAGTGCTTAGGAAATCTATTGGAGGCAGAAGCAGTCAAGGGTAGCCTAGGGTTAGGGTTAGGCTTAGGGTTAGGCTTAGGGTACGGCTTAGGGTACGAGTTCAGGGAGGGTTTCGGGTACGGCGTAGGGTATGGGTTAGGGTTAGGGTTAGGGTTAGTGTTAGGGTTAGGGCTCGGTTTAGGGTACGGGTTAGGATTAGGGTACGTGTTAGGGTTAGGGTAGGGGTTAGGGTTAGGGTACGCGTTAGAGTTAGGGTAGTTATTAAACCTATCCCACTCTCTAGATACCCCTTAGCACGTAAAGGAATATTATTTGGGGGTGCAGCCATGGAGAAGAGTTTAGACACTAGGATAAGATAAGGAACACACCCATTATAAAGAAATCACTTTAGGATTCTCTTTTTAAGCTGTTCCTTAAAACAGTAGTGCTTAGGAAATCTATTGGAGGCAGAAGCAGTCAAGGGTAGCCTAGGGTTAGGGTTAGGCTTAGGGTTAGGGTTAGGGTACGGCTTGGGGTATGGGTTCGGGGAGGTGTTCGTGTACGGCGTAGGGTATGGGTTGGGGTTAGGGTTTGGGTTAGTGTTAGGGTTAGGGCTCGGTTTAGGGTACGGGTTAGGATTAGGGTACGTGTTAGGGTTAGGGTAGGGGTTAGGGTTAGGTTACGCGTTAGGGCTAGGGTAGTTAGTAAACCTATCCCACTCTCTAGCTCCCCCTTAGCACGTAAAGGAATATTATTTGGGGGTCCAGCCATGGAGAAGAGTTTAGACACTAGGATAAGATAAGGAACACACCCATTATAAAGAAATCACATTAGGATTCTCTTTTTAAGCTGTTCCTTAAAACACTACTGCTTAGGAAATCAATTGGAGGCAGAAGCAGTCAAGGGTAGCCTAGGGTTAGGGTTAGGCTTAGGGTTAGGTTTAGGGTATGGCTTAGGGTACGGGTTCGGGGAGGGGTGCGGGTACGGCGTAGGGTATGGGTTAGGGTTAGGGTTAGGGTTAGTGTTAGGGTTAGGCCTCGGTTTAGGGTACAGGTTAGGATTAGGGTACGTGTTAGGGTTAGGGTAGTGGTTAGGGTTAGGGTACGCGTTAGGGTTAGGGTAGTTATTAAACCTATCCCACTCTCTAGATACCCCTTAGCACGTAAGGGAATATTATTTGGGGGTGCAGCCATGGAGAAGAGTTTAGACACTAGGATAAGATAAGGAACACACCCATTATAAAGAAATCACATTAGGATTCTCTTTTTAAGCTGTTCCTTAAAACAGTAGTGCTTAGGAAATCTATTGGAGGCAGAAGCAGTCAAGGGTAGCCTAGGATAAGGTTAGGCTTAGGGTGAGGCTTAGGGTACGGCTTAGGGTACGGGTTCGGGGAGGGTTTCGGTTACGGCGTAGGGTATGGGTTAGGGTTAGGGTTAGTGTTAGGGTTAGGGCTCGGTTTAGGGTACGGGTTAGGATTAGGGTACGTGTTAGGGTTAGGGTAGGGGTTAGGGTTAGGGTACGCGTTAGGGTTAGGGTAGTTATTAAACCTATCCCACTCTCTAGATACCCCTTAGCACGTAAAGGAATATTATTTGGGGGTCCAGCCATGGAGAAGAGTTTAGACACTAGGATAAGATAAGGAACACACCCATTATAAAGAAATCACTTTAGGATTCTCTTTTTAAGCTGTTCGTTAAAACACTAGTGCTTAGGAAATCTATTGGAGGCAGAAGCAGTCAAGGGTAGCCTAGGATAAGGTTAGGCTTAGGGTGAGGCTTAGGGTACGGCTTAGGGTACGGGTTCGGGGAGGGGTGCGGGTACGGCGTAGGGTATGGGTTAGGGTTAGGGTTAGGGTTAGTGTTAGGGTTAGGGCTCGGTTTAGGGTACAGGTTAGTATTAGGGTACGTGTTAGGGTTAGGGTAGGGGTTAGGGTTAGGGTACGCGTTAGGGTTAGGGTAGTTATTAAACCTATCCCACTCTCTAGATACCCCTTAGCACGTAAAGGAATATTATTTGAGGGTCCAGCCATGGAGAAGAGTTTAGACACTAGGATAAGATAAGGAACACACCCATTATAAAGAAATCACATTAGGATTCTCTTTTTAAGCTGTTCCTTAAAACACTAGTGCTTAGGAAATCTATTGGAGGCAGAAGCAGTCAAGGGTAACCTAGGGTTAGCGTTAGGCTTAGGGTTAGGCTTAGGGTACGGCTTAGGGTACGGGATCGGGGAGGGTTTCGGGTACGGCGTAGGGTATGGGTTAGGGTTAGGGTTAGGGTTATTGTTAGGGTTAGGGCTCGGTTTAGGGTACGGGTTAGGATTAGGGTACGTGTTAGGGTTAGGGTAGGGGTTAGGGTTAGGGTACGCGTTAGGGTTAGGGTAGTTAGTAAACCTATCCCACTCTCTAGATACCCCTTAGCACGTAAAGGAATATTATTTGAGGGTCCAGCCATGGAGAAGAGTTTAGACACTAGGATAAGATAAGGAACACACCCATTATAAAGAAATCACATTAGGATTCTCTTTTTAAGCTGTTCCTTAAAACACTAGTGCTTAGGAAATCTATTGGAGGCAGAAGCAGTCAAGGGTAGCGTAGGGTTAGGGTTAGGCTTAGGGTTAGGCTTAGAGTACGGCTTAGGGTACGGGTTCGGGGAGGGTTTCGGGTACGGCGTAGGGTATGGGTTAGGGTTAGGGTTAGGGTTAGTGTTAGGGTTAGGGCTCGGTTTAGGGTACGGTTCGGATTAGGGTACGTGTTAGGTTTAGGGTTGGGGTTAGGGTTAGGGTACGCGTTAGGGTTAGGGTAGTTAGTAAACCTATCCCACTCTCTAGATACCCCTTAGCACGTAAAGGAATATTATTTGGGGTTCCAGCAATGGAGAAGAATTTAGACACTAGGATAAGATAAGGAACACACCCATTATAAAGAAATCACATTAGGATTCTCTTTTTAAGCTGTTGCTTAAAACACTAGTGCTTAGGAAATCTATTGGAGGCAGAAGCAGTCAAGGGTAGCCTAGGGTTAGTGTTAGGCTTAGGGTTAGGCTTAGGGTACGGCTTAGGGTACGAGTTTGGGGAGGGGTTCAGGTACGGCGTAGGGTATGGGTTAGGGTTAGGGTTAGTGTTAGTGTTAGGGTTAGGGCTCGGTTTAGGGTACGGGTTAGGATTAGGGTACGTGTTAGTGTTAGGGTAGGGGTTAGGGTTAGAGTACGCATTAGGGTTAGGGTAGTTATTAAACCTATCCCACTCTCTAGATACCCCTTAGCACGTAAGGCAATATTATTTGGGGGTGCAGCCATGGAGAAGAGTTTAGACACTAGGATAAGATAAGGAACACACCCATTATAAAGAAATCACATTAGGATTCTCTTTTTAAGCTGTTCCTTAAAACACTAGTGCTTAGGAAATCTATTGGAGGCAGAAGCAGTCAAGGGTAGCCTAGTGTTAGGGTTAGGCTTAGGGTTAGGTTTAGGGTACGGCTTGGGGTATGGGTTCGGGGAGGTGTTCGTGTACGGCGTAGGGTATGGGTTAGGGTTAGGGTTTGGGTTAGTGTTAGGGTTAGGGCTCGGTTTAGGGTACGGGTTAGGATTAGGGTACGTGTTAGGGTTAGGGTAGGGGTTAGGGTTAGGTTACGCGTTAGGGCTAGGGTAGTTAGTAAACCTATCCCACTCTCTAGCTCCCCCTTAGCACGTAAAGGAATATTATTTGGGGGTCCAGCCATGGAGAAGAGTTTAGACACTAGGATAAGATAAGGAACACACCCATTATAAAGAAATCACTTTAGGATTCTCTTTTTAAGCTGTTCCTTAAAACACTACTGCTTAGGAAATCAATTGGAGGCAGAAGCAGTCAAGGGTAGCCTAGGGTTAGGGTTAGGCTTAGGGTTAGGTTTAGGGTATGGCTTAGGGTACGAGTTCGGGGAGGGGTGCGGGTACGGCGTAGGGTATGGGTTAGGGTTAGGGTTAGGGTTAGTGTTAGCGTTAGGGCTCGGTTTAGGGTACAGGTTAGGATTAGGGTACGTGTTAGGGTTAGGGTAGGGGTTAGGGTTAGGGTACGCGTTAGGGTTAGGGTAGTTATTAAACCTATCCCACTCTCTAGATACCCCTTAGCACGTAAGGGAATATTATTTGGGGGTGCAGCCATGGAGAAGAGTTTAGACACTAGGATAAGATAAGGAACACACCCATTATAAAGAAATCACATTAGGATTCTCTTTTTAAGCTGTTCCTTAAAACAGTAGTGCTTAGGAAATCTATTGGAGGCAGAAGCAGTCAAGGGTAGCCTAGGGTTAGGGTTAGGCTTAGGGTTAGGCTTAGGGTTCGGCTTAGGGTACGGGTTCGGGGAGGGGTGCGGGTACGGCGTAGGGTATGGGTTAGGGTTAGGGTTAGGGTTAGTGTTAGGGTTAGGGCTCGGTTTAGGGTACGGGTTAGGATTAGGGTACGTGTTAGGGTTAGGGTAGGGGTTAGGGTTAGGGTACGCGTTAGGGTTAGGGTAGTTATTAAACCTATCCCACTCTCTAGATACCCCTTAGCAGGTAAAGGAATATTATTTGGGGGTCCAGCCATGGAGAAGAGTTTAGACACTAGGATAAGATAAGGAACACACCCATTATAAAGAAATCACTTTAGGATTCTCTTTTTAAGCTGTTCGTTAAAACACTAGTGCTTAGGAAATCTATTGGAGGCAGAAGCAGTCAAGGGTAGCCTAGGGTTAGTGTTAGGCTTAGGGTTAGTCTTAGGGTACGGCTTAGGGTACGGGTTCAGGGAGGGGTGCGGGTACGGCGTAGGGTATGGGTTAGGGTTAGGGTTAGGGTTAGTGTTAGGGTTAGGGCTCGGTTTAGGGTACGGGTTAGGATTAGGGTACGTGTTAGGGTTAGGGTAGGGGTTAGGGTTAGGGTACGCGTTAGGGTTAGGGTAGTTATTAAACCTATCCCACTCTCTAGATACCCCTTAGCACGTAAAGGAATATTATTTGAGGGTCCAGCCATGGAGAAAAGTTTAGACACTAGGATAAGATAAGGAACACACCCATTATAAAGAAATCACATTAGGATTCTCTTTTTAAGCTGTTCCTTAAAACACTAGTGCTTAGGAAATCTATTGGAGGCAGAAGCAGTCAAGGGTAGCCTAGGGTTAGGGTTAGGCTTAGGGTTAGGCTTAGGGTACGGCTTAGGGTACGAGTTCAGGGAGGGTTTCGGGTACGGCGTAGGGTATGGGTTAGGGTTAGGGTTAGGGTTAGTGTTAGGGTTAGGGCTCGGTTTAGGGTACGGGTTAGGATTAGGGTACGTGTTAGGGTTAGGGTAGGGGTTAGGGTTAGGGTACGCGTTAGGGTTAGGGTAGTTATTAAACCTATCCCACTCTCTAGATACCCCTTAGCACGTAAAGGAATATTATTTGGGGGTGCAGCCATGGAGAAGAGTTTAGACACTAGGATAAGATAAGGAACACACCCATTATAAAGAAATCACTTTAGGATTCTCTTTTTAAGCTGTTCCTTAAAACAGTAGTGCTTAGGAAATCTATTGGAGGCAGAAGCAGTCAAGGGTAGCCTAGGGTTAGGGTTAGGCTTAGGGTTAGGGTTAGGGTACGGCTTGGGGTATGGGTTCGGGGAGGTGTTCGTGTACGGCGTAGGGTATGGGTTAGGGTTAGGGTTTGGGTTAGTGTTAGGGTTAGGGCTCGGTTTAGGGTACGGGTTAGGATTAGGGTACGTGTTAGGGTTAGGGTAGGGGTTAGGGTTAGGTTACGCGTTAGGGCTAGGGTAGTTAGTAAACCTATCCCACTCTCTAGCTCCCCCTTAGCACGTAAAGGAATATTATTTGGGGGTCCAGCCATGGAGAAGAGTTTAGACACTAGGATAAGATAAGGAACACACCCATTATAAAGAAATCACATTAGGATTCTCTTTTTAAGCTGTTCCTTAAAACACTACTGCTTAGGAAATCAATTGGAGGCAGAAGCAGTCAAGGGTAGCCTAGGGTTAGGGTTAGGCTTAGGGTTAGGTTTAGGGTATGGCTTAGGGTACGGGTTCGGGGAGGGGTGCGGGTACGGCGTAGGGTATGGGTTAGGGTTAGGGTTAGGGTTAGTGTTAGGGTTAGGCCTCGGTTTAGGGTACAGGTTAGGATTAGGGTACGTGTTAGGGTTAGGGTAGTGGTTAGGGTTAGGGTACGCATTAGGGTTAGGGTAGTTATTAAACCTATCCCACTCTCTAGATACCCCTTAGCACGTAAGGGAATATTATTTGGGGGTGCAGCCATGGAGAAGAGTTTAGACACTAGGATAAGATAAGGAACACACCCATTATAAAGAAATCACATTAGGATTCTCTTTTTAAGCTGTTCCTTAAAACAGTAGTGCTTAGGAAATCTATTGGAGGCAGAAGCAGTCAAGGGTAGCCTAGGATAAGGTTAGGCTTAGGGTGAGGCTTAGGGTACGGCTTAGGGTACGGGTTCGGGGAGGGTTTCGGGTACGGCGTAGGGTATGGGTTAGGGTTAGGGTTTGGGTTAGTGTTAGGGTTAGGGCTCGGTTTAGGGTACGGGTTAGGATTAGGGTACGTGTTAGGGTTAGGGTAGGGGTTAGGGTTAGGTTACGCGTTAGGGCTAGGGTAGTTAGTAAACCTATCCCACTCTCTAGCTCCCCCTTAGCACGTAAAGGAATATTATTTGGGGGTCCAGCCATGGAGAAGAGTTTAGACACTAGGATAAGATAAGGAACACACCCATTATAAAGAAATCACTTTAGGATTCTCTTTTTAAGCTGTTCCTTAAAACACTACTGCTTAGGAAATCAATTGGATGCAGAAGCAGTCAAGGGTAGCCTAGGGTTAGGGTTAGGCTTAGGGTTATGTTTAGGGTACGGCTTAGGGTACGGGTTCGGGGAGGGGTGCGGGTACGGCGTAGGGTATGGGTTAGGGTTAGGGTTAGGGTTAGTGTTAGGGTTAGGGCTCGGTTTAGGGTACAGGTTAGTATTAGGTTACGTGTTAGGGTTAGGGTAGGGGTTAGGGTTAGGGTACGCGTTAGGGTTAGGGTAGTTATTAAACCTATCCCACTCTCTAGATACCCCTTAGCACGTAAAGGAATATTATTTGAGGGTCCAGCCATGGAGAAGAGTTTAGACACTAGGATAAGATAAGGAACACACCCATTATAAAGAAATCACATTAGGATTCTCTTTTTAAGCTGTTCCTTAAAACACTAGTGCTTAGGAAATCTATTGGAGGCAGAAGCAGTCAAGGGTAACCTAGGGTTAGGGTTAGGCTTAGGGTTAGGCTTAGGGTACGGCTTAGGGTACGGGATCGGGGAGGGTTTCGGGTACGGCGTAGGGTATGGGTTAGGGTTAGGGTTAGGGTTATTGTTAGGGTTAGGGCTCGGTTTAGGGTACGGGTTAGGATTAGTGTACGTGTTAGGGTTAGGGTAGGGGTTAGGGTTAGGGTACGCGTTAGGGTTAGGGTAGTTAGTAAACCTATCCCACTCTCTAGATACCCCTTAGCACGTAAAGGAATATTATTTGAGGGTCCAGCCATGGAGAAGAGTTTAGACACTAGGATAAGATAAGGAACACACCCATTATAAAGAAATCACATTAGGATTCTCTTTTTAAGCTGTTCCTTAAAACACTAGTGCTTAGGAAATCTATTGGAGGCAGAAGCAGTCAAGGGTAGCGTAGGGTTAGGGTTAGGCTTAGGGTTAGGCTTAGAGTACGGCTTAGGGTACGGGTTCGGGGAGGGTTTCGGGTACGGCGTAGGGTATGGGTTAGGGTTAGGGTTAGGGTTAGTGTTAGGGTTAGGGCTCGGTTTAGGGTACGGTTAGGATTAGGGTACGTGTTAGGTTTAGGGTTGGGGTTAGGGTTAGGGTACGCGTTAGGGTTAGGGTAGTTAGTAAACCTATCCCACTCTCTAGATACCCCTTAGCACGTAAAGGAATATTATTTGGGGTTCCAGCAATGGAGAAGAATTTAGACACTAGGATAAGATAAGGAACACACCCATTATAAAGAAATCACATTAGGATTCTCTTTTTAAGCTGTTGCTTAAAACACTAGTGCTTAGGAAATCTATTGGAGGCAGAAGCAGTCAAGGGTAGCCTAGGGTTAGTGTTAGGCTTAGGGTTAGGCTTAGGGTACGGCTTAGGGTACGAGTTTGGGGAGGGGTTCAGGTACGGCGTAGGGTATGGGTTAGGGTTAGGGTTAGTGTTAGTGTTAGGGTTAGGGCTCGGTTTAGGGTACGGGTTAGGATTAGGGTACGTGTTAGTGTTAGGGTAGGGGTTAGGGTTAGAGTACGCATTAGGGTTAGGGTAGTTATTAAACCTATCCCACTCTCTAGATACCCCTTAGCACGTAAGGCAATATTATTTGGGGGTGCAGCCATGGAGAAGAGTTTAGACACTAGGATAAGATAAGGAACACACCCATTATAAAGAAATCACATTAGGATTCTCTTTTTAAGCTGTTCCTTAAAACACTAGTGCTTAGGAAATCTATTGGAGGCAGAAGCAGTCAAGGGTAGCCTAGTGTTAGGGTTAGGCTTAGGGTTAGGTTTAGGGTACGGCTTGGGGTATGGGTTCGGGGAGGTGTTCGTGTACGGCGTAGGGTATGGGTTAGGGTTAGGGTTTGGGTTAGTGTTAGGGTTAGGGCTCGGTTTAGGGTACGGTTTAGGATTAGGGTACGTGTTAGGGTTAGGGTAGGGGTTAGGGTTAGGTTACGCGTTAGGGCTAGGGTAGTTAGTAAACCTATCCCACTCTCTAGCTCCCCCTTAGCACGTAAAGGAATATTATTTGGGGGTCCAGCCATGGAGAAGAGTTTAGACACTAGGATAAGATAAGGAACACACCCATTATAAAGAAATCACTTTAGGATTCTCTTTTTAAGCTGTTCCTTAAAACACTACTGCTTAGGAAATCAATTGGAGGCAGAAGCAGTCAAGGGTAGCCTAGGGTTAGGGTTAGGCTTAGGGTTAGGTTTAGGGTATGGCTTAGGGTACGAGTTCGGGGAGGGGTGCGGGTACGGCGTAGGGTATGGGTTAGGGTTAGGGTTAGGGTTAGTGTTAGCGTTAGGGCTCGGTTTAGGGTACAGGTTAGGATTAGGGTACGTGTTAGGGTTAGGGTAGGGGTTAGGGTTAGGGTACGCGTTAGGGTTAGGGTAGTTATTAAACCTATCCCACTCTCTAGATACCCCTTAGCACGTAAGGGAATATTATTTGGGGGTGCAGCCATGGAGAAGAGTTTAGACACTAGGATAAGATAAGGAACACACCCATTATAAAGAAATCACATTAGGATTCTCTTTTTAAGCTGTTCCTTAAAACAGTAGTGCTTAGGAAATCTATTGGAGGCAGAAGCAGTCAAGGGTAGCCTAGGGTTAGGGTTAGGCTTAGGGTTAGGCTTAGGGTTCGGCTTAGGGTACGGGTTCAGGGAGGGGTGCGGGTACGGCGTAGGGTATGGGTTAGGGTTAGGGTTAGGGTTAGTGTTAGGGTTAGGGCTCGGTTTAGGGTACGGGTTAGGATTAGGGTACGTGTTAGGGTTAGGGTAGGGGTTAGGGTTAGGGTACGCGTTAGGGTTAGGGTAGTTATTAAACCTATCCCACTCTCTAGATACCCCTTAGCACGTAAAGGAATATTATTTGGGGGTCCAGCCATGGAGAAGAGTTTAGACACTAGGATAAGATAAGGAACACACCCATTATAAAGAAATCACTTTAGGATTCTCTTTTTAAGCTGTTCGTTAAAACACTAGTGCTTAGGAAATCTATTGGAGGCAGAAGCAGTCAAGGGTAGCCTAGGGTTAGTGTTAGGCTTAGGGTTAGTCTTAGGGTACGGCTTAGGGTACGGGTTCAGGGAGGGGTGCGGGTACGGCGTAGGGTATGGGTTAGGGTTAGGGTTAGGGTTAGTGTTAGGGTTAGGGCTCGGTTTAGGGTACGGGTTAGGATTAGGGTACGTGTTAGGGTTAGGGTAGGGGTTAGGGTTAGGGTACGCGTTAGGGTTAGGGTAGTTATTAAACCTATCCCAATCTCTAGATACCCCTTAGCACGTAAAGGAATATTATTTGAGGGTCCAGCCATGGAGAAAAGTTTAGACACTAGGATAAGATAAGGAACACACCCATTATAAAGAAATCACATTAGGATTCTCTTTTTAAGCTGTTCCTTAAAACACTAGTGCTTAGGAAATCTATTGGAGGCAGAAGCAGTCAAGGGTAGCCTAGGGTTAGGGTTAGGCTTAGGGTTAGGCTTAGGGTACGGCTTAGGGTACGAGTTCAGGGAGGGTTTCGGGTACGGCGTAGGGTATGGGTTAGGGTTAGGGTTAGGGTTAGTGTTAGGGTTAGGGCTCGGTTTAGGGTACGGGTTAGGATTAGGGTACGTGTTAGGGTTAGGGTAGGGGTTAGGGTTAGGGTACGCGTTAGAGTTAGGGTAGTTATTAAACCTATCCCACTCTCTAGATACCCCTTAGCACGTAAAGGAATATTATTTGGGGGTGCAGCCATGGAGAAGAGTTTAGACACTAGGATAAGATAAGGAACACACCCATTATAAAGAAATCACTTTAGGATTCTCTTTTTAAGCTGTTCCTTAAAACAGTAGTGCTTAGGAAATCTATTGGAGGCAGAAGCAGTCAAGGGTAGCCTAGGGTTAGGGTTAGGCTTAGGGTTAGGGTTAGGGTACGGCTTGGGGTATGGGTTCGGGGAGGTGTTCGTGTACGGCGTAGGGTATGGGTTAGGGTTAGGGTTTGGGTTAGTGTTAGGGTTAGGGCTCGGTTTAGGGTACGGGTTAGGATTAGGGTACGTGTTAGGGTTAGGGTAGGGGTTAGGGTTAGGTTACGCGTTAGGGCTAGGGTAGTTAGTAAACCTATCCCACTCTCTAGCTCCCCCTTAGCACGTAAAGGAATATTATTTGGGGGTCCAGCCATGGAGAAGAGTTTAGACACTAGGATAAGATAAGGAACACACCCATTATAAAGAAATCACATTAGGATTCTCTTTTTAAGCTGTTCCTTAAAACACTACTGCTTAGGAAATCAATTGGAGGCAGAAGCAGTCAAGGGTAGCCTAGGGTTAGGGTTAGGCTTAGGGTTAGGTTTAGGGTATGGCTTAGGGTACGGGTTCGGGGAGGGGTGCGGGTACGGCGTAGGGTATGGGTTAGGGTTAGGGTTAGGGTTAGTGTTAGGGTTAGGCCTCGGTTTAGGGTACAGGTTAGGATTAGGGTACGTGTTAGGGTTAGGGTAGTGGTTAGGGTTAGGGTACGCGTTAGGGTTAGGGTAGTTATTAAACCTATCCCACTCTCTAGATACCCCTTAGCACGTAAGGGAATATTATTTGGGGGTGCAGCCATGGAGAAGAGTTTAGACACTAGGATAAGATAAGGAACACACCCATTATAAAGAAATCACATTAGGATTCTCTTTTTAAGCTGTTCCTTAAAACAGTAGTGCTTAGGAAATCTATTGGAGGCAGAAGCAGTCAAGGGTAGCCTAGGATAAGGTTAGGCTTAGGGTGAGGCTTAGGGTACGGCTTAGGGTACGGGTTCGGGGAGGGTTTCGGTTACGGCGTAGGGTATGGGTTAGGGTTAGGGTTAGTGTTAGGGTTAGGGCTCGGTTTAGGGTACGGGTTAGGATTAGGGTACGTGTTAGGGTTAGGGTAGGGGTTAGGGTTAGGGTACGCGTTAGGGTTAGGGTAGTTATTAAACCTATCCCACTCTCTAGATACCCCTTAGCACGTAAAGGAATATTATTTGGGGGTCCAGCCATGGAGAAGAGTTTAGACACTAGGATAAGATAAGGAACACACCCATTATAAAGAAATCACTTTAGGATTCTCTTTTTAAGCTGTTCGTTAAAACACTAGTGCTTAGGAAATCTATTGGAGGCAGAAGCAGTCAAGGGTAGCCTAGGATAAGGTTAGGCTTAGGGTGAGGCTTAGGGTACGGCTTAGGGTACGGGTTCGGGGAGGGGTGCGGGTACGGCGTAGGGTATGGGTTAGGGTTAGGGTTAGGGTTAGTGTTAGGGTTAGGGCTCGGTTTAGGGTACAGGTTAGTATTAGGGTACGTGTTAGGGTTAGGGTAGGGGTTAGGGTTAGGGTACGCGTTAGGGTTAGGGTAGTTATTAAACCTATCCCACTCTCTAGATACCCCTTAGCACGTAAAGGAATATTATTTGAGGGTCCAGCCATGGAGAAGAGTTTAGACACTAGGATAAGATAAGGAACACACCCATTATAAAGAAATCACATTAGGATTCTCTTTTTAAGCTGTTCCTTAAAACACTAGTGCTTAGGAAATCTATTGGAGGCAGAAGCAGTCAAGGGTAACCTAGGGTTAGCGTTAGGCTTAGGGTTAGGCTTAGGGTACGGCTTAGGGTACGGGATCGGGGAGGGTTTCGGGTACGGCGTAGGGTATGGGTTAGGGTTAGGGTTAGGGTTATTGTTAGGGTTAGGGCTCGGTTTAGGGTACGGGTTAGGATTAGGGTACGTGTTAGGGTTAGGGTAGGGGTTAGGGTTAGGGTACGCGTTAGGGTTAGGGTAGTTAGTAAACCTATCCCACTCTCTAGATACCCCTTAGCACGTAAAGGAATATTATTTGAGGGTCCAGCCATGGAGAAGAGTTTAGACACTAGGATAAGATAAGGAACACACCCATTATAAAGAAATCACATTAGGATTCTCTTTTTAAGCTGTTCCTTAAAACACTAGTGCTTAGGAAATCTATTGGAGGCAGAAGCAGTCAAGGGTAGCGTAGGGTTAGGGTTAGGCTTAGGGTTAGGCTTAGAGTACGGCTTAGGGTACGGGTTCGGGGAGGGTTTCGGGTACGGCGTAGGGTATGGGTTAGGGTTAGGGTTAGGGTTAGTGTTAGGGTTAGGGCTCGGTTTAGGGTACGGTTAGGATTAGGGTACGTGTTAGGTTTAGGGTTGGGGTTAGGGTTAGGGTACGCGTTAGGGTTAGGGTAGTTAGTAAACCTATCCCACTCTCTAGATACCCCTTAGCACGTAAAGGAATATTATTTGGGGTTCCAGCAATGGAGAAGAATTTAGACACTAGGATAAGATAAGGAACACACCCATTATAAAGAAATCACATTAGGATTCTCTTTTTAAGCTGTTGCTTAAAACACTAGTGCTTAGGAAATCTATTGGAGGCAGAAGCAGTCAAGGGTAGCCTAGGGTTAGTGTTAGGCTTAGGGTTAGGCTTAGGGTACGGCTTAGGGTACGAGTTTGGGGAGGGGTTCAGGTACGGCGTAGGGTATGGGTTAGGGTTAGGGTTAGTGTTAGTGTTAGGGTTAGGGCTCGGTTTAGGGTACGGGTTAGGATTAGGGTACGTGTTAGTGTTAGGGTAGGGGTTAGGGTTAGAGTACGCATTAGGGTTAGGGTAGTTATTAAACCTATCCCACTCTCTAGATACCCCTTAGCACGTAAGGCAATATTATTTGGGGGTGCAGCCATGGAGAAGAGTTTAGACACTAGGATAAGATAAGGAACACACCCATTATAAAGAAATCACATTAGGATTCTCTTTTTAAGCTGTTCCTTAAAACACTAGTGCTTAGGAAATCTATTGGAGGCAGAAGCAGTCAAGGGTAGCCTAGTGTTAGGGTTAGGCTTAGGGTTAGGTTTAGGGTACGGCTTGGGGTATGGGTTCGGGGAGGTGTTCGTGTACGGCGTAGGGTATGGGTTAGGGTTAGGGTTTGGGTTAGTGTTAGGGTTAGGGCTCGGTTTAGGGTACGGGTTAGGATTAGGGTACGTGTTAGGGTTAGGGTAGGGGTTAGGGTTAGGTTACGCGTTAGGGCTAGGGTAGTTAGTAAACCTATCCCACTCTCTAGCTCCCCCTTAGCACGTAAAGGAATATTATTTGGGGGTCCAGCCATGGAGAAGAGTTTAGACACTAGGATAAGATAAGGAACACACCCATTATAAAGAAATCACTTTAGGATTCTCTTTTTAAGCTGTTCCTTAAAACACTACTGCTTAGGAAATCAATTGGAGGCAGAAGCAGTCAAGGGTAGCCTAGGGTTAGGGTTAGGCTTAGGGTTAGGTTTAGGGTATGGCTTAGGGTACGAGTTCGGGGAGGGGTGCGGGTACGGCGTAGGGTATGGGTTAGGGTTAGGGTTAGGGTTAGTGTTAGCGTTAGGGCTCGGTTTAGGGTACAGGTTAGGATTAGGGTACGTGTTAGGGTTAGGGTAGGGGTTAGGGTTAGGGTACGCGTTAGGGTTAGGGTAGTTATTAAACCTATCCCACTCTCTAGATACCCCTTAGCACGTAAGGGAATATTATTTGGGGGTGCAGCCATGGAGAAGAGTTTAGACACTAGGATAAGATAAGGAACACACCCATTATAAAGAAATCACATTAGGATTCTCTTTTTAAGCTGTTCCTTAAAACAGTAGTGCTTAGGAAATCTATTGGAGGCAGAAGCAGTCAAGGGTAGCCTAGGGTTAGGGTTAGGCTTAGGGTTAGGCTTAGGGTTCGGCTTAGGGTACGGGTTCGGGGAGGGGTGCGGGTACGGCGTAGGGTATGGGTTAGGGTTAGGGTTAGGGTTAGTGTTAGGGTTAGGGCTCGGTTTAGGGTACGGGTTAGGATTAGGGTACGTGTTAGGGTTAGGGTAGGGGTTAGGGTTAGGGTACGCGTTAGGGTTAGGGTAGTTATTAAACCTATCCCACTCTCTAGATACCCCTTAGCAGGTAAAGGAATATTATTTGGGGGTCCAGCCATGGAGAAGAGTTTAGACACTAGGATAAGATAAGGAACACACCCATTATAAAGAAATCACTTTAGGATTCTCTTTTTAAGCTGTTCGTTAAAACACTAGTGCTTAGGAAATCTATTGGAGGCAGAAGCAGTCAAGGGTAGCCTAGGGTTAGTGTTAGGCTTAGGGTTAGTCTTAGGGTACGGCTTAGGGTACGGGTTCAGGGAGGGGTGCGGGTACGGCGTAGGGTATGGGTTAGGGTTAGGGTTAGGGTTAGTGTTAGGGTTAGGGCTCGGTTTAGGGTACGGGTTAGGATTAGGGTACGTGTTAGGGTTAGGGTAGGGGTTAGGGTTAGGGTACGCGTTAGGGTTAGGGTAGTTATTAAACCTATCCCAATCTCTAGATACCCCTTAGCACGTAAAGGAATATTATTTGAGGGTCCAGCCATGGAGAAAAGTTTAGACACTAGGATAAGATAAGGAACACACCCATTATAAAGAAATCACATTAGGATTCTCTTTTTAAGCTGTTCCTTAAAACACTAGTGCTTAGGAAATCTATTGGAGGCAGAAGCAGTCAAGGGTAGCCTAGGGTTAGGGTTAGGCTTAGGGTTAGGCTTAGGGTACGGCTTAGGGTACGAGTTCAGGGAGGGTTTCGGGTACGGCGTAGGGTATGGGTTAGGGTTAGGGTTAGGGTTAGTGTTAGGGTTAGGGCTCGGTTTAGGGTACGGGTTAGGATTAGGGTACGTGTTAGGGTTAGGGTAGGGGTTAGGGTTAGGGTACGCGTTAGGGTTAGGGTAGTTATTAAACCTATCCCACTCTCTAGATACCCCTTAGCACGTAAAGGAATATTATTTGGGGGTGCAGCCATGGAGAAGAGTTTAGACACTAGGATAAGATAAGGAACACACCCATTATAAAGAAATCACTTTAGGATTCTCTTTTTAAGCTGTTCCTTAAAACAGTAGTGCTTAGGAAATCTATTGGAGGCAGAAGCAGTCAAGGGTAGCCTAGGGTTAGGGTTAGGCTTAGGGTTAGGGTTAGGGTACGGCTTGGGGTATGGGTTCGGGGAGGTGTTCGTGTACGGCGTAGGGTATGGGTTAGGGTTAGGGTTTGGGTTAGTGTTAGGGTTAGGGCTCGGTTTAGGGTACGGGTTAGGATTAGGGTACGTGTTAGGGTTAGGGTAGGGGTTAGGGTTAGGTTACGCGTTAGGGCTAGGGTAGTTAGTAAACCTATCCCACTCTCTAGCTCCCCCTTAGCACGTAAAGGAATATTATTTGGGGGTCCAGCCATGGAGAAGAGTTTAGACACTAGGATAAGATAAGGAACACACCCATTATAAAGAAATCACATTAGGATTCTCTTTTTAAGCTGTTCCTTAAAACACTACTGCTTAGGAAATCAATTGGAGGCAGAAGCAGTCAAGGGTAGCCTAGGGTTAGGGTTAGGCTTAGGGTTAGGTTTAGGGTATGGCTTAGGGTACGGGTTCGGGGAGGGGTGCGGGTACGGCGTAGGGTATGGGTTAGGGTTAGGGTTAGGGTTAGTGTTAGGGTTAGGCCTCGGTTTAGGGTACAGGTTAGGATTAGGGTACGTGTTAGGGTTAGGGTAGTGGTTAGGGTTAGGGTACGCATTAGGGTTAGGGTAGTTATTAAACCTATCCCACTCTCTAGATACCCCTTAGCACGTAAGGGAATATTATTTGGGGGTGCAGCCATGGAGAAGAGTTTAGACACTAGGATAAGATAAGGAACACACCCATTATAAAGAAATCACATTAGGATTCTCTTTTTAAGCTGTTCCTTAAAACAGTAGTGCTTAGGAAATCTATTGGAGGCAGAAGCAGTCAAGGGTAGCCTAGGATAAGGTTAGGCTTAGGGTGAGGCTTAGGGTACGGCTTAGGGTACGGGTTCGGGGAGGGTTTCGGGTACGGCGTAGGGTATGGGTTAGGGTTAGGGTTAGTGTTAGGGTTAGGGCTCGGTTTAGGGTACGGGTTAGGATTAGGGTACGTGTTAGGGTTAGGGTAGGGGTTAGGGTTAGGGTACGCGTTAGGGTTAGGGTAGTTATTAAACCTATCCCACTCTCTAGATACCCCTTAGCACGTAAAGGAATATTATTTGGGGGTCCAGCCATGGAGAAGAGTTTAGACACTAGGATAAGATAAGGAACACACCCATTATAAAGAAATCACTTTAGGATTCTCTTTTTAAGCTGTTCGTTAAAACACTAGTGCTTAGGAAATCTATTGGAGGCAGAAGCAGTCAAGGGTAGCCTAGGGTTAGGGTTAGGCTTAGGGTTAGGCTTAGGGTACGGCTTAGGGTACGGGTTCAGGGAGGGGTGCGGGTACGGCGTAGGGTATGGGTTAGGGTTAGGGTTAGGGTTAGTGTTAGGGTTAGGGCTCGGTTTAGGGTACGGGTTAGGATTAGGGTACGTGTTAGGGTTAGGGTAGGGGTTAGGGTTAGGGTACGCGTTAGGGTTAGGGTAGTTATTAAACCTATCCCACTCTCTAGATACCCCTTAGCACGTAAAGGAATATTATTTGAGGGTCCAGCCATGGAGAAGAGTTTAGACACTAGGATAAGATAAGGAACACACCCATTATAAAGAAATCACATTAGGATTCTCTTTTTAAGCTGTTCCTTAAAACACTAGTGCTTAGGAAATCTATTGGAGGCAGAAGCAGTCAAGGGTAACCTAGGGTTAGGGTTAGGCTTAGGGTTAGGCTTAGGGTACGGCTTAGGGTACGGGATCGGGGAGGGTTTCGGGTACGGCGTAGGGTATGGGTTAGGGTTAGGGTTAGGGTTAGTGTTAGGGTTAGGGCTCGGTTTAGGGTACGGGTTAGGATTAGGGTACGTGTTAGGGTTAGGGTAGGGGTTAGGGTTAGGGTACGCGTTAGGGTTAGGGTAGTTAGTAAACCTATCCCACTCTCTAGATACCCCTTAGCACGTAAAGGAATATTATTTGGGGTTCCAGCCATGGAGAAGAATTTAGACACTAGGATAAGATAAGGAACACACCCATTATAAAGAAATCACATTAGGATTCTCTTTTTAAGCTGTTGCTTAAAACACTAGTGCTTAGGAAATCTATTGGAGGCAGAAGCAGTCAAGGGTAGCCTAGGGTTAGTGTTAGGCTTAGGGTTAGGCTTAGGGTACGGCTTAGGGTACGGGTTTGGGGAGGGGTTCAGGTACGGCATAGGGTATGGGTTAGGGTTAGGGTTAGTGTTAGTGTTAGGGTTAGGGCTCGGTTTAGGGTACGGGTTAGGATTAGGGTACGTGTTAGTGTTAGGGTAGGGGTTAGGGTTAGAGTACGCATTAGGTTTAGGGTAGTTATTAAACCTATCCCACTCTCTAGATACCCCTTAGCACGTAAGGCAATATTATTTGGGGGTGCAGCCATGGAGAAGAGTTTAGACACTAGGATAAGATAAGGAACACACCCATTATAAAGAAATCACATTAGGATTCTCTTTTTAAGCTGTTCCTTAAAACACTAGTGCTTAGGAAATCTATTGGAGGCAGAAGCAGTCAAGGGTAGCCTAGGGTTAGGGTTAGGCTTAGGGTTAGGCTTAGGGTACGGCTTAGGGTACGGGTTCGGGGAGGGGTGCGGGTACGGCGTAGGGTATGGGTTAGGGTTAGGGTTAGGGTTAGTGTTAGGGTTAGGGCTCGGTTTAGGGTACCTGTTAGGATTAGGGTACGTGTTAGGGTTAGGGTAGGGGTTAGGGTTAGGGTACGCATTAGGGTTAGGGTAGTTATTAAACCTATCCCACTCTCTAGATACCCCTTAGCACGTAAAGGAATATTATTTGAGGGTCCAGCAATGGAGAAGAGTTTAGACACTAGGATAAGATAAGGAACACACCCATTATAAAGAAATCACATTAGGATTCTCTTTTTAAGCTGTTCCTTAAAACACTAGTGCTTAGGAAATCTATTGGAGGCAGAAGCAGTCAAGGGTAGCCTAGGATAAGGTTAGGCTTAGGGTGAGGCTTAGGGTACGGCTTAGGGTACGGGTTCGGGGAGGGTTTCGGGTACGGCGTAGGGTATGGGTTAGGGTTAGGGTTACTGTTAGGGTTAGGGCTCGGTTTAGGGTACGGGTTAGGATTAGGGTACGTGTTAGGGTTAGGGTAGGGGTTAGGGTTAGGGGCGCGTTAGGGTTAGGGTAGTTATTAAACCTATCCCACTCTCTAGATACCCCTTAGCACGTAAAGGAATATTATTTGGGGGTCCAGCCATGGAGAAGAGTTTAGACACTAGGATAAGATAAGGAACACACCCATTATAAAGAAATCACTTTAGGATTCTCTTTTTAAGCTGTTCGTTAAAACACTAGTGCTTAGGAAATCTATTGGAGGCAGAAGCAGTCAAGGGTAGCCTAGGGTTAGGGTTAGGCTTAGGGTTAGGCTTAGGGTACGGCTTAGGGTACGGGTTCAGGGAGGGGTGCGGGTACGGCGTAGGGTATGGGTTAGGGTTAGGGTTAGGGTTAGTGTTAGGGTTAGGGCTCGGTTTAGGGTACGGGTTAGGATTAGGGTACGTGTTAGGGTTAGGGTAGGGGTTAGGGTTAGGGTACGCGTTAGGGTTAGGGTAGTTATTAAACCTATCCCAATCTCTAGATACCCCTTAGCACGTAAAGGAATATTATTTGAGGGTCCAGCCATGGAGAAGAGTTTAGACACTAGGATAAGATAAGGAACACACCCATTATAAAGAAATCACATTAGGATTCTCTTTTTAAGCTGTTCCTTAAAACACTACTGCTTAGGAAATCAATTGGAGGCAGAAGCAGTCAAGGGTAGCCTAGGGTTAGGGTTAGGCTTAGGGTTAGGTTTAGGGTATGGCTTAGGGTACGGGTTCGGGGAGGGGTGCGGGTACGGCGTAGGGTATGGGTTAGGGTTAGGGTTAGGGTTAGTGTTAGGGTTAGGCCTCGGTTTAGGGTACAGGTTAGGATTAGGGTACGTGTTAGGGTTAGGGTAGGGGTTAGGGTTAGGGTACGCGTTAGGGTTAGGGTAGTTATTAAACCTATCCCACTCTCTAGATACCCCTTAGCACGTAAGGGAATATTATTTGGGGGTGCAGCCATGGAGAAGAGTTTAGACACTAGGATAAGATAAGGAACACACCCATTATAAAGAAATCACATTAGGATTCTCTTTTTAAGCTGTTCCTTAAAACAGTAGTGCTTAGGAAATCTATTGGAGGCAGAAGCAGTCAAGGGTAGCCTAGGATAAGGTTAGGCTTAGGGTGAGGCTTAGGGTACGGCTTAGGGTACGGGTTCGGGGAGGGTTTCGGGTATGGCGTAGGGTATGGGTTAGGGTTAGGGTTAGTGTTAGGGTTAGGGCTCGGTTTAGGGTACGGGTTAGGATTAGGGTACGTGTTAGGGTTAGGGTAGGGGTTAGGGTTAGGGTACGCGTTAGGGTTAGGGTAGTTATTAAACCTATCCCACTCTCTAGATACCCCTTAGCACGTAAAGGAATATTATTTGGGGGTCCAGCCATGGAGAAGAGTTTAGACACTAGGATAAGATAAGGAACACACCCATTATAAAGAAATCACTTTAGGATTCTCTTTTTAAGCTGTTCGTTAAAACACTAGTGCTTAGGAAATCTATTGGAGGCAGAAGCAGTCAAGGGTAGCCTAGTGTTAGGGTTAGGCTTAGGGTTAGGCTTAGGGTACGGCTTAGGGTACGGGTTCAGGGAGCGGTGCGGGTACGGCGTAGGGTATGGGTTAGGGTTAGGGTTAGGGTTAGTGTTAGGGTTAGGGCTCGGTTTAGGGTACGGGTTAGGATTAGGGTACGTGTTAGGGTTAGGGTAGGGGTTAGGGTTAGGGTACGCGTTAGGGTTAGGGTAGTTATTAAACCTATCCCACTCTCTAGATACCCCTTAGCACGTAAAGGAATATTATTTGAGGGTCCAGCCATGGAGAAGAGTTTAGACACTAGGATAAGATAAGGAACACACCCATTATAAAGAAATCACATTAGGATTCTCTTTTTAAGCTGTTCCTTAAAACACTAGTGCTTAGGAAATCTATTGGAGGCAGAAGCAGTCAAGGGTAACCTAGGGTTAGGGTTAGGCTTAGGGTTAGGCTTAGGGTACGGCTTAGGGTACGGGATCGGGGAGGGTTTCGGGTACGGCGTAGGGTATGGGTTAGGGTTAGGGTTAGGGTTATTGTTAGGGTTAGGGCTCGGTTTAGGGTACGGGTTAGGATTAGGGTACGTGTTAGGGTTAGGGTAGGGGTTAGGGTTAGGGTACGCGTTAGGGTTAGGGTAGTTAGTAAACCTATCCCACTCTCTAGATACCCATTAGCACGTAAAGGAATATTATTTGGGGTTCCAGCCATGGAGAAGAATTTAGACACTAGGATAAGATAAGGAACACACCCATTATAAAGAAATCACATTAGGATTCTCTTTTTAAGCTGTTGCTTAAAACACTAGTGCTTAGGAAATCTATTGGAGGCAGAAGCAGTCAAGGGTAGCCTAGGGTTAGTGTTAGGCTTAGGGTTAGGCTTAGGGTACGGCTTAGGGTACGGGTTTGGGGAGGGGTTCAGGTACGGCATAGGGTATGGGTTAGGGTTAGGGTTAGTGTTAGTGTTAGGGTTAGGGCTCGGTTTAGGGTACGGGTTAGGATTAGGGTACGTGTTAGTGTTAGGGTAGGGGTTAGGGTTAGAGTACGCATTAGGTTTAGGGTAGTTATTAAACCTATCCCACTCTCTAGATACCCCTTAGCACGTAAGGCAATATTATTTGGGGGTGCAGCCATGGAGAAGAGTTTAGACACTAGGATAAGATAAGGAACACACCCATTATAAAGAAATCACATTAGGATTCTCTTTTTAAGCTGTTCCTTAAAACACTAGTGCTTAGGAAATCTATTGGAGGCAGAAGCAGTCAAGGGTAGCCTAGGGTTAGGGTTAGGCTTAGGGTTAGGCTTAGGGTACGGCTTAGGGTACGGGTTCGGGGAGGGGTGCGGGTACGGCGTAGGGTATGGGTTAGGGTTAGGGTTAGGGTTAGTGTTAGGGTTAGGGCTCGGTTTAGGGTACCTGTTAGGATTAGGGTACGTGTTAGGGTTAGGGTAGGGGTTAGGGTTAGGGTACGCGTTAGGGTTAGGGTAGTTATTAAACCTATCCCACTCTCTAGATACCCCTTAGCACGTAAAGGAATATTATTTGAGGGTCCAGCAATGGAGAAGAGTTTAGACACTAGGATAAGATAAGGAACACACCCATTATAAAGAAATCACATTAGGATTCTCTTTTTAAGCTGTTCCTTAAAACACTAGTGCTTAGGAAATCTATTGGAGGCAGAAGCAGTCAAGGGTAGCCTAGGATAAGGTTAGGCTTAGGGTGAGGCTTAGGGTACGGCTTAGGGTACGGGTTCGGGGAGGGTTTCGGGTACGGCGTAGGGTATGGGTTAGGGTTAGGGTTACTGTTAGGGTTAGGGCTCGGTTTAGGGTACGGGTTAGGATTAGGGTACGTGTTAGGGTTAGGGTAGGGGTTAGGGTTAGGGGCGCGTTAGGGTTAGGGTAGTTATTAAACCTATCCCACTCTCTAGATACCCCTTAGCACGTAAAGGAATATTATTTGGGGGTCCAGCCATGGAGAAGAGTTTAGACACTAGGATAAGATAAGGAACACACCCATTATAAAGAAATCACTTTAGGATTCTCTTTTTAAGCTGTTCGTTAAAACACTAGTGCTTAGGAAATCTATTGGAGGCAGAAGCAGTCAAGGGTAGCCTAGGGTTAGGGTTAGGCTTAGGGTTAGGCTTAGGGTACGGCTTAGGGTACGGGTTCAGGGAGGGGTGCGGGTACGGCGTAGGGTATGGGTTAGGGTTAGGGTTAGGGTTAGTGTTAGGGTTAGGGCTCGGTTTAGGGTACGGGTTAGGATTAGGGTACGTGTTAGGGTTAGGGTAGGGGTTAGGGTTAGGGTACGCGTTAGGGTTAGGGTAGTTATTAAACCTATCCCAATCTCTAGATACCCCTTAGCACGTAAAGGAATATTATTTGAGGGTCCAGCCATGGAGAAAAGTTTAGACACTAGGATAAGATAAGGAACACACCCATTATAAAGAAATCACATTAGGATTCTCTTTTTAAGCTGTTCCTTAAAACACTACTGCTTAGGAAATCAATTGGAGGCAGAAGCAGTCAAGGGTAGCCTAGGGTTAGGGTTAGGCTTAGGGTTAGGTTTAGGGTATGGCTTAGGGTACGGGTTCGGGGAGGGTTTCGGGTACGGCGTAGGGTATGGGTTAGGGTTAGGGTTAGGGTTAGTGTTAGGGTTAGGCCTCGGTTTAGGGTACAGGTTAGGATTAGGGTACGTGTTAGGGTTAGGGTAGGGGTTAGGGTTAGGGTACGCGTTAGGGTTAGGGTAGTTATTAAACCTATCCCACTCTCTAGATACCCCTTAGCACGTAAGGGAATATTATTTGGGGGTGCAGCCATGGAGAAGAGTTTAGACACTAGGATAAGATAAGGAACACACCCATTATAAAGAAATCACATTAGGATTCTCTTTTTAAGCTGTTCCTTAAAACACTAGTGCTTAGGAAATCTATTGGAGGCAGAAGCAGTCAAGGGTAGCCTAGGGTTAGGCTTAGGCTTAGGGTTAGGTTTAGGGTATGGCTTAGGGTACGGGTTCGGGGAGGGTTTCGGGTACGGCGTAGGGTATGGGTTAGGGTTAGGGTTAGGGTTAGTGTTAGGGTTAGGCCTCGGTTTAGGGTACAGGTTAGGATTAGGGTACGTGTTAGGGTTAGGGTAGGGGTTAGGGTTAGGGTACGCGTTAGGGTTAGGGTAGTTATTAAACCTATCCCACTCTCTAGATACCCCTTAGCACGTAAGGGAATATTATTTGGGGGTGCAGCCATGGAGAAGAGTTTAGACACTAGGATAAGATAAGGAACACACCCATTATAAAGAAATCACATTAGGATTCTCTTTTTAAGCTGTTCCTTAAAACAGTAGTGCTTAGGAAATCTATTGGAGGCAGAAGCAGTCAAGGGTAGCCTAGGGTTAGGGTTAGGCTTAGGGTTAGGCTTAGGGTATGGCTTAGGTTACGGGTTCGGGGAGGGGTGCGGGTACGGCGTAGGGTATGGGTTAGGGTTAGGGTTAGGGTTAGTGTTAGGGTTAGGGCTCGGTTTAGGGTACGGTTAGGATTAGGGTACGTGTTAGGTTTAGGGTTGGGGTTAGGGTTAGGGTACGCGTTAGGGTTAGGGTAGTTAGTAAACCTATCCCACTCTCTAGATACCCCTTAGCACGTAAAGGAATATTATTTGGGGTTCCAGCCATGGAGAAGAATTTAGACACTAGGATAAGATAAGGAACACACCCATTATAAAGAAATCACATTAGGATTCTCTTTTTAAGCTGTTGCTTAAAACACTAGTGCTTAGGAAATCTATTGGAGGCAGAAGCAGTCAAGGGTAGCCTAGGGTTAGTGTTAGGTTTAGGGTTAGGCTTAGGGTACGGCTTTCGGTACGGGTTTGGGGAGGGGTTCAGGTACGGCGTAGGGTATGGGTTAGGGTTAGGGTTAGTGTTAGTGTTAGGGTTAGGGCATGGTTTAGTGTACGGGTTAGGATTAGGGTACGTGTTAGTGTTAGGTTAGGGGTTAGGGTTAGAGTACGCATTAGGGTTAGGGTAGTTATTAAACCTATCCCACTCTCTAGATACCCCTTAGCACGTAAGGCAATATTATTTGGGGGTGCAGCCATGGAGAAGAGTTTAGACACTAGGATAAGATAAGGAACACACCCATTATAAAGAAATCACATTAGGATTCTCTTTTTAAGCTGTTCCTTAAAACACTAGTGCTTAGGAAATCTATTGGAGGCAGAAGCAGTCAAGGGTAGCCTAGGGTTAGGGTTAGGCTTAGGGTTATGTTTAGGGTACGGCTTGGGGAATGGGTTCGGGGAGGGGTTCGGGTACGGCATAGGGTATGGGTTAGGGTTAGGGTTAGGGTTAGTGTTAGGGTTAGGGCTCGGTTTAGGGTACGGGTTAGGATTAGGGTACGTGTTAGGGTTAGGGTAGGGGTTAGGGTTAGGGTATGCGTAAGGGTTAGGGTAGTTATTAAACCTATCCCACTCTCTAGATACCCCTTAGCACGTAAAGGAATATTATTTGGGGGTCCAGCCATGGAGAAGAGTTTAGACACTAGGATAAGATAAGGAACACACCCATTATAAAGAAATCACATTAGGATTCTCTTTTTAAGCTGTTCCTTAAAACACTAGTGCTTAGGAAATCTATTGGAGGCAGAAGCAGTCAAGGGTAGCCTAGGGTTAGGGTTAGGCTTAGGGTTAGGCTTAGGGTACGGCTTAGGGTACGGGTTCGGGGAGGGGTGCGGGTACGGCGTAGGGTATGGGTTAGGGTTAGGGTTAGTGTTAGGGTTAGGGCTCGGTTTAGTGTACAGGTTAGTATTAGGGTACGTGTTAGGGTTAGGGTAGGGGTTAGGGTTAGGGTACGCGTTAGGGTTAGGGTAGTTATTAAACCTATCCCACTCTCTAGATACCCCTTAGCACGTAAAGGAATATTATTTGAGGGTCCAGCCATGGAGAAGAGTTTAGACACTAGGATAAGATAAGGAACACACCCATTATAAAGAAATCACATTAGGATTCTCTTTTTAAGCTGTTCCTTAAAACACTAGTGCTTAGGAAATCTATTGGAGGCAGAAGCAGTCAAGGGTAGCCTAGGGTTAGGGTTAGGCTTAGGGTTAGGCTTAGGGTACGGCTTAGGGTACGGGTTCGGGGAGGGTTTCGGGTACGGTGTAGGGTATGGGTTAGGGTTAGGGTTAGGGTTAGTGTTAGGGTTAGGGCTCGGTTTAGGGTACGGGTTAGGATTAGGGTACGTGTTAGGGTTAGGGTAGGGGTTAGGGTTAGGGTACGCGTTAGGGTTAGGGTAGTTATTAAACCTATCCCACTCTCTAGATACCCCTTAGCACGTAAAGGAATATTATTTGGGGGTCCAGCCATGGAGAAGAGTTTAGACACTAGGATAAGATAAGGAACACACCCATTATAAAGAAATCACATTAGGATTCTCTTTTTAAGCTGTTCCTTAAAACACTAGTGCTTAGGAAATCTATTGGAGGCAGAAGCAGTCAAGGGTAGCCTAGGGTTAGGGTTAGGCTTAGGGTTAGGCTTAGGGTACGGCTTAGGGTACGGGTTCGGGGAGGGGTGCGGGTACGGCGTAGGGTATGGGTTAGGGTTAGGGTTAGGGTTAGTGTTAGGGTTAGGGCTCGGTTTAGGGTACGGTTAGGATTAGGGTACGTGTTAGGTTTAGGGTAGGGGTTAGGGTTAGGGTACGCGTTAGGGTTAGGGTAGTTAGTAAACCTATCCCACTCTCTAGATACCCCTTAGCACGTAAAGGAATATTATTTGGGGTTCCAGCCATGGAGAAGAATTTAGACACTAGGATAAGATAAGGAACACACCCATTATAAAGAAATCACATTAGGATTCTCTTTTTAAGCTGTTGCTTAAAACACTAGTGCTTAGGAAATCTATTGGAGGCAGAAGCAGTCAAGGGTAGCCTAGGGTTAGTGTTAGGCTTAGGGTTAGGCTTAGGGTACGGCTTAGAGTACGGGTTTGGGGAGGGGTTCAGGTACGGCGTAGGGTATGGGTTAGGGTTAGGGTTAGTGTTAGTGTTAGGGTTAGGGCTCGGTTTAGGGTACGGGTTAGGATTAGGGTACGTGTTAGGGTTAGGGTAGGGGTTAGGGTTAGAGTACGCATTAGGTTTAGGGTAGTTATTAAACCTATCCCACTCTCTAGATACCCCTTAGCACGTAAGGCAATATTATTTGGGGGTGCAGCCATGGAGAAGAGTTTAGACACTAGGATAAGATAAGGAACACACCCATTATAAAGAAATCACATTAGGATTCTCTTTTTAAGCTGTTCCTTAAAACACTAGTGCTTAGGAAATCTATTGGAGGCAGAAGCAGTCAAGGGTAGCCTAGGGTTAGGGTTAGGCTTAGGGTTAGGTTTAGGGTACGGCTTGGGGAATGGGTTCGGGGAGGGGTTCGGGTACGGCGTAGGGTATGGGTTAGGGTTATGGTTAGGGTTAGTGTTAGGGTTAGGGCTCGGTTTAGGGTACGGGTTAGGATTAGGGTACGTGTTAGGGTTAGGGTAGGGGTTAGGGTTAGGGTATGCGTTAGGGTTAGGGTAGTTATTAAACCTATCCCACTCTCTAGATACCCCTTAGCACGTAAAGGAATATTATTTGGGGGTCCAGCCATGGAGAAGAGTTTAGACACTAGGATAAGATAAGGAACACACCCATTATAAAGAAATCACATTAGGATTCTCTTTTTAAGCTGTTCCTTAAAACACTAGTGCTTAGGAAATCTATTGGAGGCAGAAGCAGTCAAGGGTAGCCTAGGGTTAGTGTTAGGTTTAGGGTTAGGCTTAGGGTACGGCTTTCGGTACGGGTTTGGGGAGGGGTTCAGGTACGGCGTAGGGTATGGGTTAGGGTTAGGGTTAGTGTTAGTGTTAGGGTTAGGGCTCGGTTTAGGGTACGGGTTAGGATTAGGGTACGTGTTAGTGTTAGGTTAGGGGTTAGGGTTAGAGTACGCATTAGGGTTAGGGTAGTTATTAAACCTATCCCACTCTCTAGATACCCCTTAGCACGTAAGGCAATATTATTTGGGGGTGCAGCCATGGAGAAGAGTTTAGACACTAGGATAAGATAAGGAACACACCCATTATAAAGAAATCACATTAGGATTCTCTTTTTAAGCTGTTCCTTAAAACACTAGTGCTTAGGAAATCTATTGGAGGCAGAAGCAGTCAAGGGTAGCCTAGTGTTAGGGTTAGGCTTAGGGTTAGGTTTAGGGTACGGCTTGGGGTATGGGTTCGGGGAGGTGTTCGTGTACGGCGTAGGGTATGGGTTAGGGTTAGGGTTTGGGTTAGTGTTAGGGTTAGGGCTCGGTTTAGGGTACGGGTTAGGATTAGGGTACGTGTTAGGGTTAGGGTAGGGGTTAGGGTTAGGTTACGCGTTAGGGCTAGGGTAGTTAGTAAACCTATCCCACTCTCTAGCTCCCCCTTAGCACGTAAAGGAATATTATTTGGGGGTCCAGCCATGGAGAAGAGTTTAGACACTAGGATAAGATAAGGAACACACCCATTATAAAGAAATCACTTTAGGATTCTCTTTTTAAGCTGTTCCTTAAAACACTACTGCTTAGGAAATCAATTGGAGGCAGAAGCAGTCAAGGGTAGCCTAGGGTTAGGGTTAGGCTTAGGGTTAGGTTTAGGGTATGGCTTAGGGTACGAGTTCGGGGAGGGGTTCGGGTACGGCGTAGGGTATGGGTTAGGGTTAGGGTTAGGGTTAGTGTTAGGGTTAGGGCTCGGTTTAGGGTACAGGTTAGGATTAGGGTACGTGTTAGGGTTAGGGTAGGGGTTAGGGTTAGGGTACGCGTTAGGGTTAGGGTAGTTATTAAACCTATCCCACTCTCTAGATACCCCTTAGCACGTAAGGGAATATTATTTGGGGGTGCAGCCATGGAGAAGAGTTTAGACACTAGGATAAGATAAGGAACACACCCATTATAAAGAAATCACTTTAGGATTCTCTTTTTAAGCTGTTCGTTAAAACACTAGTGCTTAGGAAATCTATTGGAGGCAGAAGCAGTCAAGGGTAGCCTAGGGTTAGGGTTAGGCTTAGGGTTAGTCTTAGGGTACGGCTTAGGGTACGGGTTCAGGGAGGGGTGCGGGTACGGCGTAGGGTATGGGTTAGGGTTAGGGTTAGTGTTAGTGTTAGGGTTAGGGCTCGGTTTAGTGTACGGGTTAGGATTAGGGTACGTGTTAGTGTTAGGGTAGTTAGTAAACCTATCCCACTCTCTAGATACCCCTTAGCACGTAAAGGAATATTATTTGGGGTTCCAGCCATGGAGAAGAATTTAGACACTAGGATAAGATAAGGAACACACCCATTATAAAGAAATCACATTAGGATTCTCTTTTTAAGCTGTTGCTTAAAACACTAGTGCTTAGGAAATCTATTGGAGGCAGAAGCAGTCAAGGGTAGCCTAGGGTTAGTGTTAGGCTTAGGGTTAGGCTTAGGGTACGGCTTAGAGTACGGGTTTGGGGAGGGGTTCAGGTACGGCGTAGGGTATGGGTTAGGGTTAGGGTTAGTGTTAGTGTTAGGGTTAGGGCTCGGTTTAGGGTACGGGTTAGGATTAGGGTACGTGTTAGTGTTAGGGTAGGGGTTAGGGTTAGAGTACGCATTAGGTTTAGGGTAGTTATTAAACCTATCCCACTCTCTAGATACCCCTTAGCACGTAAGGCAATATTATTTGGGGGTGCAGCCATGGAGAAGAGTTTAGACACTAGGATAAGATAAGGAACACACCCATTATAAAGAAATCACATTAGGATTCTCTTTTTAAGCTGTTCCTTAAAACACTAGTGCTTAGGAAATCTATTGGAGGCAGAAGCAGTCAAGGGTAGCCTAGGGTTAGGGTTAGGCTTAGGGTTAGGTTTAGGGTACGGCTTGGGGAATGGGTTCGGGGAGGGGTTCGGGTACGGCGTAGGGTATGGGTTAGGGTTATGGTTAGGGTTAGTGTTAGGGTTAGGGCTCGGTTTAGGGTACGGGTTAGGATTAGGGTACGTGTTAGGGTTAGGGTAGGGGTTAGGGTTAGGGTATGCGTTAGGGTTAGGGTAGTTATTAAACCTATCCCACTCTCTAGATACCCCTTAGCACGTAAAGGAATATTATTTGGGGGTCCAGCCATGGAGAAGAGTTTAGACACTAGGATAAGATAAGGAACACACCCATTATAAAGAAATCACATTAGGATTCTCTTTTTAAGCTGTTCCTTAAAACACTAGTGCTTAGGAAATCTATTGGAGGCAGAAGCAGTCAAGGGTAGCCTAGGGTTAGTGTTAGGTTTAGGGTTAGGCTTAGGGTACGGCTTTCGGTACGGGTTTGGGGAGGGGTTCAGGTACGGCGTAGGGTATGGGTTAGGGTTAGGGTTAGTGTTAGTGTTAGGGTTAGGGCTCGGTTTAGGGTACGGGTTAGGATTAGGGTACGTGTTAGTGTTAGGTTAGGGGTTAGGGTTAGAGTACGCATTAGGGTTAGGGTAGTTATTAAACCTATCCCACTCTCTAGATACCCCTTAGCACGTAAGGCAATATTATTTGGGGGTGCAGCCATGGAGAAGAGTTTAGACACTAGGATAAGATAAGGAACACACCCATTATAAAGAAATCACATTAGGATTCTCTTTTTAAGCTGTTCCTTAAAACACTAGTGCTTAGGAAATCTATTGGAGGCAGAAGCAGTCAAGGGTAGCCTAGTGTTAGGGTTAGGCTTAGGGTTAGGTTTAGGGTACGGCTTGGGGTATGGGTTCGGGGAGGTGTTCGTGTACGGCGTAGGGTATGGGTTAGGGTTAGGGTTTGGGTTAGTGTTAGGGTTAGGGCTCGGTTTAGGGTACGGGTTAGGATTAGGGTACGTGTTAGGGTTAGGGTAGGGGTTAGGGTTAGGTTACGCGTTAGGGCTAGGGTAGTTAGTAAACCTATCCCACTCTCTAGCTCCCCCTTAGCACGTAAAGGAATATTATTTGGGGGTCCAGCCATGGAGAAGAGTTTAGACACTAGGATAAGATAAGGAACACACCCATTATAAAGAAATCACTTTAGGATTCTCTTTTTAAGCTGTTCCTTAAAACACTACTGCTTAGGAAATCAATTGGAGGCAGAAGCAGTCAAGGGTAGCCTAGGGTTAGGGTTAGGCTTAGGGTTAGGTTTAGGGTATGGCTTAGGGTACGAGTTCGGGGAGGGGTTCGGGTACGGCGTAGGGTATGGGTTAGGGTTAGGGTTAGGGTTAGTGTTAGGGTTAGGGCTCGGTTTAGGGTACAGGTTAGGATTAGGGTACGTGTTAGGGTTAGGGTAGGGGTTAGGGTTAGGGTACGCGTTAGGGTTAGGGTAGTTATTAAACCTATCCCACTCTCTAGATACCCCTTAGCACGTAAGGGAATATTATTTGGGGGTGCAGCCATGGAGAAGAGTTTAGACACTAGGATAAGATAAGGAACACACCCATTATAAAGAAATCACTTTAGGATTCTCTTTTTAAGCTGTTCGTTAAAACACTAGTGCTTAGGAAATCTATTGGAGGCAGAAGCAGTCAAGGGTAGCCTAGGGTTAGGGTTAGGCTTAGGGTTAGTCTTAGGGTACGGCTTAGGGTACGGGTTCAGGGAGGGGTGCGGGTACGGCGTAGGGTATGGGTTAGGGTTAGGGTTAGTGTTAGTGTTAGGGTTAGGGCTCGGTTTAGTGTACGGGTTAGGATTAGGGTACGTGTTAGTGTTAGGTTAGGGGTTAGGGTTAGAGTACGCATTAGGGTTAGGGTAGTTATTAAACCTATCCCACTCTCTAGATACCCCTTAGCACGTAAGGCAATATTATTTGGGGGTGCAGCCATGGAGAAGAGTTTAGACACTAGGATAAGATAAGGAACACACCCATTATAAAGAAATCACATTAGGATTCTCTTTTTAAGCTGTTCCTTAAAACACTAGTGCTTAGGAAATCTATTGGAGGCAGAAGCAGTCAAGGGTAGCCTAGGGTTAGGGTTAGGCTTAGGGTTATGTTTAGGGTACGGCTTGGGGAATGGGTTCGGGGAGGGGTTCGGGTACGGCATAGGGTATGGGTTAGGGTTAGGGTTAGGGTTAGTGTTAGGGTTAGGGCTCGGTTTAGGGTACGGGTTAGGATTAGGGTACGTGTTAGGGTTAGGGTAGGGGTTAGGGTTAGGGTATGCATTAGGGTTAGGGTAGTTATTAAACCTATCCCACTCTCTAGATACCCCTTAGCACGTAAAGGAATATTATTTGAGGGTCCAGCCATGGAGAAGAGTTTAGACAATAGGATAAGATAAGGAACACACCCATTATAAAGAAATCACATTAGGATTCTCTTTTTAAGCTGTTCCTTAAAACACTAGTGCTTAGGAAATCTATTGGAGGCAGAAGCAGTCAAGGGTAGCCTAGGGTTAGGGTTAGGCTTAGGGTTAGGCTTAGGGTACGGCTTAGGGTACGGGTTCGGGGAGGGTTTCGGGTACGGCGTAGGGTATGGGTTAGGGTTAGGGTTAGGGTTAGTGTTAGGGTTAGGGCTCGGTTTAGGGTACGGGTTAGGATTAGGGTACGTGTTAGGGTTAGGGTAGGGGTTAGGGTTAGGGTACGCGTTAGGGTTAGGGTAGTTAGTAAACCTATCCCACTCTCTAGATACCCCTTAGCACGTAAAGGAATATTATTTGGGGTTCCAGCCATGGAGAAGAATTTAGACACTAGGATAAATAAGGAACACACCCATTATAAAGAAATCACATTAGGATTCTCTTTTTAAGCTGTTGCTTAAAACACTAGTGCTTAGGAAATCTATTGGAGGCAGAAGCAGTCAAGGGTAGCCTAGGGTTAGTGTTAGGCTTAGGGTTAGGCTTAGGGTACGGCTTAGAGTACGGGTTTGGGGAGGGGTTCAGGTACGGCGTAGGGTATGGGTTAGGGTTAGGGTTAGTGTTAGTGTTAGGGTTAGGGCTCGGTTTAGGGTACGGGTTAGGATTAGGGTACGTGTTAGTGTTAGGTTAGGGGTTAGGGTTAGAGTACGCATTAGGGTTAGGGTAGTTATTAAACCTATCCCACTCTCTAGATACCCCTTAGCACGTAAGGCAATATTATTTGGGGGTGCAGCCATGGAGAAGAGTTTAGACACTAGGATAAGATAAGGAACACACCCATTATAAAGAAATCACATTAGGATTCTCTTTTTAAGCTGTTCCTTAAAACACTAGTGCTTAGGAAATCTATTGGAGGCAGAAGCAGTCAAGGGTAGCCTAGTGTTAGGGTTAGGCTTAGGGTTAGGTTTAGGGTACGGCTTGGGGTATGGGTTCGGGGAGGTGTTCGTGTACGGTGTAGGGTATGGGTTAGGGTTAGGGTTTGGGTTAGTGTTAGGGTTAGGGCTCGGTTTAGGGTACGGGTTAGGATTAGGGTACGTGTTAGGGTTAGGGTAGGGGTTAGGGTTAGGTTACGCGTTAGGGCTAGGGTAGTTAGTAAACCTATCCCACTCTCTAGCTCCCCCTTAGCACGTAAAGGAATATTATTTGGGGGTCCAGCCATGGAGAAGAGTTTAGACACTAGGATAAGATAAGGAACACACCCATTATAAAGAAATCACTTTAGGATTCTCTTTTTAAGCTGTTCCTTAAAACACTACTGCTTAGGAAATCAATTGGAGGCAGAAGCAGTCAAGGGTAGCCTAGGGTTAGGGTTAGGCTTAGGGTTAGGTTTAGGGTATGGCTTAGGGTACGAGTTCGGGGAGGGGTGCGGGTACGGCGTAGGGTATGGGTTAGGGTTAGGGTTAGGGTTAGTGTTAGGGTTAGGGCTCGGTTTAGGGTACAGGTTAGGATTAGGGTACGTGTTAGGGTTAGGGTAGGGGTTAGGGTTAGGGTACGCGTTAGGGTTAGGGTAGTTATTAAACCTATCCCACTCTCTAGATACCCCTTAGCACGTAAGGGAATATTATTTGGGGGTGCAGCCATGGAGAAGAGTTTAGACACTAGGATAAGATAAGGAACACACCCATTATAAAGAAATCACATTAGGATTCTCTTTTTAAGCTGTTCCTTAAAACAGTAGTGCTTAGGAAATCTATTGGAGGCAGAAGCAGTCAAGGGTAGCCTAGTGTTAGGGTTAGGCTTAGGGTTAGGCTTAGGGTACGGCTTAGGGTACGGGTTCGGGGAGGGGTGCGGGTACGGCGTAGGGTATGGGTTAGGGTTAGGGTTAGGGTTAGTGTTAGGGTTAGGGCTCGGTTTAGGGTACGGGTTAGGATTAGGGTACGTGTTAGGGTTAGGGTAGGGGTTAGGGTTAGGGTACGCGTTAGGGTTAGGGTAGTTATTAAACCTATCCCACTCTCTAGATACCCCTTAGCACGTAAAGGAATATTATTTGGGGGTCCAGCCATGGAGAAGAGTTTAGACACTAGGATAAGATAAGGAACACACCCATTATAAAGAAATCACATTAGGATTCTCTTTTTAAGCTGTTCGTTAAAACACTAGTGCTTAGGAAATCTATTGGAGGCAGAAGCAGTCAAGGGTAGCCTAGGGTTAGGGTTAGGCTTAGGGTTAGTCTTAGGGTACGGCTTAGGGTACGGGTTCAGGGAGGGGTGCGGGTACGGCGTAGGGTATGGGTTAGGGTTAGGGTTAGGGTTAGTGTTAGGGTTAGGGCTCGGTTTAGGGTACGGGTTAGGATTAGGGTACGTGTTAGGGTTAGGGTAGGGGTTAGGGTTAGGGTACGCGTTAGGGTTAGGGTAGTTATTAAACCTATCCCAATCTCTAGATACCCCTTAGCACGTAAAGGAATATTATTTGAGGGTCCAGCCATGGAGAAAAGTTTAGACACTAGGATAAGATAAGGAACACACCCATTATAAAGAAATCACATTAGGATTCTCTTTTTAAGCTGTTCCTTAAAACACTAGTGCTTAGGAAATCTATTGGAGGCAGAAGCAGTCAAGGGTAGCCTAGGGTTAGGGTTAGGCTTAGGGTTATGCTTAGGGTACGGCTTAGGGTACGAGTTCAGGGAGGGTTTCGGGTACGGCGTAGGGTATGGGTTAGGGTTAGGGTTAGGGTTAGTGTTAGGGTTAGGGCTCGGTTTAGGGTACGGGTTAGGATTAGGGTACGTGTTAGGGTTAGGGTAGGGGTTAGGGTTAGGGTACGCGTTAGGGTTAGGGTAGTTATTAAACCTATCCCACTCTCTAGATACCCCTTAGCACGTAAAGGAATATTATTTGGGGGTGCAGCCATGGAGAAGAGTTTAGACACTAGGATAAGATAAGGAATACACCCATTATAAAGAAATCACTTTAGGATTCTCTTTTTAAGCTGTTCCTTAAAACAGTAGTGCTTAGGAAATCTATTGGAGGCAGAAGCAGTCAAGGGTAGCCTAGGGTTAGGGTTAGGCTTAGGGTTAGGGTTAGGGTACGGCTTGGGGTATGGGTTCGGGGAGGTGTTCGTGTACGGCGTAGGGTATGGGTTAGGGTTAGGGTTTGGGTTAGTGTTAGGGTTAGGGCTCGGTTTAGGGTACGGGTTAGGATTAGGGTACGTGTTAGGGTTAGGGTAGGGGTTAGGGTTAGGATACGCGTTAGGGCTAGGGTAGTTAGTAAACCTATCCCACTCTCTAGATACCCCTTAGCACGTAAAGGAATATTATTTGGGGTTCCAGCCATGGAGAAGAATTTAGACACTAGGATAAGATAAGGAACACACCCATTATAAAGAAATCACATTAGGATTCTCTTTTTAAGCTGTTCCTTAAAACACTAGTGCTTAGGAAATCTATTGGAGGCAGAAGCAGTCAAGGGTAGCCTAGGGTTAGTGTTAGGCTTAGGGTTAGGCTTAGGGTACGGCTTAGAGTACGGGTTTGGGGAGGGGTTCAGGTACGGCGTAGGGTATGGGTTAGGGTTAGGGTTAGTGTTAGTGTTAGGGTTAGGGCTCGGTTTAGGGTACGGGTTAGGATTAGGGTACGTGTTAGTGTTAGGGTAGGGGTTAGGGTTAGAGTACGCATTAGGTTTAGGGTAGTTATTAAACCTATCCCACTCTCTAGATACCCCTTAGCACGTAAGGCAATATTATTTGGGGGTGCAGCCATGGAGAAGAGTTTAGACACTAGGATAAGATAAGGAACACACCCATTATAAAGAAATCACATTAGGATTCTCTTTTTAAGCTGTTCCTTAAAACACTAGTGCTTAGGAAATCTATTGGAGGCAGAAGCAGTCAAGGGTAGCCTAGGGTTAGGGTTAGGCTTAGGGTTAGGTTTAGGGTATGGCTTAGGGTACGAGTTCGGGGAGGGGTTCGGGTACGGCGTAGGGTATGGGTTAGGGTTAGGGTTAGGGTTAGTGTTAGGGTTAGGGCTCGGTTTAGGGTACAGGTTAGGATTAGGGTACGTGTTAGGGTTAGGGTAGGGGTTAGGGTTAGGGTACGCGTTAGGGTTAGGGTAGTTATTAAACCTATCCCACTCTCTAGATACCCCTTAGCACGTAAGGGAATATTATTTGGGGGTGCAGCCATGGAGAAGAGTTTAGACACTAGGATAAGATAAGGAACACACCCATTATAAAGAAATCACTTTAGGATTCTCTTTTTAAGCTGTTCCTTAAAACACTAGTGCTTAGGAAATCTATTGGAGGCAGAAGCAGTCAAGGGTAGCCTAGGGTTAGGGTTAGGCTTAGGGTTAGTCTTAGGGTACGGCTTAGGGTACGGGTTCAGGGAGGGGTGCGGGTACGGCGTAGGGTATGGGTTAGGGTTAGGGTTAGGGTTAGTGTTAGGGTTAGGGCTCGGTTTAGGGTACGGGTTAGGATTAGGGTACGTGTTAGGGTTAGGGTAGGGGTTAGGGTTAGAGTACGCATTAGGGTTAGGGTAGTTATTAAACCTATCCCACTCTCTAGATACCCCTTAGCACGTAAGGCAATATTATTTGGGGGTGCAGCCATGGAGAAGAGTTTAGACACTAGGATAAGATAAGGAACACACCCATTATAAAGAAATCACATTAGGATTCTCTTTTTAAGCTGTTCCTTAAAACACTAGTGCTTAGGAAATCTATTGGAGGCAGAAGCAGTCAAGGGTAGCCTAGGGTTAGGGTTAGGCTTAGGGTTATGTTTAGGGTACGGCTTGGGGAATGGGTTCGGGGAGGGGTTCGGGTACGGCATAGGGTATGGGTTAGGGTTAGGGTTAGGGTTAGTGTTAGGGTTAGGGCTCGGTTTAGGGTACGGGTTAGGATTAGGGTACGTGTTAGGGTTAGGGTAGGGGTTAGGGTTAGGGTATGCATTAGGGTTAGGGTAGTTATTAAACCTATCCCACTCTCTAGATACCCCTTAGCACGTAAAGGAATATTATTTGAGGGTCCAGCCATGGAGAAGAGTTTAGACAATAGGATAAGATAAGGAACACACCCATTATAAAGAAATCACATTAGGATTCTCTTTTTAAGCTGTTCCTTAAAACACTAGTGCTTAGGAAATCTATTGGAGGCAGAAGCAGTCAAGGGTAGCCTAGGGTTAGGGTTAGGCTTAGGGTTAGGCTTAGGGTACGGCTTAGGGTACGGGTTCGGGGAGGGTTTCGGGTACGGCGTAGGGTATGGGTTAGGGTTAGGGTTAGGGTTAGTGTTAGGGTTAGGGCTCGGTTTAGGGTACGGGTTAGGATTAGGGTACGTGTTAGGGTTAGGGTAGGGGTTAGGGTTAGGGTACGCGTTAGGGTTAGGGTAGTTAGTAAACCTATCCCACTCTCTAGATACCCCTTAGCACGTAAAGGAATATTATTTGGGGTTCCAGCCATGGAGAAGAATTTAGACACTAGGATAAATAAGGAACACACCCATTATAAAGAAATCACATTAGGATTCTCTTTTTAAGCTGTTGCTTAAAACACTAGTGCTTAGGAAATCTATTGGAGGCAGAAGCAGTCAAGGGTAGCCTAGGGTTAGTGTTAGGCTTAGGGTTAGGCTTAGGGTACGGCTTAGAGTACGGGTTTGGGGAGGGGTTCAGGTACGGCGTAGGGTATGGGTTAGGGTTAGGGTTAGTGTTAGTGTTAGGGTTAGGGCTCGGTTTAGGGTACGGGTTAGGATTAGGGTACGTGTTAGTGTTAGGTTAGGGGTTAGGGTTAGAGTACGCATTAGGGTTAGGGTAGTTATTAAACCTATCCCACTCTCTAGATACCCCTTAGCACGTAAGGCAATATTATTTGGGGGTGCAGCCATGGAGAAGAGTTTAGACACTAGGATAAGATAAGGAACACACCCATTATAAAGAAATCACATTAGGATTCTCTTTTTAAGCTGTTCCTTAAAACACTAGTGCTTAGGAAATCTATTGGAGGCAGAAGCAGTCAAGGGTAGCCTAGTGTTAGGGTTAGGCTTAGGGTTAGGTTTAGGGTACGGCTTGGGGTATGGGTTCGGGGAGGTGTTCGTGTACGGTGTAGGGTATGGGTTAGGGTTAGGGTTTGGGTTAGTGTTAGGGTTAGGGCTCGGTTTAGGGTACGGGTTAGGATTAGGGTACGTGTTAGGGTTAGGGTAGGGGTTAGGGTTAGGTTACGCGTTAGGGCTAGGGTAGTTAGTAAACCTATCCCACTCTCTAGCTCCCCCTTAGCACGTAAAGGAATATTATTTGGGGGTCCAGCCATGGAGAAGAGTTTAGACACTAGGATAAGATAAGGAACACACCCATTATAAAGAAATCACTTTAGGATTCTCTTTTTAAGCTGTTCCTTAAAACACTACTGCTTAGGAAATCAATTGGAGGCAGAAGCAGTCAAGGGTAGCCTAGGGTTAGGGTTAGGCTTAGGGTTAGGTTTAGGGTATGGCTTAGGGTACGAGTTCGGGGAGGGGTGCGGGTACGGCGTAGGGTATGGGTTAGGGTTAGGGTTAGGGTTAGTGTTAGGGTTAGGGCTCGGTTTAGGGTACAGGTTAGGATTAGGGTACGTGTTAGGGTTAGGGTAGGGGTTAGGGTTAGGGTACGCGTTAGGGTTAGGGTAGTTATTAAACCTATCCCACTCTCTAGATACCCCTTAGCACGTAAGGGAATATTATTTGGGGGTGCAGCCATGGAGAAGAGTTTAGACACTAGGATAAGATAAGGAACACACCCATTATAAAGAAATCACATTAGGATTCTCTTTTTAAGCTGTTCCTTAAAACAGTAGTGCTTAGGAAATCTATTGGAGGCAGAAGCAGTCAAGGGTAGCCTAGGGTTAGGGTTAGGCTTAGGGGTAGGCTTAGGGTACGGCTTAGGGTACGGGTTCGGGGAGGGGTGCGGGTACGGCGTAGGGTATGGGTTAGGGTTAGGGTTAGGGTTAGTGTTAGGGTTAGGGCTCGGTTTAGGGTACGGGTTAGGATTAGGGTACGTGTTAGGGTTAGGGTAGGGGTTAGGGTTAGGGTACGCGTTAGGGTTAGGGTAGTTATTAAACCTATCCCACTCTCTAGATACCCCTTAGCACGTAAAGGAATATTATTTGGGGGTCCAGCCATGGAGAAGAGTTTAGACACTAGGATAAGATAAGGAACACACCCATTATAAAGAAATCACATTAGGATTCTCTTTTTAAGCTGTTCGTTAAAACACTAGTGCTTAGGAAATCTATTGGAGGCAGAAGCAGTCAAGGGTAGCCTAGGGTTAGGGTTAGGCTTAGGGTTAGTCTTAGGGTACGGCTTAGGGTACGGGTTCAGGGAGGGGTGCGGGTACGGCGTAGGGTATGGGTTAGGGTTAGGGTTAGGGTTAGTGTTAGGGTTAGGGCTCGGTTTAGGGTACGGGTTAGGATTAGGGTACGTGTTAGGGTTAGGGTAGGGGTTAGGGTTAGGGTACGCGTTAGGGTTAGGGTAGTTATTAAACCTATCCCAATCTCTAGATACCCCTTAGCACGTAAAGGAATATTATTTGAGGGTCCAGCCATGGAGAAAAGTTTAGACACTAGGATAAGATAAGGAACACACCCATTATAAAGAAATCACATTAGGATTCTCTTTTTAAGCTGTTCCTTAAAACACTAGTGCTTAGGAAATCTATTGGAGGCAGAAGCAGTCAAGGGTAGCCTAGGGTTAGGGTTAGGCTTAGGGTTATGCTTAGGGTACGGCTTAGGGTACGAGTTCAGGGAGGGTTTCGGGTACGGCGTAGGGTATGGGTTAGGGTTAGGGTTAGGGTTAGTGTTAGGGTTAGGGCTCGGTTTAGGGTACGGGTTAGGATTAGGGTACGTGTTAGGGTTAGGGTAGGGGTTAGGGTTAGGGTACGCGTTAGGGTTAGGGTAGTTATTAAACCTATCCCACTCTCTAGATACCCCTTAGCACGTAAAGGAATATTATTTGGGGGTGCAGCCATGGAGAAGAGTTTAGACACTAGGATAAGATAAGGAATACACCCATTATAAAGAAATCACTTTAGGATTCTCTTTTTAAGCTGTTCCTTAAAACAGTAGTGCTTAGGAAATCTATTGGAGGCAGAAGCAGTCAAGGGTAGCCTAGGGTTAGGGTTAGGCTTAGGGTTAGGGTTAGGGTACGGCTTGGGGTATGGGTTCGGGGAGGTGTTCGTGTACGGCGTAGGGTATGGGTTAGGGTTAGGGTTTGGGTTAGTGTTAGGGTTAGGGCTCGGTTTAGGGTACGGGTTAGGATTAGGGTACGTGTTAGGGTTAGGGTAGGGGTTAGGGTTAGGATACGCGTTAGGGCTAGGGTAGTTAGTAAACCTATCCCACTCTCTAGCTCCCCCTTAGCACGTAAAGGAATATTATTTGGGGGTCCAGCCATGGAGAAGAGTTTAGACACTAGGATAAGATAAGGAACACACCCATTATAAAGAAATCACATTAGGATTCTCTTTTTAAGCTGTTCCTTAAAACACTACTGCTTAGGAAATCAATTGGAGGCAGAAGCAGTCAAGGGTAGCCTAGGGTTAGGGTTAGGCTTAGGGTTAGGTTTAGGGTATGGCTTAGGGTACGGGTTCGGGGAGGGGTGCGGGTACGGCGTAGGGTATGGGTTAGGGTTAGGGTTAGTGTTAGTGTTAGGGTTAGGGCTCGGTTTAGTGTACGGGTTAGGATTAGGGTACGTGTTAGTGTTAGGTTAGGGGTTAGGGTTAGAGTACGCATTAGGGTTAGGGTAGTTATTAAACCTATCCCACTCTCTAGATACCCCTTAGCACGTAAGGCAATATTATTTGGGGGTGCAGCCATGGAGAAGAGTTTAGACACTAGGATAAGATAAGGAACACACCCATTATAAAGAAATCACATTAGGATTCTCTTTTTAAGCTGTTCCTTAAAACACTAGTGCTTAGGAAATCTATTGGAGGCAGAAGCAGTCAAGGGTAGCCTAGGGTTAGGGTTAGGCTTAGGGTTATGTTTAGGGTACGGCTTGGGGAATGGGTTCGGGGAGGGGTTCGGGTACGGCATAGGGTATGGGTTAGGGTTAGGGTTAGGGTTAGTGTTAGGGTTAGGGCTCGGTTTAGGGTACGGGTTAGGATTAGGGTACGTGTTAGGGTTAGGGTAGGGGTTAGGGTTAGGGTATGCATTAGGGTTAGGGTAGTTATTAAACCTATCCCACTCTCTAGATACCCCTTAGCACGTAAAGGAATATTATTTGAGGGTCCAGCCATGGAGAAGAGTTTAGACAATAGGATAAGATAAGGAACACACCCATTATAAAGAAATCACATTAGGATTCTCTTTTTAAGCTGTTCCTTAAAACACTAGTGCTTAGGAAATCTATTGGAGGCAGAAGCAGTCAAGGGTAGCCTAGGGTTAGGGTTAGGCTTAGGGTTAGGCTTAGGGTACGGCTTAGGGTACGGGTTCGGGGAGGGTTTCGGGTACGGCGTAGGGTATGGGTTAGGGTTAGGGTTAGGGTTAGTGTTAGGGTTAGGGCTCGGTTTAGGGTACGGGTTAGGATTAGGGTACGTGTTAGGGTTAGGGTAGGGGTTAGGGTTAGGGTACGCGTTAGGGTTAGGGTAGTTAGTAAACCTATCCCACTCTCTAGATACCCCTTAGCACGTAAAGGAATATTATTTGGGGTTCCAGCCATGGAGAAGAATTTAGACACTAGGATAAATAAGGAACACACCCATTATAAAGAAATCACATTAGGATTCTCTTTTTAAGCTGTTGCTTAAAACACTAGTGCTTAGGAAATCTATTGGAGGCAGAAGCAGTCAAGGGTAGCCTAGGGTTAGTGTTAGGCTTAGGGTTAGGCTTAGGGTACGGCTTAGAGTACGGGTTTGGGGAGGGGTTCAGGTACGGCGTAGGGTATGGGTTAGGGTTAGGGTTAGTGTTAGTGTTAGGGTTAGGGCTCGGTTTAGGGTACGGGTTAGGATTAGGGTACGTGTTAGTGTTAGGTTAGGGGTTAGGGTTAGAGTACGCATTAGGGTTAGGGTAGTTATTAAACCTATCCCACTCTCTAGATACCCCTTAGCACGTAAGGCAATATTATTTGGGGGTGCAGCCATGGAGAAGAGTTTAGACACTAGGATAAGATAAGGAACACACCCATTATAAAGAAATCACATTAGGATTCTCTTTTTAAGCTGTTCCTTAAAACACTAGTGCTTAGGAAATCTATTGGAGGCAGAAGCAGTCAAGGGTAGCCTAGTGTTAGGGTTAGGCTTAGGGTTAGGTTTAGGGTACGGCTTGGGGTATGGGTTCGGGGAGGTGTTCGTGTACGGTGTAGGGTATGGGTTAGGGTTAGGGTTTGGGTTAGTGTTAGGGTTAGGGCTCGGTTTAGGGTACGGGTTAGGATTAGGGTACGTGTTAGGGTTAGGGTAGGGGTTAGGGTTAGGTTACGCGTTAGGGCTAGGGTAGTTAGTAAACCTATCCCACTCTCTAGCTCCCCCTTAGCACGTAAAGGAATATTATTTGGGGGTCCAGCCATGGAGAAGAGTTTAGACACTAGGATAAGATAAGGAACACACCCATTATAAAGAAATCACTTTAGGATTCTCTTTTTAAGCTGTTCCTTAAAACACTACTGCTTAGGAAATCAATTGGAGGCAGAAGCAGTCAAGGGTAGCCTAGGGTTAGGGTTAGGCTTAGGGTTAGGTTTAGGGTATGGCTTAGGGTACGAGTTCGGGGAGGGGTGCGGGTACGGCGTAGGGTATGGGTTAGGGTTAGGGTTAGGGTTAGTGTTAGGGTTAGGGCTCGGTTTAGGGTACAGGTTAGGATTAGGGTACGTGTTAGGGTTAGGGTAGGGGTTAGGGTTAGGGTACGCGTTAGGGTTAGGGTAGTTATTAAACCTATCCCACTCTCTAGATACCCCTTAGCACGTAAGGGAATATTATTTGGGGGTGCAGCCATGGAGAAGAGTTTAGACACTAGGATAAGATAAGGAACACACCCATTATAAAGAAATCACATTAGGATTCTCTTTTTAAGCTGTTCCTTAAAACAGTAGTGCTTAGGAAATCTATTGGAGGCAGAAGCAGTCAAGGGTAGCCTAGGGTTAGGGTTAGGCTTAGGGTTAGGCTTAGGGTACGGCTTAGGGTACGGGTTCGGGGAGGGGTGCGGGTACGGCGTAGGGTATGGGTTAGGGTTAGGGTTAGGGTTAGTGTTAGGGTTAGGGCTCGGTTTAGGGTACGGGTTAGGATTAGGGTACGTGTTAGGGTTAGGGTAGGGGTTAGGGTTAGGGTACGCGTTAGGGTTAGGGTAGTTATTAAACCTATCCCACTCTCTAGATACCCCTTAGCACGTAAAGGAATATTATTTGGGGGTCCAGCCATGGAGAAGAGTTTAGACACTAGGATAAGATAAGGAACACACCCATTATAAAGAAATCACATTAGGATTCTCTTTTTAAGCTGTTCGTTAAAACACTAGTGCTTAGGAAATCTATTGGAGGCAGAAGCAGTCAAGGGTAGCCTAGGGTTAGGGTTAGGCTTAGGGTTAGTCTTAGGGTACGGCTTAGGGTACGGGTTCAGGGAGGGGTGCGGGTACGGCGTAGGGTATGGGTTAGGGTTAGGGTTAGGGTTAGTGTTAGGGTTAGGGCTCGGTTTAGGGTACGGGTTAGGATTAGGGTACGTGTTAGGGTTAGGGTAGGGGTTAGGGTTAGGGTACGCGTTAGGGTTAGGGTAGTTATTAAACCTATCCCAATCTCTAGATACCCCTTAGCACGTAAAGGAATATTATTTGAGGGTCCAGCCATGGAGAAAAGTTTAGACACTAGGATAAGATAAGGAACACACCCATTATAAAGAAATCACATTAGGATTCTCTTTTTAAGCTGTTCCTTAAAACACTAGTGCTTAGGAAATCTATTGGAGGCAGAAGCAGTCAAGGGTAGCCTAGGGTTAGGGTTAGGCTTAGGGTTATGCTTAGGGTACGGCTTAGGGTACGAGTTCAGGGAGGGTTTCGGGTACGGCGTAGGGTATGGGTTAGGGTTAGGGTTAGGGTTAGTGTTAGGGTTAGGGCTCGGTTTAGGGTACGGGTTAGGATTAGGGTACGTGTTAGGGTTAGGGTAGGGGTTAGGGTTAGGGTACGCGTTAGGGTTAGGGTAGTTATTAAACCTATCCCACTCTCTAGATACCCCTTAGCACGTAAAGGAATATTATTTGGGGGTGCAGCCATGGAGAAGAGTTTAGACACTAGGATAAGATAAGGAATACACCCATTATAAAGAAATCACTTTAGGATTCTCTTTTTAAGCTGTTCCTTAAAACAGTAGTGCTTAGGAAATCTATTGGAGGCAGAAGCAGTCAAGGGTAGCCTAGGGTTAGGGTTAGGCTTAGGGTTAGGGTTAGGGTACGGCTTGGGGTATGGGTTCGGGGAGGTGTTCGTGTACGGCGTAGGGTATGGGTTAGGGTTAGGGTTTGGGTTAGTGTTAGGGTTAGGGCTCGGTTTAGGGTACGGGTTAGGATTAGGGTACGTGTTAGGGTTAGGGTAGGGGTTAGGGTTAGGATACGCGTTAGGGCTAGGGTAGTTAGTAAACCTATCCCACTCTCTAGCTCCCCCTTAGCACGTAAAGGAATATTATTTGGGGGTCCAGCCATGGAGAAGAGTTTAGACACTAGGATAAGATAAGGAACACACCCATTATAAAGAAATCACATTAGGATTCTCTTTTTAAGCTGTTCCTTAAAACACTACTGCTTAGGAAATCAATTGGAGGCAGAAGCAGTCAAGGGTAGCCTAGGGTTAGGGTTAGGCTTAGGGTTAGGTTTAGGGTATGGCTTAGGGTACGGGTTCGGGGAGGGGTGCGGGTACGGCGTAGGGTATGGGTTAGGGTTAGGGTTAGGGTTAGTGTTAGGGTTAGGCCTCGGTTTAGGGTACAGGTTAGGATTAGGGTACGTGTTAGGGTTAGGGTAGGGGTTAGGGTTAGGGTACGCGTTAGGGTTAGGGTAGTTATTAAACCTATCCCACTCTCTAGATACCCCTTAGCACGTAAGGGAATATTATTTGGGGGTGCAGCCATGGAGAAGAGTTTAGACACTAGGATAAGATAAGGAACACACCCATTATAAAGAAATCACATTAGGATTCTCTTTTTAAGCTGTTCCTTAAAACAGTAGTGCTTAGGAAATCTATTGGAGGCAGAAGCAGTCAAGGGTAGCCTAGGGTTAGGGTTAGGCTTAGGGTTAGGCTTAGGGTACGGCTTAGGTTACGGGTTCGGGGAGGGGTGCGGGTACGGCGTAGGGTATGGGTTAGGGTTAGGGTTAGGGTTAGTGTTAGGGTTAGGGCTCGGTTTAGGGTACGGTTAGGATTAGGGTACGTGTTAGTGTTAGGTTAGGGGTTAGGGTTAGAGTACGCATTAGGGTTAGGGTAGTTATTAAACCTATCCCACTCTCTAGATACCCCTTAGCACGTAAGGCAATATTATTTGGGGGTGCAGCCATGGAGAAGAGTTTAGACACTAGGATAAGATAAGGAACACACCCATTATAAAGAAATCACATTAGGATTCTCTTTTTAAGCTGTTCCTTAAAACACTAGTGCTTAGGAAATCTATTGGAGGCAGAAGCAGTCAAGGGTAGCCTAGGGTTAGGGTTAGGCTTAGGGTTAGGTTTAGGGTACGGCTTGGGGAATGGGTTCGGGGAGGGGTTCGGGTACGGCGTAGGGTATGGGTTAGGGTTAGGGTTAGGGTTAGTGTTAGGGTTAGGGCTCGGTTTAGGGTACGGGTTAGGATTAGGGTACGTGTTAGGGTTAGGGTAGGGTTTAGGGTTAGGGTATGCGTTAGGGTTAGGGTAGTTATTAAACCTATCCCACTCTCTAGATACCCCTTAGCACGTAAAGGAATATTATTTGGGGGTCCAGCCATGGAGAAGAGTTTAGACACTAGGATAAGATAAGGAACACACCCATTATAAAGAAATCACATTAGGATTCTCTTTTTAAGCTGTTCCTTAAAACACTAGTGCTTAGGAAATCTATTGGAGGCAGAAGCAGTCAAGGGTAGCCTAGGGTTAGGGTTAGGCTTAGGGTTAGGCTTAGGGTACGGCTTAGGGTACGGGTTCGGGGAGGGGTGCGGGTACGGCGTAGAGTATGGGTTAGGGTTAGGGTTAGTGTTAGGGTTAGGGCTCGGTTTAGGGTACAGGTTAGTATTAGGGTACGTGTTAGGGTTAGGGTAGGGGTTAGGGTTAGGGTACGCGTTAGGGTTAGGGTAGTTATTAAACCTATCCCACTCTCTAGATACCCCTTAGCACGTAAAGGAATATTATTTGAGGGTCCAGCCATGGAGAAGAGTTTAGACACTAGGATAAGATAAGGAACACACCCATTATAAAGAAATCACATTAGGATTCTCTTTTTAAGCTGTTCCTTAAAACACTAGTGCTTAGGAAATCTATTGGAGGCAGAAGCAGTCAAGGGTAACCTAGCGTTAGGGTTAGGCTTAGGGTTAGGCTTAGGGTACGGCTTAGGGTACGGGTTCGGGGAGGGTTTCGGGTACGGCGTAGGGTATGGGTTAGGGTTAGGGTTAGGGTTATTGTTAGGGTTAGGGCTCGGTTTAGGGTACGGGTTAGGATTAGGGTACGTGTTAGGGTTAGGGTAGGGGTTAGGGTTAGGGTACGCGTTAGGGTTAGGGTAGTTATTAAACCTATCCCACTCTCTAGATACCCCTTAGCACGTAAAGGAATATTATTTGGGGGTCCAGCCATGGAGAAGAGTTTAGACACTAGGATAAGATAAGGAACACACCCATTATAAAGAAATCACATTAGGATTCTCTTTTTAAGCTGTTCCTTAAAACACTAGTGCTTAGGAAATCTATTGGAGGCAGAAGCAGTCAAGGGTAGCCTAGGATAAGGTTAGGCTTAGGGTGAGGCTTAGGGTACGGCTTAGGGTACGGGTTCGGGGAGGGTTTCGGGTACGGCGTAGTGTATGGGTTAGGGTTAGGGTTAGTGTTAGGGTTAGGGCTCGGTTTAGGGTACGGGTTAGGATTAGGGTACGTGTTAGGGTTAGGGTAGGGGTTAGGGTTAGGGTACGCGTTAGGGTTAGGGTAGTTATTAAACCTATCCCACTCTCTAGATACCCCTTAGCACGTAAAGGAATATTATTTGGGGGTCCAGCCATGGAGAAGAGTTTAGACACTAGGATAAGATAAGGAACACACCCATTATAAAGAAATCACTTTAGGATTCTCTTTTTAAGCTGTTCCTTAAAACACTAGTGCTTAGGAAATCTATTGGAGGCAGAAGCAGTCAAGGGTAGCCTAGGGTTAGGGTTAGGCTTAGGGTTAGGCTTAGGGTACGGCTTAGGGTACGGGTTCGGGGAGGGGTGCGGGTACGGCGTAGGGTATGGGTTAGGGTTAGGGTTAGGGTTAGTGTTAGGGTTAGGGCTCGGTTTAGGGTACGGTTAGGATTAGGGTACGTGTTAGGTTTAGGGTAGGGGTTAGGGTTAGGGTACGCGTTAGGGTTAGGGTAGTTATTAAACCTATCCCACTCTCTAGATACCCCTTAGCACGTAAAGGAATATTATTTGGGGGTCCAGCCATGGAGAAGAGTTTAGACACTAGGATAAGATAAGGAACACACCCATTATAAAGAAATCACATTAGGATTCTCTTTTTAAGCTGTTCGTTAAAACACTAGTGCTTAGGAAATCTATTGGAGGCAGAAGCAGTCAAGGGTAGCCTAGGGTTAGGGTTAGGCTTAGGGTTAGTCTTAGGGTACGGCTTAGGGTACGGGTTCAGGGAGGGGTGCGGGTACGGCGTAGGGTATGGGTTAGGGTTAGGGTTAGGGTTAGTGTTAGGGTTAGGGCTCGGTTTAGGGTACGGGTTAGGATTAGGGTACGTGTTAGGGTTAGGGTAGGGGTTAGGGTTAGGGTACGCGTTAGGGTTAGGGTAGTTATTAAACCTATCCCAATCTCTAGATACCCCTTAGCACGTAAAGGAATATTATTTGAGGGTCCAGCCATGGAGAAAAGTTTAGACACTAGGATAAGATAAGGAACACACCCATTATAAAGAAATCACATTAGGATTCTCTTTTTAAGCTGTTCCTTAAAACACTAGTGCTTAGGAAATCTATTGGAGGCAGAAGCAGTCAAGGGTAGCCTAGGGTTAGGGTTAGGCTTAGGGTTATGCTTAGGGTACGGCTTAGGGTACGAGTTCAGGGAGGGTTTCGGGTACGGCGTAGGGTATGGGTTAGGGTTAGGGTTAGGGTTAGTGTTAGGGTTAGGGCTCGGTTTAGGGTACGGGTTAGGATTAGGGTACGTGTTAGGGTTAGGGTAGGGGTTAGGGTTAGGGTACGCGTTAGGGTTAGGGTAGTTATTAAACCTATCCCACTCTCTAGATACCCCTTAGCACGTAAAGGAATATTATTTGGGGGTGCAGCCATGGAGAAGAGTTTAGACACTAGGATAAGATAAGGAATACACCCATTATAAAGAAATCACTTTAGGATTCTCTTTTTAAGCTGTTCCTTAAAACAGTAGTGCTTAGGAAATCTATTGGAGGCAGAAGCAGTCAAGGGTAGCCTAGGGTTAGGGTTAGGCTTAGGGTTAGGGTTAGGGTACGGCTTGGGGTATGGGTTCGGGGAGGTGTTCATGTACGGCGTAGGGTATGGGTTAGGGTTAGGGTTTGGGTTAGTGTTAGGGTTAGGGCTCGGTTTAGGGTACGGGTTAGGATTAGGGTACGTGTTAGGGTTAGGGTAGGGGTTAGGGTAAGGATACGCGTTAGGGCTAGGGTAGTTAGTAAACCTATCCCACTCTCTAGCTCCCCCTTAGCACGTAAAGGAATATTATTTGGGGGTCCAGCCATGGAGAAGAGTTTAGACACTAGGATAAGATAAGGAACACACCCATTATAAAGAAATCACATTAGGATTCTCTTTTTAAGCTGTTCCTTAAAACACTACTGCTTAGGAAATCAATTGGAGGCAGAAGCAGTCAAGGGTAGCCTAGGGTTAGGGTTAGGCTTAGGGTTAGGTTTAGGGTATGGCTTAGGGTACGGGTTCGGGGAGGGGTGCGGGTACGGCGTAGGGTATGGGTTAGGGTTAGGGTTAGTGTTAGTGTTAGGGTTAGGGCTCGGTTTAGTGTACGGGTTAGGATTAGGGTACGTGTTAGTGTTAGGTTAGGGGTTAGGGTTAGAGTACGCATTAGGGTTAGGGTAGTTATTAAACCTATCCCACTCTCTAGATACCCCTTAGCACGTAAGGCAATATTATTTGGGGGTGCAGCCATGGAGAAGAGTTTAGACACTAGGATAAGATAAGGAACACACCCATTATAAAGAAATCACATTAGGATTCTCTTTTTAAGCTGTTCCTTAAAACACTAGTGCTTAGGAAATCTATTGGAGGCAGAAGCAGTCAAGGGTAGCCTAGGGTTAGGGTTAGGCTTAGGGTTATGTTTAGGGTACGGCTTGGGGAATGGGTTCGGGGAGGGGTTCGGGTACGGCATAGGGTATGGGTTAGGGTTAGGGTTAGGGTTAGTGTTAGGGTTAGGGCTCGGTTTAGGGTACGGGTTAGGATTAGGGTACGTGTTAGGGTTAGGGTAGGGGTTAGGGTTAGGGTATGCATTAGGGTTAGGGTAGTTATTAAACCTATCCCACTCTCTAGATACCCCTTAGCACGTAAAGGAATATTATTTGAGGGTCCAGCCATGGAGAAGAGTTTAGACAATAGGATAAGATAAGGAACACACCCATTATAAAGAAATCACATTAGGATTCTCTTTTTAAGCTGTTCCTTAAAACACTAGTGCTTAGGAAATCTATTGGAGGCAGAAGCAGTCAAGGGTAGCCTAGGGTTAGGGTTAGGCTTAGGGTTAGGCTTAGGGTACGGCTTAGGGTACGGGTTCGGGGAGGGTTTCGGGTACGGCGTAGGGTATGTGTTAGGGTTAGGGTTAGGGTTAGTGTTAGGGTTAGGGCTCGGTTTAGGGTACGGGTTAGGATTAGGGTACGTGTTAGGGTTAGGGTAGGGGTTAGGGTTAGGGTACGCGTTAGGGTTAGGGTAGTTAGTAAACCTATCCCACTCTCTAGATACCCCTTAGCACGTAAAGGAATATTATTTGGGGTTCCAGCCATGGAGAAGAATTTAGACACTAGGATAAATAAGGAACACACCCATTATAAAGAAATCACATTAGGATTCTCTTTTTAAGCTGTTGCTTAAAACACTAGTGCTTAGGAAATCTATTGGAGGCAGAAGCAGTCAAGGGTAGCCTAGGGTTAGTGTTAGGCTTAGGGTTAGGCTTAGGGTACGGCTTAGAGTACGGGTTTGGGGAGGGGTTCAGGTACGGCGTAGGGTATGGGTTAGGGTTAGGGTTAGTGTTAGTGTTAGGGTTAGGGCTCGGTTTAGGGTACGGGTTAGGATTAGGGTACGTGTTAGTGTTAGGTTAGGGGTTAGGGTTAGAGTACGCATTAGGGTTAGGGTAGTTATTAAACCTATCCCACTCTCTAGATACCCCTTAGCACGTAAGGCAATATTATTTGGGGGTGCAGCCATGGAGAAGAGTTTAGACACTAGGATAAGATAAGGAACACACCCATTATAAAGAAATCACATTAGGATTCTCTTTTTAAGCTGTTCCTTAAAACACTAGTGCTTAGGAAATCTATTGGAGGCAGAAGCAGTCAAGGGTAGCCTAGTGTTAGGGTTAGGCTTAGGGTTAGGTTTAGGGTACGGCTTGGGGTATGGGTTCGGGGAGGTGTTCGTGTACGGTGTAGGGTATGGGTTAGGGTTAGGGTTTGGGTTAGTGTTAGGGTTAGGGCTCGGTTTAGGGTACGGGTTAGGATTAGGGTACGTGTTAGGGTTAGGGTAGGGGTTAGGGTTAGGTTACGCGTTAGGGCTAGGGTAGTTAGTAAACCTATCCCACTCTCTAGCTCCCCCTTAGCACGTAAAGGAATATTATTTGGGGGTCCAGCCATGGAGAAGAGTTTAGACACTAGGATAAGATAAGGAACACACCCATTATAAAGAAATCACTTTAGGATTCTCTTTTTAAGCTGTTCCTTAAAACACTACTGCTTAGGAAATCAATTGGAGGCAGAAGCAGTCAAGGGTAGCCTAGGGTTAGGGTTAGGCTTAGGGTTAGGTTTAGGGTATGGCTTAGGGTACGAGTTCGGGGAGGGGTGCGGGTACGGCGTAGGGTATGGGTTAGGGTTAGGGTTAGGGTTAGTGTTAGGGTTAGGGCTCGGTTTAGGGTACAGGTTAGGATTAGGGTACGTGTTAGGGTTAGGGTAGGGGTTAGGGTTAGGGTACGCGTTAGGGTTAGGGTAGTTATTAAACCTATCCCACTCTCTAGATACCCCTTAGCACGTAAGGGAATATTATTTGGGGGTGCAGCCATGGAGAAGAGTTTAGACACTAGGATAAGATAAGGAACACACCCATTATAAAGAAATCACATTAGGATTCTCTTTTTAAGCTGTTCCTTAAAACAGTAGTGCTTAGGAAATCTATTGGAGGCAGAAGCAGTCAAGGGTAGCCTAGGGTTAGGGTTAGGCTTAGGGTTAGGCTTAGGGTACGGCTTAGGGTACGGGTTCGGGGAGGGGTGCGGGTACGGCGTAGGGTATGGGTTAGGGTTAGGGTTAGGGTTAGTGTTAGGGTTAGGGCTCGGTTTAGGGTACGGGTTAGGATTAGGGTACGTGTTAGGGTTAGGGTAGGGGTTAGGGTTAGGGTACGCGTTAGGGTTAGGGTAGTTATTAAACCTATCCCACTCTCTAGATACCCCTTAGCACGTAAAGGAATATTATTTGGGGGTCCAGCCATGGAGAAGAGTTTAGACACTAGGATAAGATAAGGAACACACCCATTATAAAGAAATCACATTAGGATTCTCTTTTTAAGCTGTTCGTTAAAACACTAGTGCTTAGGAAATCTATTGGAGGCAGAAGCAGTCAAGGGTAGCCTAGGGTTAGGGTTAGGCTTAGGGTTAGTCTTAGGGTACGGCTTAGGGTACGGGTTCAGGGAGGGGTGCGGGTACGGCGTAGGGTATGGGTTAGGGTTAGGGTTAGGGTTAGTGTTAGGGTTAGGGCTCGGTTTAGGGTACGGGTTAGGATTAGGGTACGTGTTAGGGTTAGGGTAGGGGTTAGGGTTAGGGTACGCGTTAGGGTTAGGGTAGTTATTAAACCTATCCCAATCTCTAGATACCCCTTAGCACGTAAAGGAATATTATTTGAGGGTCCAGCCATGGAGAAAAGTTTAGACACTAGGATAAGATAAGGAACACACCCATTATAAAGAAATCACATTAGGATTCTCTTTTTAAGCTGTTCCTTAAAACACTAGTGCTTAGGAAATCTATTGGAGGCAGAAGCAGTCAAGGGTAGCCTAGGGTTAGGGTTAGGCTTAGGGTTATGCTTAGGGTACGGCTTAGGGTACGAGTTCAGGGAGGGTTTCGGGTACGGCGTAGGGTATGGGTTAGGGTTAGGGTTAGGGTTAGTGTTAGGGTTAGGGCTCGGTTTAGGGTACAGGTTAGGATTAGGGTACGTGTTAGGGTTAGGGTAGGGGTTAGGGTTAGGGTACGCGTTAGGGTTAGGGTAGTTATTAAACCTATCCCACTCTCTAGATACCCCTTAGCACGTAAAGGAATATTATTTGGGGGTGCAGCCATGGAGAAGAGTTTAGACACTAGGATAAGATAAGGAATACACCCATTATAAAGAAATCACTTTAGGATTCTCTTTTTAAGCTGTTCCTTAAAACAGTAGTGCTTAGGAAATCTATTGGAGGCAGAAGCAGTCAAGGGTAGCCTAGGGTTAGGGTTAGGCTTAGGGTTAGGGTTAGGGTACGGCTTGGGGTATGGGTTCGGGGAGGTGTTCGTGTACGGCGTAGGGTATGGGTTAGGGTTAGGGTTTGGGTTAGTGTTAGGGTTAGGGCTCGGTTTAGGGTACGGGTTAGGATTAGGGTACGTGTTAGGGTTAGGGTAGGGGTTAGGGTTAGGATACGCGTTAGGGCTAGGGTAGTTAGTAAACCTATCCCACTCTCTAGCTCCCCCTTAGCACGTAAAGGAATATTATTTGGGGGTCCAGCCATGGAGAAGAGTTTAGACACTAGGATAAGATAAGGAACACACCCATTATAAAGAAATCACATTAGGATTCTCTTTTTAAGCTGTTCCTTAAAACACTACTGCTTAGGAAATCAATTGGAGGCAGAAGCAGTCAAGGGTAGCCTAGGGTTAGGGTTAGGCTTAGGGTTAGGTTTAGGGTATGGCTTAGGGTACGGGTTCGGGGAGGGGTGCGGGTACGGCGTAGGGTATGGGTTAGGGTTAGGGTTAGGGTTAGTGTTAGGGTTAGGCCTCGGTTTAGGGTACAGGTTAGGATTAGGGTACGTGTTAGGGTTAGGGTAGGGGTTAGGGTTAGGGTACGCGTTAGGGTTAGGGTAGTTATTAAACCTATCCCACTCTCTAGATACCCCTTAGCACGTAAGGGAATATTATTTGGGGGTGCAGCCATGGAGAAGAGTTTAGACACTAGGATAAGATAAGGAACACACCCATTATAAAGAAATCACATTAGGATTCTCTTTTTAAGCTGTTCCTTAAAACAGTAGTGCTTAGGAAATCTATTGGAGGCAGAAGCAGTCAAGGGTAGCCTAGGGTTAGGGTTAGGCTTAGGGTTAGGCTTAGGGTACGGCTTAGGTTACGGGTTCGGGGAGGGGTGCGGGTACGGCGTAGGGTATGGGTTAGGGTTAGGGTTAGGGTTAGTGTTAGGGTTAGGGCTCGGTTTAGGGTACGGTTAGGATTAGGGTACGTGTTAGTGTTAGGTTAGGGGTTAGGGTTAGAGTACGCATTAGGGTTAGGGTAGTTATTAAACCTATCCCACTCTCTAGATACCCCTTAGCACGTAAGGCAATATTATTTGGGGGTGCAGCCATGGAGAAGAGTTTAGACACTAGGATAAGATAAGGAACACACCCATTATAAAGAAATCACATTAGGATTCTCTTTTTAAGCTGTTCCTTAAAACACTAGTGCTTAGGAAATCTATTGGAGGCAGAAGCAGTCAAGGGTAGCCTAGGGTTAGGGTTAGGCTTAGGGTTAGGTTTAGGGTACGGCTTGGGGAATGGGTTCGGGGAGGGGTTCGGGTACGGCGTAGGGTATGGGTTAGGGTTAGGGTTAGGGTTAGTGTTAGGGTTAGGGCTCGGTTTAGTGTACGGGTTAGGATTAGGGTACGTGTTAGGGTTAGGGTAGGGTTTAGGGTTAGGGTATGCGTTAGGGTTAGGGTAGTTATTAAACCTATCCCACTCTCTAGATACCCCTTAGCACGTAAAGGAATATTATTTGGGGGTCCAGCCATGGAGAAGAGTTTAGACACTAGGATAAGATAAGGAACACACCCATTATAAAGAAATCACATTAGGATTCTCTTTTTAAGCTGTTCCTTAAAACACTAGTGCTTAGGAAATCTATTGGAGGCAGAAGCAGTCAAGGGTAGCCTAGGGTTAGGGTTAGGCTTAGGGTTAGGCTTAGGGTACGGCTTAGGGTACGGGTTCGGGGAGGGGTGCGGGTACGGCGTAGAGTATGGGTTAGGGTTAGGGTTAGTGTTAGGGTTAGGGCTCGGTTTAGGGTACAGTTTAGTATTAGGGTACGTGTTAGGGTTAGGGTAGGGGTTAGGGTTAGGGTACGCGTTAGGGTTAGGGTAGTTATTAAACCTATCCCACTCTCTAGATACCCCTTAGCACGTAAAGGAATATTATTTGAGGGTCCAGCCATGGAGAAGAGTTTAGACACTAGGATAAGATAAGGAACACACCCATTATAAAGAAATCACATTAGGATTCTCTTTTTAAGCTGTTCCTTAAAACACTAGTGCTTAGGAAATCTATTGGAGGCAGAAGCAGTCAAGGGTAACCTAGCGTTAGGGTTAGGCTTAGGGTTAGGCTTAGGGTACGGCTTAGGGTACGGGTTCGGGGAGGGTTTCGGGTACGGCGTAGGGTATGGGTTAGGGTTAGGGTTAGGGTTATTGTTAGGGTTAGGGCTCGGTTTAGGGTACAGGTTAGGATTAGGGTACGTGTTAGGGTTAGGGTAGGGGTTAGGGTTAGGGTACGCGTTAGGGTTAGGGTAGTTATTAAACCTATCCCACTCTCTAGATACCCCTTAGCACGTAAAGGAATATTATTTGGGGGTCCAGCCATGGAGAAGAGTTTAGACACTAGGATAAGATAAGGAACACACCCATTATAAAGAAATCACATTAGGATTCTCTTTTTAAGCTGTTCCTTAAAACACTAGTGCTTAGGAAATCTATTGGAGGCAGAAGCAGTCAAGGGTAGCCTAGGATAAGGTTAGGCTTAGGGTGAGGCTTAGGGTACGGCTTAGGGTACGGGTTCGGGGAGGGTTTCGGGTACGGCGTAGTGTATGGGTTAGGGTTAGGGTTAGTGTTAGGGTTAGGGCTCGGTTTAGGGTACGGGTTAGGATTAGGGTACGTGTTAGGGTTAGGGTAGGGGTTAGGGTTAGGGTACGCGTTAGGGTTAGGGTAGTTATTAAACCTATCCCACTCTCTAGATACCCCTTAGCACGTAAAGGAATATTATTTGGGGGTCCAGCCATGGAGAAGAGTTTAGACACTAGGATAAGATAAGGAACACACCCATTATAAAGAAATCACTTTAGGATTCTCTTTTTAAGCTGTTCCTTAAAACACTAGTGCTTAGGAAATCTATTGGAGGCAGAAGCAGTCAAGGGTAGCCTAGGGTTAGGGTTAGGCTTAGGGTTAGGCTTAGGGTACGGCTTAGGGTACGGGTTCGGGGAGGGGTGCGGGTACGGCGTAGGGTATGGGTTAGGGTTAGGGTTAGGGTTAGTGTTAGGGTTAGGGCTCGGTTTAGGGTACGGTTAGGATTAGGGTACGTGTTAGGTTTAGGGTAGGGGTTAGGGTTAGGGTACGCGTTAGGGTTAGGGTAGTTATTAAACCTATCCCACTCTCTAGATACCCCTTAGCACGTAAAGGAATATTATTTGGGGGTCCAGCCATGGAGAAGAGTTTAGACACTAGGATAAGATAAGGAACACACCCATTATAAAGAAATCACATTAGGATTCTCTTTTTAAGCTGTTCGTTAAAACACTAGTGCTTAGGAAATCTATTGGAGGCAGAAGCAGTCAAGGGTAGCCTAGGGTTAGGGTTAGGCTTAGGGTTAGTCTTAGGGTACGGCTTAGGGTACGGGTTCAGGGAGGGGTGCGGGTACGGCGTAGGGTATGGGTTAGGGTTAGGGTTAGGGTTAGTGTTAGGGTTAGGGCTCGGTTTAGGGTACGGGTTAGGATTAGGGTACGTGTTAGGGTTAGGGTAGGGGTTAGGGTTAGGGTACGCGTTAGGGTTAGGGTAGTTATTAAACCTATCCCAATCTCTAGATACCCCTTAGCACGTAAAGGAATATTATTTGAGGGTCCAGCCATGGAGAAAAGTTTAGACACTAGGATAAGATAAGGAACACACCCATTATAAAGAAATCACATTAGGATTCTCTTTTTAAGCTGTTCCTTAAAACACTAGTGCTTAGGAAATCTATTGGAGGCAGAAGCAGTCAAGGGTAGCCTAGGGTTAGGGTTAGGCTTAGGGTTATGCTTAGGGTACGGCTTAGGGTACGAGTTCAGGGAGGGTTTCGGGTACGGCGTAGGGTATGGGTTAGGGTTAGGGTTAGGGTTAGTGTTAGGGTTAGGGCTCGGTTTAGGGTACGGGTTAGGATTAGGGTACGTGTTAGGGTTAGGGTAGGGGTTAGGGTTAGGGTACGCGTTAGGGTTAGGGTAGTTATTAAACCTATCCCACTCTCTAGATACCCCTTAGCACGTAAAGGAATATTATTTGGGGGTGCAGCCATGGAGAAGAGTTTAGACACTAGGATAAGATAAGGAATACACCCATTATAAAGAAATCACTTTAGGATTCTCTTTTTAAGCTGTTCCTTAAAACAGTAGTGCTTAGGAAATCTATTGGAGGCAGAAGCAGTCAAGGGTAGCCTAGGGTTAGGGTTAGGCTTAGGGTTAGGGTTAGGGTACGGCTTGGGGTATGGGTTCGGGGAGGTGTTCGTGTACGGCGTAGGGTATGGGTTAGGGTTAGGGTTTGGGTTAGTGTTAGGGTTAGGGCTCGGTTTAGGGTACGGGTTAGGATTAGGGTACGTGTTAGGGTTAGGGTAGGGGTTAGGGTTAGGATACGCGTTAGGGCTAGGGTAGTTAGTAAACCTATCCCACTCTCTAGCTCCCCCTTAGCACGTAAAGGAATATTATTTGGGGGTCCAGCCATGGAGAAGAGTTTAGACACTAGGATAAGATAAGGAACACACCCATTATAAAGAAATCACATTAGGATTCTCTTTTTAAGCTGTTCCTTAAAACACTACTGCTTAGGAAATCAATTGGAGGCAGAAGCAGTCAAGGGTAGCCTAGGGTTAGGGTTAGGCTTAGGGTTAGGTTTAGGGTATGGCTTAGGGTACGGGTTCGGGGAGGGGTGCGGGTACGGCGTAGGGTATGGGTTAGGGTTAGGGTTAGTGTTAGTGTTAGGGTTAGGGCTCGGTTTAGTGTACGGGTTAGGATTAGGGTACGTGTTAGTGTTAGGTTAGGGGTTAGGGTTAGAGTACGCATTAGGGTTAGGGTAGTTATTAAACCTATCCCACTCTCTAGATACCCCTTAGCACGTAAGGCAATATTATTTGGGGGTGCAGCCATGGAGAAGAGTTTAGACACTAGGATAAGATAAGGAACACACCCATTATAAAGAAATCACATTAGGATTCTCTTTTTAAGCTGTTCCTTAAAACACTAGTGCTTAGGAAATCTATTGGAGGCAGAAGCAGTCAAGGGTAGCCTAGGGTTAGGGTTAGGCTTAGGGTTATGTTTAGGGTACGGCTTGGGGAATGGGTTCGGGGAGGGGTTCGGGTACGGCATAGGGTATGGGTTAGGGTTAGGGTTAGGGTTAGTGTTAGGGTTAGGGCTCGGTTTAGGGTACGGGTTAGGATTAGGGTACGTGTTAGGGTTAGGGTAGGGGTTAGGGTTAGGGTATGCATTAGGGTTAGGGTAGTTATTAAACCTATCCCACTCTCTAGATACCCCTTAGCACGTAAAGGAATATTATTTGAGGGTCCAGCCATGGAGAAGAGTTTAGACAATAGGATAAGATAAGGAACACACCCATTATAAAGAAATCACATTAGGATTCTCTTTTTAAGCTGTTCCTTAAAACACTAGTGCTTAGGAAATCTATTGGAGGCAGAAGCAGTCAAGGGTAGCCTAGGGTTAGGGTTAGGCTTAGGGTTAGGCTTAGGGTACGGCTTAGGGTACGGGTTCGGGGAGGGTTTCGGGTACGGCGTAGGGTATGGGTTAGGGTTAGGGTTAGGGTTAGTGTTAGGGTTAGGGCTCGGTTTAGGGTACGGGTTAGGATTAGGGTACGTGTTAGGGTTAGGGTAGGGGTTAGGGTTAGGGTACGCGTTAGGGTTAGGGTAGTTAGTAAACCTATCCCACTCTCTAGATACCCCTTAGCACGTAAAGGAATATTATTTGGGGTTCCAGCCATGGAGAAGAATTTAGACACTAGGATAAATAAGGAACACACCCATTATAAAGAAATCACATTAGGATTCTCTTTTTAAGCTGTTGCTTAAAACACTAGTGCTTAGGAAATCTATTGGAGGCAGAAGCAGTCAAGGGTAGCCTAGGGTTAGTGTTAGGCTTAGGGTTAGGCTTAGGGTACGGCTTAGAGTACGGGTTTGGGGAGGGGTTCAGGTACGGCGTAGGGTATGGGTTAGGGTTAGGGTTAGTGTTAGTGTTAGGGTTAGGGCTCGGTTTAGGGTACGGGTTAGGATTAGGGTACGTGTTAGTGTTAGGTTAGGGGTTAGGGTTAGAGTACGCATTAGGGTTAGGGTAGTTATTAAACCTATCCCACTCTCTAGATACCCCTTAGCACGTAAGGCAATATTATTTGGGGGTGCAGCCATGGAGAAGAGTTTAGACACTAGGATAAGATAAGGAACACACCCATTATAAAGAAATCACATTAGGATTCTCTTTTTAAGCTGTTCCTTAAAACACTAGTGCTTAGGAAATCTATTGGAGGCAGAAGCAGTCAAGGGTAGCCTAGTGTTAGGGTTAGGCTTAGGGTTAGGTTTAGGGTACGGCTTGGGGTATGGGTTCGGGGAGGTGTTCGTGTACGGTGTAGGGTATGGGTTAGGGTTAGGGTTTGGGTTAGTGTTAGGGTTAGGGCTCGGTTTAGGGTACGGGTTAGGATTAGGGTACGTGTTAGGGTTAGGGTAGGGGTTAGGGTTAGGTTACGCGTTAGGGCTAGGGTAGTTAGTAAACCTATCCCACTCTCTAGCTCCCCCTTAGCACGTAAAGGAATATTATTTGGGGGTCCAGCCATGGAGAAGAGTTTAGACACTAGGATAAGATAAGGAACACACCCATTATAAAGAAATCACTTTAGGATTCTCTTTTTAAGCTGTTCCTTAAAACACTACTGCTTAGGAAATCAATTGGAGGCAGAAGCAGTCAAGGGTAGCCTAGGGTTAGGGTTAGGCTTAGGGTTAGGTTTAGGGTATGGCTTAGGGTACGAGTTCGGGGAGGGGTGCGGGTACGGCGTAGGGTATGGGTTAGGGTTAGGGTTAGGGTTAGTGTTAGGGTTAGGGCTCGGTTTAGGGTACAGGTTAGGATTAGGGTACGTGTTAGGGTTAGGGTAGGGGTTAGGGTTAGGGTACGCGTTAGGGTTAGGGTAGTTATTAAACCTATCCCACTCTCTAGATACCCCTTAGCACGTAAGGGAATATTATTTGGGGGTGCAGCCATGGAGAAGAGTTTAGACACTAGGATAAGATAAGGAACACACCCATTATAAAGAAATCACATTAGGATTCTCTTTTTAAGCTGTTCCTTAAAACAGTAGTGCTTAGGAAATCTATTGGAGGCAGAAGCAGTCAAGGGTAGCCTAGGGTTAGGGTTAGGCTTAGGGTTAGGCTTAGGGTACGGCTTAGGGTACGGGTTCGGGGAGGGGTGCGGGTACGGCGTAGGGTATGGGTTAGGGTTAGGGTTAGGGTTAGTGTTAGGGTTAGGGCTCGGTTTAGGGTACGGGTTAGGATTAGGGTACGTGTTAGGGTTAGGGTAGGGGTTAGGGTTAGGGTACGCGTTAGGGTTAGGGTAGTTATTAAACCTATCCCACTCTCTAGATACCCCTTAGCACGTAAAGGAATATTATTTGGGGGTCCAGCCATGGAGAAGAGTTTAGACACTAGGATAAGATAAGGAACACACCCATTATAAAGAAATCACATTAGGATTCTCTTTTTAAGCTGTTCGTTAAAACACTAGTGCTTAGGAAATCTATTGGAGGCAGAAGCAGTCAAGGGTAGCCTAGGGTTAGGGTTAGGCTTAGGGTTAGTCTTAGGGTACGGCTTAGGGTACGGGTTCAGGGAGGGGTGCGGGTACGGCGTAGGGTATGGGTTAGGGTTAGGGTTAGGGTTAGTGTTAGGGTTAGGGCTCGGTTTAGGGTACGGGTTAGGATTAGGGTACGTGTTAGGGTTAGGGTAGGGGTTAGGGTTAGGGTACGCGTTAGGGTTAGGGTAGTTATTAAACCTATCCCAATCTCTAGATACCCCTTAGCACGTAAAGGAATATTATTTGAGGGTCCAGCCATGGAGAAAAGTTTAGACACTAGGATAAGATAAGGAACACACCCATTATAAAGAAATCACATTAGGATTCTCTTTTTAAGCTGTTCCTTAAAACACTAGTGCTTAGGAAATCTATTGGAGGCAGAAGCAGTCAAGGGTAGCCTAGGGTTAGGGTTAGGCTTAGGGTTATGCTTAGGGTACGGCTTAGGGTACGAGTTCAGGGAGGGTTTCGGGTACGGCGTAGGGTATGGGTTAGGGTTAGGGTTAGGGTTAGTGTTAGGGTTAGGGCTCGGTTTAGGGTACGGGTTAGGATTAGGGTACGTGTTAGGGTTAGGGTAGGGGTTAGGGTTAGGGTACGCGTTAGGGTTAGGGTAGTTATTAAACCTATCCCACTCTCTAGATACCCCTTAGCACGTAAAGGAATATTATTTGGGGGTGCAGCCATGGAGAAGAGTTTAGACACTAGGATAAGATAAGGAATACACCCATTATAAAGAAATCACTTTAGGATTCTCTTTTTAAGCTGTTCCTTAAAACAGTAGTGCTTAGGAAATCTATTGGAGGCAGAAGCAGTCAAGGGTAGCCTAGGGTTAGGGTTAGGCTTAGGGTTAGGGTTAGGGTACGGCTTGGGGTATGGGTTCGGGGAGGTGTTCGTGTACGGCGTAGGGTATGGGTTAGGGTTAGGGTTTGGGTTAGTGTTAGGGTTAGGGCTCGGTTTAGGGTACGGGTTAGGATTAGGGTACGTGTTAGGGTTAGGGTAGGGGTTAGGGTTAGGATACGCGTTAGGGCTAGGGTAGTTAGTAAACCTATCCCACTCTCTAGCTCCCCCTTAGCACGTAAAGGAATATTATTTGGGGGTCCAGCCATGGAGAAGAGTTTAGACACTAGGATAAGATAAGGAACACACCCATTATAAAGAAATCACATTAGGATTCTCTTTTTAAGCTGTTCCTTAAAACACTACTGCTTAGGAAATCAATTGGAGGCAGAAGCAGTCAAGGGTAGCCTAGGGTTAGGGTTAGGCTTAGGGTTAGGTTTAGGGTATGGCTTAGGGTACGGGTTCGGGGAGGGGTGCGGGTACGGCGTAGGGTATGGGTTAGGGTTAGGGTTAGGGTTAGTGTTAGGGTTAGGGCTCGGTTTAGGGTACGGTTAGGATTAGGGTACGTGTTAGTGTTAGGTTAGGGGTTAGGGTTAGAGTACGCATTAGGGTTAGGGTAGTTATTAAACCTATCCCACTCTCTAGATACCCCTTAGCACGTAAGGCAATATTATTTGGGGGTGCAGCCATGGAGAAGAGTTTAGACACTAGGATAAGATAAGGAACACACCCATTATAAAGAAATCACATTAGGATTCTCTTTTTAAGCTGTTCCTTAAAACACTAGTGCTTAGGAAATCTATTGGAGGCAGAAGCAGTCAAGGGTAGCCTAGGGTTAGGGTTAGGCTTAGGGTTAGGTTTAGGGTACGGCTTGGGGAATGGGTTCGGGGAGGTGTTCGGGTACGGCGTAGGGTATGGGTTAGGGTTAGGGTTAGGGTTAGTGTTAGGGTTAGGGCTCGGTTTAGGGTACGGGTTAGGATTAGGGTACGTGTTAGGGTTAGGGTAGGGTTTAGGGTTAGGGTATGCGTTAGGGTTAGGGTAGTTATTAAACCTATCCCACTCTCTAGATACCCCTTAGCACGTAAAGGAATATTATTTGGGGGTCCAGCCATGGAGAAGAGTTTAGACACTAGGATAAGATAAGGAACACACCCATTATAAAGAAATCACATTAGGATTCTCTTTTTAAGCTGTTCCTTAAAACACTAGTGCTTAGGAAATCTATTGGAGGCAGAAGCAGTCAAGGGTAGCCTAGGGTTAGGGTTAGGCTTAGGGTTAGGCTTAGGGTACGGCTTAGGGTACGGGTTCGGGGAGGGGTGCGGGTACGGCGTAGAGTATGGGTTAGGGTTAGGGTTAGTGTTAGGGTTAGGGCTCGGTTTAGGGTACAGGTTAGTATTAGGGTACGTGTTAGGGTTAGGGTAGGGGTTAGGGTTAGGGTACGCGTTAGGGTTAGGGTAGTTATTAAACCTATCCCACTCTCTAGATACCCCTTAGCACGTAAAGGAATATTATTTGAGGGTCCAGCCATGGAGAAGAGTTTAGACACTAGGATAAGATAAGGAACACACCCATTATAAAGAAATCACATTAGGATTCTCTTTTTAAGCTGTTCCTTAAAACACTAGTGCTTAGGAAATCTATTGGAGGCAGAAGCAGTCAAGGGTAACCTAGCGTTAGGGTTAGGCTTAGGGTTAGGCTTAGGGTACGGCTTAGGGTACGGGTTCGGGGAGGGTTTCGGGTACGGCGTAGGGTATGGGTTAGGGTTAGGGTTAGGGTTATTGTTAGGGTTAGGGCTCGGTTTAGGGTACGGGTTAGGATTAGGGTACGTGTTAGGGTTAGGGTAGGGGTTAGGGTTAGGGTACGCGTTAGGGTTAGGGTAGTTATTAAACCTATCCCACTCTCTAGATACCCCTTAGCACGTAAAGGAATATTATTTGGGGGTCCAGCCATGGAGAAGAGTTTAGACACTAGGATAAGATAAGGAACACACCCATTATAAAGAAATCACATTAGGATTCTCTTTTTAAGCTGTTCCTTAAAACACTAGTGCTTAGGAAATCTATTGGAGGCAGAAGCAGTCAAGGGTAGCCTAGGATAAGGTTAGGCTTAGGGTGAGGCTTAGGGTACGGCTTAGGGTACGGGTTCGGGGAGGGTTTCGGGTACGGCGTAGTGTATGGGTTAGGGTTAGGGTTAGTGTTAGGGTTAGGGCTCGGTTTAGGGTACGGGTTAGGATTAGGGTACGTGTTAGGGTTAGGGTAGGGGTTAGGGTTAGGGTACGCGTTAGGGTTAGGGTAGTTATTAAACCTATCCCACTCTCTAGATACCCCTTAGCACGTAAAGGAATATTATTTGGGGGTCCAGCCATGGAGAAGAGTTTAGACACTAGGATAAGATAAGGAACACACCCATTATAAAGAAATCACTTTAGGATTCTCTTTTTAAGCTGTTCCTTAAAACACTAGTGCTTAAGAAATCTATTGGAGGCAGAAGCAGTCAAGGGTAGCCTAGGGTTAGGGTTAGGCTTAGGGTTAGGCTTAGGGTACGGCTTAGGGTACGGGTTCGGGGAGGGGTGCGGGTACGGCGTAGGGTATGGGTTAGGGTTAGGGTTAGGGTTAGTGTTAGGGTTAGGGCTCGGTTTAGGGTACGGTTAGGATTAGGGTACGTGTTAGGTTTAGGGTAGGGGTTAGGGTTAGGGTACGCGTTAGGGTTAGGGTAGTTAGTAAACCTATCCCACTCTCTAGATACCCCTTAGCACGTAAAGGAATATTATTTGGGGTTCCAGCCATGGAGAAGAATTTAGACACTAGGATAAGATAAGGAACACACCCATTATAAAGAAATCACATTAGGATTCTCTTTTTAAGCTGTTGCTTAAAACACTAGTGCTTAGGAAATCTATTGGAGGCAGAAGCAGTCAAGGGTAGCCTAGGGTTAGTGTTAGGCTTAGGGTTAGGCTTAGGGTACGGCTTAGAGTACGGGTTTGGGGAGGGGTTCAGGTACGGCGTAGGGTATGGGTTAGGGTTAGGGTTAGTGTTAGTGTTAGGGTTAGGGCTCGGTTTAGGGTACGGGTTAGGATTAGGGTACGTGTTAGTGTTAGGGTAGGGGTTAGGGTTAGAGTACGCATTAGGTTTAGGGTAGTTATTAAACCTATCCCACTCTCTAGATACCCCTTAGCACGTAAGGCAATATTATTTGGGGGTGCAGCCATGGAGAAGAGTTTAGACACTAGGATAAGATAAGGAACACACCCATTATAAAGAAATCACATTAGGATTCTCTTTTTAAGCTGTTCCTTAAAACACTAGTGCTTAGGAAATCTATTGGAGGCAGAAGCAGTCAAGGGTAGCCTAGGGTTAGGGTTAGGCTTAGGGTTAGGTTTAGGGTACGGCTTGGGGAATGGGTTCGGGGAGGGGTTCGGGTACGGCGTAGGGTATGGGTTAGGGTTATGGTTAGGGTTAGTGTTAGGGTTAGGGCTCGGTTTAGGGTACGGGTTAGGATTAGGGTACGTGTTAGGGTTAGGGTAGGGGTTAGGGTTAGGGTATGCGTTAGGGTTAGGGTAGTTATTAAACCTATCCCACTCTCTAGATACCCCTTAGCACGTAAAGGAATATTATTTGGGGGTCCAGCCATGGAGAAGAGTTTAGACACTAGGATAAGATAAGGAACACACCCATTATAAAGAAATCACATTAGGATTCTCTTTTTAAGCTGTTCCTTAAAACACTAGTGCTTAGGAAATCTATTGGAGGCAGAAGCAGTCAAGGGTAGCCTAGCGTTAGTGTTAGGTTTAGGGTTAGGCTTAGGGTACGGCTTTCGGTACGGGTTTGGGGAGGGGTTCAGGTACGGCGTAGGGTATGGGTTAGGGTTAGGGTTAGTGTTAGTGTTAGGGTTAGGGCTCGGTTTAGGGTACGGGTTAGGATTAGGGTACGTCTTAGTGTTAGGTTAGGGGTTAGGGTTAGAGTACGCATTAGGGTTAGGGTAGTTATTAAACCTATCCCACTCTCTAGATACCCCTTAGCACGTAAGGCAATATTATTTGGGGGTGCAGCCATGGAGAAGAGTTTAGACACTAGGATAAGATAAGGAACACACCCATTATAAAGAAATCACATTAGGATTCTCTTTTTAAGCTGTTCCTTAAAACACTAGTGCTTAGGAAATCTATTGGAGGCAGAAGCAGTCAAGGGTAGCCTAGTGTTAGGGTTAGGCTTAGGGTTAGGTTTAGGGTACGGCTTGGGGTATGGGTTCGGGGAGGTGTTCGTGTACGGCGTAGGGTATGGGTTAGGGTTAGGGTTTGGGTTAGTGTTAGGGTTAGGGCTCGGTTTAGGGTACGGGTTAGGATTAGGGTACGTGTTAGGGTTAGGGTAGGGGTTAGGGTTAGGTTACGCGTTAGGGCTAGGGTAGTTAGTAAACCTATCCCACTCTCTAGCTCCCCCTTAGCACGTAAAGGAATATTATTTGGGGGTCCAGCCATGGAGAAGAGTTTAGACACTAGGATAAGATAAGGAACACACCCATTATAAAGAAATCACTTTAGGATTCTCTTTTTAAGCTGTTCCTTAAAACACTACTGCTTAGGAAATCAATTGGAGGCAGAAGCAGTCAAGGGTAGCCTAGGGTTAGGGTTAGGCTTAGGGTTAGGTTTAGGGTATGGCTTAGGGTACGAGTTCGGGGAGGGGTTCGGGTACGGCGTAGGGTATGGGTTAGGGTTAGGGTTACGGTTAGTGTTAGGGTTAGGGCTCGGTTTAGGGTACAGGTTAGGATTAGGGTACGTGTTAGGGTTAGGGTAGGGGTTAGGGTTAGGGTACGCGTTAGGGTTAGGGTAGTTATTAAACCTATCCCACTCTCTAGATACCCCTTAGCACGTAAGGGAATATTATTTGGGGGTGCAGCCATGGAGAAGAGTTTAGACACTAGGATAAGATAAGGAACACACCCATTATAAAGAAATCACTTTAGGATTCTCTTTTTAAGCTGTTCGTTAAAACACTAGTGCTTAGGAAATCTATTGGAGGCAGAAGCAGTCAAGGGTAGCCTAGGGTTAGGGTTAGGCTTAGGGTTAGTCTTAGGGTACGGCTTAGGGTACGGGTTCAGGGAGGGGTGCGGGTACGGCGTAGGGTATGGGTTAGGGTTAGGGTTAGTGTTAGTGTTAGGGTTAGGGCTCGGTTTAGTGTACGGGTTACGATTAGGGTACGTGTTAGTGTTAGGTTAGGGGTTAGGGTTAGAGTACGCATTAGGGTTAGGGTAGTTATTAAACCTATCCCACTCTCTAGATACCCCTTAGCACGTAAGGCAATATTATTTGGGGGTGCAGCCATGGAGAAGAGTTTAGACACTAGGATAAGATAAGGAACACACCCATTATAAAGAAATCACATTAGGATTCTCTTTTTAAGCTGTTCCTTAAAACACTAGTGCTTAGGAAATCTATTGGAGGCAGAAGCAGTCAAGGGTAGCCTAGGGTTAGGGTTAGGCTTAGGGTTATGTTTAGGGTACGGCTTGGGGAATGGGTTCGGGGAGGGGTTCGGGTACGGCATAGGGTATGGGTTAGGGTTAGGGTTAGGGTTAGTGTTAGGGTTAGGGCTCGGTTTAGGGTACGGGTTAGGATTAGGGTACGTGTTAGGGTTAGGGTAGGGGTTAGGGTTAGGGTATGCATTAGGGTTAGGGTAGTTATTAAACCTATCCCACTCTCTAGATACCCCTTAGCACGTAAAGGAATATTATTTGAGGGTCCAGCCATGGAGAAGAGTTTAGACAATAGGATAAGATAAGGAACACACCCATTATAAAGAAATCACATTAGGATTCTCTTTTTAAGCTGTTCCTTAAAACACTAGTGCTTAGGAAATCTATTGGAGGCAGAAGCAGTCAAGGGTAGCCTAGGGTTAGGGTTAGGCTTAGGGTTAGGCTTAGGGTACGGCTTAGGGTACGGGTTCGGGGAGGGTTTCGGGTACGGCGTAGGGTATGGGTTAGGGTTAGGGTTAGGGTTAGTGTTAGGGTTAGGGCTCGGTTTAGGGTACGGGTTAGGATTAGGGTACGTGTTAGGGTTAGGGTAGGGGTTAGGGTTAGGGTACGCGTTAGGGTTAGGGTAGTTAGTAAACCTATCCCACTCTCTAGATACCCCTTAGCACGTAAAGGAATATTATTTGGGGTTCCAGCCATGGAGAAGAATTTAGACACTAGGATAAATAAGGAACACACCCATTATAAAGAAATCACATTAGGATTCTCTTTTTAAGCTGTTGCTTAAAACACTAGTGCTTAGGAAATCTATTGGAGGCAGAAGCAGTCAAGGGTAGCCTAGGGTTAGTGTTAGGCTTAGGGTTAGGCTTAGGGTACGGCTTAGAGTACGGGTTTGGGGAGGGGTTCAGGTACGGCGTAGGGTATGGGTTAGGGTTAGGGTTAGTGTTAGTGTTAGGGTTAGGGCTCGGTTTAGGGTACGGGTTAGGATTAGGGTACGTGTTAGTGTTAGGTTAGGGGTTAGGGTTAGAGTACGCATTAGGGTTAGGGTAGTTATTAAACCTATCCCACTCTCTAGATACCCCTTAGCACGTAAGGCAATATTATTTGGGGGTGCAGCCATGGAGAAGAGTTTAGACACTAGGATAAGATAAGGAACACACCCATTATAAAGAAATCACATTAGGATTCTCTTTTTAAGCTGTTCCTTAAAACACTAGTGCTTAGGAAATCTATTGGAGGCAGAAGCAGTCAAGGGTAGCCTAGTGTTAGGGTTAGGCTTAGGGTTAGGTTTAGGGTACGGCTTGGGGTATGGGTTCGGGGAGGTGTTCGTGTACGGTGTAGGGTATGGGTTAGGGTTAGGGTTTGGGTTAGTGTTAGGGTTAGGGCTCGGTTTAGGGTACGGGTTAGGATTAGGGTACGTGTTAGGGTTAGGGTAGGGGTTAGGGTTAGGTTACGCGTTAGGGCTAGGGTAGTTAGTAAACCTATCCCACTCTCTAGCTCCCCCTTAGCACGTAAAGGAATATTATTTGGGGGTCCAGCCATGGAGAAGAGTTTAGACACTAGGATAAGATAAGGAACACACCCATTATAAAGAAATCACTTTAGGATTCTCTTTTTAAGCTGTTCCTTAAAACACTACTGCTTAGGAAATCAATTGGAGGCAGAAGCAGTCAAGGGTAGCCTAGGGTTAGGGTTAGGCTTAGGGTTAGGTTTAGGGTATGGCTTAGGGTACGAGTTCGGGGAGGGGTGCGGGTACGGCGTAGGGTATGGGTTAGGGTTAGGGTTAGGGTTAGTGTTAGGGTTAGGGCTCGGTTTAGGGTACAGGTTAGGATTAGGGTACGTGTTAGGGTTAGGGTAGGGGTTAGGGTTAGGGTACGCGTTAGGGTTAGGGTAGTTATTAAACCTATCCCACTCTCTAGATACCCCTTAGCACGTAAGGGAATATTATTTGGGGGTGCAGCCATGGAGAAGAGTTTAGACACTAGGATAAGATAAGGAACACACCCATTATAAAGAAATCACATTAGGATTCTCTTTTTAAGCTGTTCCTTAAAACAGTAGTGCTTAGGAAATCTATTGGAGGCAGAAGCAGTCAAGGGTAGCCTAGGGTTAGGGTTAGGCTTAGGGTTAGGCTTAGGGTACGGCTTAGGGTACGGGTTCGGGGAGGGGTGCGGGTACGGCGTAGGGTATGGGTTAGGGTTAGGGTTAGGGTTAGTGTTAGGGTTAGGGCTCGGTTTAGGGTACGGGTTAGGATTAGGGTACGTGTTAGGGTTAGGGTAGGGGTTAGGGTTAGGGTACGCGTTAGGGTTAGGGTAGTTATTAAACCTATCCCACTCTCTAGATACCCCTTAGCACGTAAAGGAATATTATTTGGGGGTCCAGCCATGGAGAAGAGTTTAGACACTAGGATAAGATAAGGAACACACCCATTATAAAGAAATCACATTAGGATTCTCTTTTTAAGCTGTTCGTTAAAACACTAGTGCTTAGGAAATCTATTGGAGGCAGAAGCAGTCAAGGGTAGCCTAGGGTTAGGGTTAGGCTTAGGGTTAGTCTTAGGGTACGGCTTAGGGTACGGGTTCAGGGAGGGGTGCGGGTACGGCGTAGGGTATGGGTTAGGGTTAGGGTTAGGGTTAGTGTTAGGGTTAGGGCTCGGTTTAGGGTACGGGTTAGGATTAGGGTACGTGTTAGGGTTAGGGTAGGGGTTAGGGTTAGGGTACGCGTTAGGGTTAGGGTAGTTATTAAACCTATCCCAATCTCTAGATACCCCTTAGCACGTAAAGGAATATTATTTGAGGGTCCAGCCATGGAGAAAAGTTTAGACACTAGGATAAGATAAGGAACACACCCATTATAAAGAAATCACATTAGGATTCTCTTTTTAAGCTGTTCCTTAAAACACTAGTGCTTAGGAAATCTATTGGAGGCAGAAGCAGTCAAGGGTAGCCTAGGGTTAGGGTTAGGCTTAGGGTTATGCTTAGGGTACGGCTTAGGGTACGAGTTCAGGGAGGGTTTCGGGTACGGCGTAGGGTATGGGTTAGGGTTAGGGTTAGGGTTAGTGTTAGGGTTAGGGCTCGGTTTAGGGTACGGGTTAGGATTAGGGTACGTGTTAGGGTTAGGGTAGGGGTTAGGGTTAGGGTACGCGTTAGGGTTAGGGTAGTTATTAAACCTATCCCACTCTCTAGATACCCCTTAGCACGTAAAGGAATATTATTTGGGGGTGCAGCCATGGAGAAGAGTTTAGACACTAGGATAAGATAAGGAATACACCCATTATAAAGAAATCACTTTAGGATTCTCTTTTTAAGCTGTTCCTTAAAACAGTAGTGCTTAGGAAATCTATTGGAGGCAGAAGCAGTCAAGGGTAGCCTAGGGTTAGGGTTAGGCTTAGGGTTAGGGTTAGGGTACGGCTTGGGGTATGGGTTCGGGGAGGTGTTCGTGTATGGCGTAGGGTATGGGTTAGGGTTAGGGTTTGGGTTAGTGTTAGGGTTAGGGCTCGGTTTAGGGTACGGGTTAGGATTAGGGTACGTGTTAGGGTTAGGGTAGGGGTTAGGGTTAGGATACGCGTTAGGGCTAGGGTAGTTATTAAACCTATCCCACTCTCTAGTTCCCCCTTAGCACGTAAAGGAATATTATTTGGGGGTCCAGCCATGGAGAAGAGTTTAGACACTAGGATAAGATAAGGAACACACCCATTATAAAGAAATCACATTAGGATTCTCTTTTTAAGCTGTTCCTTAAAACACTACTGCTTAGGAAATCAATTGGAGGCAGAAGCAGTCAAGGGTAGCCTAGGGTTAGGGTTAGGCTTAGGGTTAGGTTTAGGGTATGGCTTAGGGTACGGGTTCGGGGAGGGGTGCGGGTACGGCGTAGGGTATGGGTTAGGGTTAGGGTTAGGGTTAGTGTTAGGGTTAGGCCTCGGTTTAGGGTACAGGTTAGGATTAGGGTACGTGTTAGGGTTAGGGTAGGGGTTAGGGTTAGGGTACGCGTTAGGGTTAGGGTAGTTATTAAACCTATCCCACTCTCTAGATACCCCTTAGCACGTAAGGGAATATTATTTGGGGGTGCAGCCATGGAGAAGAGTTTAGACACTAGGATAAGATAAGGAACACACCCATTATAAAGAAATCACATTAGGATTCTCTTTTTAAGCTGTTCCTTAAAACAGTAGTGCTTAGGAAATCTATTGGAGGCAGAAGCAGTCAAGGGTAGCCTAGGGTTAGGGTTAGGCTTAGGGTTAGGCTTAGGGTACGGCTTAGGTTACGGGTTCGGGGAGGGGTGCGGGTACGGCGTAGGGTATGGGTTAGGGTTAGGGTTAGGGTTAGTGTTAGGGTTAGGGCTCGGTTTAGGGTACGGTTAGGATTAGGGTACGTGTTAGTGTTAGGTTAGGGGTTAGGGTTAGAGTACGCATTAGGGTTAGGGTAGTTATTAAACCTATCCCACTCTCTAGATACCCCTTAGCACGTAAGGCAATATTATTTGGGGGTGCAGCCATGGAGAAGAGTTTAGACACTAGGATAAGATAAGGAACACACCCATTATAAAGAAATCACATTAGGATTCTCTTTTTAAGCTGTTCCTTAAAACACTAGTGCTTAGGAAATCTATTGGAGGCAGAAGCAGTCAAGGGTAGCCTAGGGTTAGGGTTAGGCTTAGGGTTAGGTTTAGGGTACGGCTTGGGGAATGGGTTCGGGGAGGGGTTCGGGTACGGCGTAGGGTATGGGTTAGGGTTAGGGTTAGGGTTAGTGTTAGGGTTAGGGCTCGGTTTAGGGTACGGGTTAGGATTAGGGTACGTGTTAGGGTTAGGGTAGGGTTTAGGGTTAGGGTATGCGTTAGGGTTAGGGTAGTTATTAAACCTATCCCACTCTCTAGATACCCCTTAGCACGTAAAGGAATATTATTTGGGGGTCCAGCCATGGAGAAGAGTTTAGACACTAGGATAAGATAAGGAACACACCCATTATAAAGAAATCACATTAGGATTCTCTTTTTAAGCTGTTCCTTAAAACACTAGTGCTTAGGAAATCTATTGGAGGCAGAAGCAGTCAAGGGTAGCCTAGGGTTAGGGTTAGGCTTAGGGTTAGGCTTAGGGTACGGCTTAGGGTACGGGTTCGGGGAGGGGTGCGGGTACGGCGTAGAGTATGGGTTAGGGTTAGGGTTAGTGTTAGGGTTAGGGCTCGGTTTAGGGTACAGGTTAGTATTAGGGTACGTGTTAGGGTTAGGGTAGGGGTTAGGGTTAGGGTACGCGTTAGGGTTAGGGTAGTTATTAAACCTATCCCACTCTCTAGATACCCCTTAGCACGTAAAGGAATATTATTTGAGGGTCCAGCCATGGAGAAGAGTTTAGACACTAGGATAAGATAAGGAACACACCCATTATAAAGAAATCACATTAGGATTCTCTTTTTAAGCTGTTCCTTAAAACACTAGTGCTTAGGAAATCTATTGGAGGCAGAAGCAGTCAAGGGTAACCTAGCGTTAGGGTTAGGCTTAGGGTTAGGCTTAGGGTACGGCTTAGGGTACGGGTTCGGGGAGGGTTTCGGGTACGGTGTAGGGTATGGGTTAGGGTTAGGGTTAGGGTTATTGTTAGGGTTAGGGCTCGGTTTAGGGTACGGGTTAGGATTAGGGTACGTGTTAGGGTTAGGGTAGGGGTTAGGGTTAGGGTACGCGTTAGGGTTAGGGTAGTTATTAAACCTATCCCACTCTCTAGATACCCCTTAGCACGTAAAGGAATATTATTTGGGGGTCCAGCCATGGAGAAGAGTTTAGACACTAGGATAAGATAAGGAACACACCCATTATAAAGAAATCACATTAGGATTCTCTTTTTAAGCTGTTCCTTAAAACACTAGTGCTTAGGAAATCTATTGGAGGCAGAAGCAGTCAAGGGTAGCCTAGGATAAGGTTAGGCTTAGGGTGAGGCTTAGGGTACGGCTTAGGGTACGGGTTCGGGGAGGGTTTCGGGTACGGCGTAGGGTATGGGTTAGGGTTAGGGTTAGTGTTAGGGTTAGGGCTCGGTTTAGGGTACGGGTTAGGATTAGGGTACGTGTTAGGGTTAGGGTAGGGGTTAGGGTTAGGGTACGCGTTAGGGTTAGGGTAGTTATTAAACCTATCCCACTCTCTAGATACCCCTTAGCACGTAAAGGAATATTATTTGGGGGTCCAGCCATGGAGAAGAGTTTAGACACTAGGATAAGATAAGGAACACACCCATTATAAAGAAATCACTTTAGGATTCTCTTTTTAAGCTGTTCGTTAAAACACTAGTGCTTAGGAAATCTATTGGAGGCAGAAGCAGTCAAGGGTAGCCTAGGGTTAGGGTTAGGCTTAGGGTTAGGCTTAGGGTACGGCTTAGGGTACGGGTTCAGGGAGGGGTGCGGGTACGGCGTAGGGTATGGGTTAGGGTTAGGGTTAGGGTTAGTGTTAGGGTTAGGGCTCGGTTTAGGGTACGGGTTAGGATTAGGGTACGTGTTAGGGTTAGGGTAGGGGTTAGGGTTAGGGTACGCGTTAGGGTTAGGGTAGTTATTAAACCTATCCCACTCTCTAGATACCCCTTAGCACGTAAAGGAATATTATTTGAGGGTCCAGCCATGGAGAAGAGTTTAGACACTAGGATAAGATAAGGAACACACCCATTATAAAGAAATCACATTAGGATTCTCTTTTTAAGCTGTTCCTTAAAACACTAGTGCTTAGGAAATCTATTGGAGGCAGAAGCAGTCAAGGGTAACCTAGGGTTAGGGTTAGGCTTAGGGTTAGGCTTAGGGTACGGCTTAGGGTACGGGATCGGGGAGGGTTTCGGGTACGGCGTAGGGTATGGGTTAGGGTTAGGGTTAGGGTTATTGTTAGGGTTAGGGCTCGGTTTAGGGTACGGGTTAGGATTAGGGTACGTGTTAGGGTTAGGGTAGGGGTTAGGGTTAGGGTACGCGTTAGGGTTAGGGTAGTTAGTAAACCTATCCCACTCTCTAGATACCCCTTAGCACGTAAAGGAATATTATTTGGGGTTCCAGCCATGGAGAAGAATTTAGACACTAGGATAAGATAAGGAACACACCCATTATAAAGAAATCACATTAGGATTCTCTTTTTAAGCTGTTGCTTAAAACACTAGTGCTTAGGAAATCTATTGGAGGCAGAAGCAGTCAAGGGTAGCCTAGGGTTAGTGTTAGGCTTAGGGTTAGGCTTAGGGTACGGCTTAGGGTACGGGTTTGGGGAGGGGTTCAGGTACGGCATAGGGTATGGGTTAGGGTTAGGGTTAGTGTTAGTGTTAGGGTTAGGGCTCGGTTTAGGGTACGGGTTAGGATTAGGGTACGTGTTAGTGTTAGGGTAGGGGTTAGGGTTAGAGTACGCATTAGGTTTAGGGTAGTTATTAAACCTATCCCACTCTCTAGATACCCCTTAGCACGTAAAGCAATATTATTTGGGGGTGCAGCCATGGAGAAGAGTTTAGACACTAGGATAAGATAAGGAACACACCCATTATAAAGAAATCACATTAGGATTCTCTTTTTAAGCTGTTCCTTAAAACACTAGTGCTTAGGAAATCTATTGGAGGCAGAAGCAGTCAAGGGTAGCCTAGGATAAGGTTAGGCTTAGGGTGAGGCTTAGGGTACGGCTTAGGGTACGGGTTCGGGGAGGGTTTCGGGTACGGCGTAGGGTATGGGTTAGGGTTAGGGTTAGTGTTAGGGTTAGGGCTCGGTTTAGGGTACGGGTTAGGATTAGGGTACGTGTTAGGGTTAGGGTAGGGGTTAGGGTTAGGGTACGCGTTAGGGTTAGGGTAGTTATTAAACCTATCCCACTCTCTAGATACCCCTTAGCACGTAAAGGAATATTATTTGGGGGTCCAGCCATGGAGAAGAGTTTAGACACTAGGATAAGATAAGGAACACACCCATTATAAAGAAATCACTTTAGGATTCTCTTTTTAAGCTGTTCGTTAAAACACTAGTGCTTAGGAAATCTATTGGAGGCAGAAGCAGTCAAGGGTAGCCTAGGGTTAGGGTTAGGCTTAGGGTTAGGCTTAGGGTACGGCTTAGGGTACGGGTTCAGGGAGGGGTGCGGGTACGGCGTAGGGTATGGGTTAGGGTTAGGGTTAGGGTTAGTGTTAGGGTTAGGGCTCGGTTTAGGGTACGGGTTAGGATTAGGGTACGTGTTAGGGTTAGGGTAGGGGTTAGGGTTAGGGTACGCGTTAGGGTTAGGGTAGTTATTAAACCTATCCCAATCTCTAGATACCCCTTAGCACGTAAAGGAATATTATTTGAGGGTCCAGCCATGGAGAAAAGTTTAGACACTAGGATAAGATAAGGAATACACCCATTATAAAGAAATCACATTAGGATTCTCTTTTTAAGCTGTTCCTTAAAACACTAGTGCTTAGGAAATCTATTGGAGGCAGAAGCAGTCAAGGGTAGCCTAGGGTTAGGGTTAGGCTTAGGGTTAGGCTTAGGGTACGGCTTAGGGTACGAGTTCGGGGAGGGTTTCGGGTACGGCGTAGGGTATGGGTTAGGGTTAGGGTTAGGGTTAGTGTTAGGGTTAGGGCTCGGTTTAGGGTACGGGTTAGGATTAGGGTACGTGTTAGGGTTAGGGTAGGGGTTAGGGTTAGGGTACGCGTTAGGGTTAGGGTAGTTATTAAACCTATCCCACTCTCTAGATACCCCTTAGCACGTAAAGGAATATTATTTGGGGGTCCAGCCATGGAGAAGAGTTTAGACACTAGGATAAGATAAGGAACACACCCATTATAAAGAAATCACTTTAGGATTCTCTTTTTAAGCTGTTCCTTAAAACAGTAGTGCTTAGGAAATCTATTGGAGGCAGAAGCAGTCAAGGGTAGCCTAGGGTTAGGGTTAGGCTTAGGGTTAGGGTTAGGGTACGGCTTGGGGTATGGGTTCGGGGAGGTGTTCGTGTACGGCGTAGGGTATGGGTTAGGGTTTGGGTTAGGGTTAGTGTTAGGGTTAGGGCTCGGTTTAGGGTACGGGTTAGGATTAGGGAACGTGTTAGGTTTAGGGTAGGGGTTAGGGTTAGGTTACGCGTTAGGGCTAGGGTAGTTAGTAAACCTATCCCACTCTCTAGCTCCCCCTTAGCACGTAAAGGAATATTATTTGGGGGTCCAGCCATGGAGAAGAGTTTAGACACTAGGATAAGATAAGGAACACACCCATTATAAAGAAATCACATTAGGATTCTCTTTTTAAGCTGTTCCTTAAAACACTACTGCTTAGGAAATCAATTGGAGGCAGAAGCAGTCAAGGGTAGCCTAGGGTTAGGGTTAGGCTTAGGGTTAGGTTTAGGGTATGGCTTAGGGTACGGGTTCGGGGAGGGTTTCGGGTACGGCGTAGGGTATGTGTTAGGGTTAGGGTTAGGGTTAGTGTTAGGGTTAGGCCTCGGTTTAGGGTACAGGTTAGGATTAGGGTACGTGTTAGGGTTAGGGTAGGGTTTAGGGTTAGGGTACGCGTTAGGGTTAGGGTAGTTATTAAACCTATCCCACTCTCTAGATACCCCTTAGCACGTAAGGGAATATTATTTGGGGGTGCAGCCATGGAGAAGAGTTTAGACACTAGGATAAGATAAGGAACACACCCATTATAAAGAAATCACATTAGGATTCTCTTTTTAAGCTGTTCCTTAAAACAGTAGTGCTTAGGAAATCTATTGGAGGCAGAAGCAGTCAAGGGTAGCCTAGGGTTAGGGTTAGGCTTAGGGTTAGGTTTAGGGTATGGCTTAGGGTACGGGTTCGGGGAGGGTTTCGGGTACGGCGTAGGGTATGGGTTAGGGTTAGGGTTAGGGTTAGTGTTAGGGTTAGGCCTCGGTTTAGGGTACAGGTTAGGATTAGGGTACGTGTTAGGGTTAGGGTAGGGGTTAGGGTTAGGGTACGCGTTAGGGTTAGGGTAGTTATTAAACCTATCCCACTCTCTAGATACCCCTTAGCACGTAAGGGAATATTATTTGGGGGTGCAGCCATGGAGAAGAGTTTAGACACTAGGATAAGATAAGGAACACACCCATTATAAAGAAATCACATTAGGATTCTCTTTTTAAGCTGTTCCTTAAAACAGTAGTGCTTAGGAAATCTATTGGAGGCAGAAGCAGTCAAGGGTAGCCTAGGGTTAGGGTTAGGCTTAGGGTTAGGCTTAGGGTACGGCTTAGGTTACGGGTTCGGGGAGGGGTGCGGGTACGGCGTAGGGTATGGGTTAGGGTTAGGGTTAGGGTTAGTGTTAGGGTTAGGGCTCGGGTTAGGGTACGGTTAGGATTAGGGTACGTGTTAGGTTTAGGGTAGGGGTTAGGGTTAGGGTATGCGTTAGGGTTAGGGTAGTTATTAAACCTATCCCACTCTCTAGATACCCCTTAGCACGTAAAGGAATATTATTTGGGGGTCCAGCCATGGAGAAGAGTTTAGACACTAGGATAAGATAAGGAACACACCCATTATAAAGAAATCACATTAGGATTCTCTTTTTAAGCTGTTCCTTAAAACACTAGTGCTTAGGAAATCTATTGGAGGCAGAAGCAGTCAAGGGTAGCCTAGGGTTAGTGTTAGGCTTAGGGTTAGGCTTAGGGTACGGCTTAGGGTACGGGTTCGGGGAGGGGTGCGGGTACGGCGTAGGGTATGGGTTAGGGTTAGGGTTAGGGTTAGTGTTAGGGTTAGGGCTCGGTTTAGGGTACGGTTAGGATTAGGGTACGTGTTAGGTTTAGGGTAGGGGTTAGGGTTAGGGTACGCGTTAGGGTTAGGGTAGTTAGTAAACCTATCCCACTCTCTAGATACCCCTTAGCACGTAAAGGAATATTATTTGGGGTTCCAGCCATGGAGAAGAATTTAGACACTAGGATAAGATAAGGAACACACCCATTATAAAGAAATCACATTAGGATTCTCTTTTTAAGCTGTTGCTTAAAACACTAGTGCTTAGGAAATCTATTGGAGGCAGAAGCAGTCAAGGGTAGCCTAGGGTTAGTGTTAGGCTTAGGGTTAGGCTTAGGGTACCACTTAGAGTACGGGTTTGGGGAGGGGTTCAGGTACGGCGTAGGGTATGGGTTAGGGTTAGGGTTAGTGTTAGTGTTAGGGTTAGGGCTCGGTTTAGGGTACGGGTTAGGATTAGGGTACGTGTTAGTGTTAGGGTAGAGGTTAGGGTTAGAGTACGCATTAGGGTTAGGGTAGTTATTAAACCTATCCCACTCTCTAGATACCCCTTAGCACGTAAGGCAATATTATTTGGGGGTGCAGCCATGGAGAAGAGTTTAGACACTAGGATAAGATAAGGAACACACCCATTATAAAGAAATCACATTAGGATTCTCTTTTTAAGCTGTTCCTTAAAACACTAGTGCTTAGGAAATCTATTGGAGGCAGAAGCAGTCAAGGGTAGCCTAGGGTTAGGGTTAGGCTTAGGGTTAGGTTTAGGGTACGGCTTGGGGAATGGGTTCGGGGAGGGTTTCGGGTACGGCGTAGGGTATGGGTTAGGGTTAGGGTTAGGGTTAGTGTTAGGGTTAGGGCTCGGTTTAGGGTACGGGTTAGGATTAGGGTACGTGTTAGGGTTAGGGTAGGGGTTAGGGTTAGGGTATGCGTTAGGGTTAGGGTAGTTATTAAACCTATCCCACTCTCTAGATACCCCTTAGCACGTAAAGGAATATTATTTGGGGGTCCAGCCATGGAGAAGAGTTTAGACACTAGGATAAGATAAGGAACACACCCATTATAAAGAAATCACATTAGGATTCTCTTTTTAAGCTGTTCCTTAAAACACTAGTGCTTAGGAAATCTATTGGAGGCAGAAGCAGTCAAGGGTAGCCTAGGGTTAGGGTTAGGCTTAGGGTTAGGCTTAGGGTACGGCTTAGGGTACGGGTTCGGGGAGGGGTGCGGGTACGGCGTAGGGTATGGGTTAGGGTTAGGGTTAGGGTTAGGGTTAGGGCTCGGTTTAGGGTACAGGTTAGTATTAGGGTACGTGTTAGGGTTAGGGTAGGGGTTAGGGTTAGGGTACGCGTTAGGGTTAGGGTAGTTATTAAACCTATCCCACTCTCTAGATACCCCTTAGCACGTAAAGGAATATTATTTGAGGGTCCAGCCATGGAGAAGAGTTTAGACACTAGGATAAGATAAGGAACACACCCATTATAAAGAAATCACATTAGGATTCTCTTTTTAAGCTGTTCCTTAAAACACTAGTGCTTAGGAAATCTATTGGAGGCAGAAGCAGTCAAAGGCAGCCTAGGGTTAGGGTTAGGCTTAGGGTTAGGCTTAGGGTACGGCTTAGGGTACGGGTTCGGGGAGGGTTTCGGGTACGGCGTAGGGTATGGGTTAGGGTTAGGGTTAGGGTTAGTGTTAGGGTTAGGGCTCGGTTTAGGGTACGGGTTAGGATTAGGGTACGTGTTAGGGTTAGGGTAGGGGTTAGGGTTAGGGTACGCGTTAGGGTTAGGGTAGTTATTAAACCTATCCCACTCTTTAGATACCCCTTAGCACGTAAAGGAATATTATTTGGGGGTCCAGCCATGGAGAAGAGTTTAGACACTAGGATAAGATAAGGAACACACCCATTATAAAGAAATCACATTAGGATTCTCTTTTTAAGCTGTTCCTTAAAACACTAGTGCTTAGGAAATCTATTGGAGGCAGAAGCAGTCAAGGGTAGCCTAGGGTTAGGGTTAGGCTTAGGGTTAGGTTTAGGGTACGGCTTGGGGAATGGGTTCGGGGAGGGGTTCGGGTACGGCGTAGGGTATGGGTTAGGGTTAGGGTTAGGGTTAGTGTTAGGGTTAGGGCTCGGTTTAGGGTACGGGTTAGGATTAGGGTACGTGTTAGGGTTAGGGTAGGGTTTAGGGTTAGGGTATGCGTTAGGGTTAGGGTAGTTATTAAACCTATCCCACTCTCTAGATACCCCTTAGCACGTAAAGGAATATTATTTGGGGGTCCAGCCATGGAGAAGAGTTTAGACACTAGGATAAGATAAGGAACACACCCATTATAAAGAAATCACATTAGGATTCTCTTTTTAAGCTGTTCCTTAAAACACTAGTGCTTAGGAAATCTATTGGAGGCAGAAGCAGTCAAGGGTAGCCTAGGGTTAGGGTTAGGCTTAGGGTTAGGCTTAGGGTACGGCTTAGGGTACGGGTTCGGGGAGGGGTGCGGGTACGGCGTAGGGTATGGGTTAGGGTTAGGGTTAGTGTTAGGGTTAGGGCTCGGTTTAGGGTACAGGTTAGTATTAGGGTACGTGTTAGGGTTAGGGTAGGGGTTAGGGTTAGGGTACGCGTTAGGGTTAGGGTAGTTATTAAACCTATCCCACTCTCTAGATACCCCTTAGCACGTAAAGGAATATTATTTGAGGGTCCAGCCATGGAGAAGAGTTTAGACACTAGGATAAGATAAGGAACACACCCATTATAAAGAAATCACATTAGGATTCTCTTTTTAAGCTGTTCCTTAAAACACTAGTGCTTAGGAAATCTATTGGAGGCAGAAGCAGTCAAGGGTAACCTAGGGTTAGGGTTAGGCTTAGGGTTAGGCTTAGGGTACGGCTTAGGGTACGGGTTCGGGGAGGGTTTCGGGTATGGCGTAGGGTATGGGTTAGGGTTAGGGTTAGGGTTATTGTTAGGGTTAGGGCTCGGTTTAGGGTACGGGTTAGGATTAGGGTACGTGTTAGGGTTAGGGTAGGGGTTAGGGTTAGGGTACGCGTTAGGGTTAGGGTAGTTATTAAACCTATCCCACTCTCTAGATACCCCTTAGCACGTAAAGGAATATTATTTGGGGGTCCAGCCATGGAGAAGAGTTTAGACACTAGGATAAGATAAGGAACACACCCATTATAAAGAAATCACATTAGGATTCTCTTTTTAAGCTGTTCCTTAAAACACTAGTGCTTAGGAAATCTATTGGAGGCAGAAGCAGTCAAGGGTAGCCTAGGATAAGGTTAGGCTTAGGGTGAGGCTTAGGGTACGGCTTAGGGTACGGGTTCGGGGAGGGTTTCGGGTACGGCGTAGGGTATGGGTTAGGGTTAGGGTTAGTGTTAGGGTTAGGGCTCGGTTTAGGGTACGGGTTAGGATTAGGGTACGTGTTAGGGTTAGGGTAGGGGTTAGGGTTAGGGTACGCGTTAGGGTTAGGGTAGTTATTAAACCTATCCCACTCTCTAGATACCCCTTAGCACGTAAAGGAATATTATTTGGGGGTCCAGCCATGGAGAAGAGTTTAGACACTAGGATAAGATAAGGAACACACCCATTATAAAGAAATCACTTTAGGATTCTCTTTTTAAGCTGTTCGTTAAAACACTAGTGCTTAGGAAATCTATTGGAGGCAGAAGCAGTCAAGGGTAGCCTAGGGTTAGGGTTAGGCTTAGGGTTAGGCTTAGGGTACGGCTTAGGGTACGGGTTCAGGGAGGGGTGCGGGTACGGCGTAGGGTATGGGTTAGGGTTAGGGTTAGGGTTAGTGTTAGGGTTAGGGCTCGGTTTAGGGTACGGGTTAGGATTACGGTACGTGTTAGGGTTAGGGTAGGGGTTAGGGTTAGGGTACGCGTTAGGGTTAGGGTAGTTATTAAACCTATCCCACTCTCTAGATACCCCTTAGCACGTAAAGGAATATTATTTGAGGGTCCAGCCATGGAGAAGAGTTTAGACACTAGGATAAGATAAGGAACACACCCATTATAAAGAAATCACATTAGGATTCTCTTTTTAAGCTGTTCCTTAAAACACTAGTGCTTAGGAAATCTATTGGAGGCAGAAGCAGTCAAGGGTAACCTAGGGTTAGGGTTAGGCTTAGGGTTAGGCTTAGGGTACGGCTTAGGGTACGGGATCGGGGAGGGTTTCGGGTACGGCGTAGGGTATGGGTTAGGGTTAGGGTTAGGGTTATTGTTAGGGTTAGGGCTCGGTTTAGGGTACGGGTTAGGATTAGGGTACGTGTTAGGGTTAGGGTAGGGGTTAGGGTTAGGGTACGCGTTAGGGTTAGGGTAGTTAGTAAACCTATCCCACTCTCTAGATACCCCTTAGCACGTAAAGGAATATTATTTGGGGTTCCAGCCATGGAGAAGAATTTAGACACTAGGATAAGATAAGGAACACACCCATTATAAAGAAATCACATTAGGATTCTCTTTTTAAGCTGTTGCTTAAAACACTAGTGCTTAGGAAATCTATTGGAGGCAGAAGCAGTCAAGGGTAGCCTAGGGTTAGTGTTAGGCTTAGGGTTAGGCTTAGGGTACGGCTTAGGGTACGGGTTTGGGGAGGGGTTCAGGTACGGCATAGGGTATGGGTTAGGGTTAGGGTTAGTGTTAGTGTTAGGGTTAGGGCTCGGTTTAGGGTACGGGTTAGGATTAGGGTACGTGTTAGTGTTAGGGTAGGGGTTAGGGTTAGAGTACGCATTAGGTTTAGGGTAGTTATTAAACCTATCCCACTCTCTAGATACCCCTTAGCACGTAAGGCAATATTATTTGGGGGTGCAGCCATGGAGAAGAGTTTAGACACTAGGATAAGATAAGGAACACACCCATTATAAAGAAATCACATTAGGATTCTCTTTTTAAGCTGTTCCTTAAAACACTAGTGCTTAGGAAATCTATTGGAGGCAGAAGCAGTCAAGGGTAGCCTAGGATAAGGTTAGGCTTAGGGTGAGGCTTAGGGTACGGCTTAGGGTACGGGTTCGGGGAGGGTTTCGGGTACGGCGTAGGGTATGGGTTAGGGTTAGGGTTAGTGTTAGGGTTAGGGCTCGGTTTAGGGTACGGGTTAGGATTAGGGTACGTGTTAGGGTTAGGGTAGGGGTTAGGGTTAGGGTACGCGTTAGGGTTAGGGTAGTTATTAAACCTATCCCACTCTCTAGATACCCCTTAGCACGTAAAGGAATATTATTTGGGGGTCCAGCCATGGAGAAGAGTTTAGACACTAGGATAAGATAAGGAACACACCCATTATAAAGAAATCACTTTAGGATTCTCTTTTTAAGCTGTTCGTTAAAACACTAGTGCTTAGGAAATCTATTGGAGGCAGAAGCAGTCAAGGGTAGCCTAGGGTTAGGGTTAGGCTTAGGGTTAGGCTTAGGGTACGGCTTAGGGTACGGGTTCAGGGAGGGGTGCGGGTACGGCGTAGGGTATGGGTTAGGGTTAGGGTTAGGGTTAGTGTTAGGGTTAGGGCTCGGTTTAGGGTACGGGTTAGGATTAGGGTACGTGTTAGGGTTAGGGTAGGGGTTAGGGTTAGGGTACGCGTTAGGGTTAGGGTAGTTATTAAACCTATCCCAATCTCTAGATACCCCTTAGCACGTAAAGGAATATTATTTGAGGGTCCAGCCATGGAGAAAAGTTTAGACACTAGGATAAGATAAGGAATACACCCATTATAAAGAAATCACATTAGGATTCTCTTTTTAAGCTGTTCCTTAAAACACTAGTGCTTAGGAAATCTATTGGAGGCAGAAGCAGTCAAGGGTAGCCTAGGGTTAGGGTTAGGCTTAGGGTTAGGCTTAGGGTACGGCTTAGGGTACGAGTTCGGGGAGGGTTTCGGGTACGGCGTAGGGTATGGGTTAGGGTTAGTGTTAGGGTTAGTGTTAGGGTTAGGGCTCGGTTTAGGGTACGGGTTAGGATTAGGGTACGTGATAGGGTTAGGTTAGGGGTTAGGGTTAGGGTACGCGTTAGGGTTAGGGTAGTTATTAAACCTATCCCACTCTCTAGATACCCCTTAGCACGTAAAGGAATATTATTTGGGGGTCCAGCCATGGAGAAGAGTTTAGACACTAGGATAAGATAAGGAACACACCCATTATAAAGAAATCACTTTAGGATTCTCTTTTTAAGCTGTTCCTTAAAACAGTAGTGCTTAGGAAATCTATTGGAGGCAGAAGCAGTCAAGGGTAGCCTAGGGTTAGGGTTAGGCTTAGGGTTAGGGTTAGGGTACGGCTTGGGGTATGGGTTCGGGGAGGTGTTCGTGTACGGCGTAGGGTATGGGTTAGGGTTTGGGTTAGGGTTAGTGTTAGGGTTAGGGCTCGGTTTAGGGTACGGGTTAGGATTAGGGAACGTGTTAGGTTTAGGGTAGGGGTTAGGGTTAGGTTACGCGTTAGGGCTAGGGTAGTTAGTAAACCTATCCCACTCTCTAGCTCCCCCTTAGCACGTAAAGGAATATTATTTGGGGGTCCAGCCATGGAGAAGAGTTTAGACACTAGGATAAGATAAGGAACACACCCATTATAAAGAAATCACATTAGGATTCTCTTTTTAAGCTGTTCCTTAAAACACTACTGCTTAGGAAATCAATTGGAGGCAGAAGCAGTCAAGGGTAGCCTAGGGTTAGGGTTAGGCTTAGGGTTAGGTTTAGGGTATGGCTTAGGGTACGGGTTCGGGGAGGGTTTCGGGTACGGCGTAGGGTATGTGTTAGGGTTAGGGTTAGGGTTAGTGTTAGGGTTAGGCCTCGGTTTAGGGTACAGGTTAGGATTAGGGTACGTGTTAGGGTTAGGGTAGGGGTTAGGGTTAGGGTACGCGTTAGGGTTAGGGTAGTTATTAAACCTATCCCACTCTCTAGATACCCCTTAGCACGTAAGGGAATATTATTTGGGGGTGCAGCCATGGAGAAGAGTTTAGACACTAGGATAAGATAAGGAACACACCCATTATAAAGAAATCACATTAGGATTCTCTTTTTAAGCTGTTCCTTAAAACAGTAGTGCTTAGGAAATCTATTGGAGGCAGAAGCAGTCAAGGGTAGCCTAGGGTTAGGGTTAGGCTTAGGGTTAGGTTTAGGGTATGGCTTAGGGTACGGGTTCGGGGAGGGTTTCGGGTACGGCGTAGGGTATGGGTTAGGGTTAGGGTTAGGGTTAGTGTTAGGGTTAGGCCTCGGTTTAGGGTACAGATTAGGATTACGGTACGTGTTAGGGTTAGGGTAGGGGTTAGGGTTAGGGTACGCGTTAGGGTTAGGGTAGTTATTAAACCTATCCCACTCTCTAGATACCCCTTAGCACGTAAGGGAATATTATTTGGGGGTGCAGCCATGGAGAAGAGTTTAGACACTAGGATAAGATAAGGAACACACCCATTATAAAGAAATCACATTAGGATTCTCTTTTTAAGCTGTTCCTTAAAACAGTAGTGCTTAGGAAATCTATTGGAGGCAGAAGCAGTCAAGGGTAGCCTAGGGTTAGGGTTAGGCTTAGGGTTAGGCTTAGGGTACAGCTTAGGTTACGGGTTCGGGGAGGGGTGCGGGTACGGCGTAGGGTATGGGTTAGGGTTAGGGTTAGGGTTAGTGTTAGGGTTAGGGCTCGGTTTAGGGTACGGTTAGGATTAGGGTACGTGTTAGGTTTAGGGTAGGGGTTAGGGTTAGGGTATGCGTTAGGGTTAGGGTAGTTATTAAACCTATCCCACTCTCTAGATACCCCTTAGCAAGTAAAGGAATATTATTTGGGGGTCCAGCCATGGAGAAGAGTTTAGACACTAGGATAAGATAAGGAACACACCCATTATAAAGAAATCACATTAGGATTCTCTTTTTAAGCTGTTCCTTAAAACACTAGTGCTTAGGAAATCTATTGGAGGCAGAAGCAGTCAAGGGTAGCCTAGGGTTAGGGTTAGGCTTAGGGTTAGGCTTAGGGTACGGCTTAGGGTACGGGTTCGGGGAGGGGTGCGGGTACGGCGTAGGGTATGGGTTAGGGTTAGGGTTAGGGTTAGTGTTAGGGTTAGGGCTCGGTTTAGGGTACGGTTAGGATTAGGGTACGTGTTAGGTTTAGGGTAGGGGTTAGGGTTAGGGTACGCGTTAGGGTTAGGGTAGTTAGTAAACCTATCCCACTCTCTAGATACCCCTTAGCACGTAAAGGAATATTATTTGGGGTTCCAGCCATGGAGAAGAATTTAGACACTAGGATAAGATAAGGAACACACCCATTATAAAGAAATCACATTAGGATTCTCTTTTTAAGCTGTTGCTTAAAACACTAGTGCTTAGGAAATCTATTGGAGGCAGAAGCAGTCAAGGGTAGCCTAGGGTTAGTGTTAGGCTTAGGGTTAGGCTTAGGGTACCACTTAGAGTACGGGTTTGGGGAGGGGTTCAGGTACGGCGTAGGGTATGGGTTAGGGTTAGGGTTAGTGTTAGTGTTAGGGTTAGGGCTCGGTTTAGGGTACGGGTTAGGATTAGGGTACGTGTTAGTGTTAGGGTAGAGGTTAGGGTTAGAGTACGCATTAGGGTTAGGGTAGTTATTAAACCTATCCCACTCTCTAGATACCCCTTAGCACGTAAGGCAATATTATTTGGGGGTGCAGCCATGGAGAAGAGTTTAGACACTAGGATAAGATAAGGAACACACCCATTATAAAGAAATCACATTAGGATTCTCTTTTTAAGCTGTTCCTTAAAACACTAGTGCTTAGGAAATCTATTGGAGGCAGAAGCAGTCAAGGGTAGCCTAGGGTTAGGGTTAGGCTTAGGGTTAGGTTTAGGGTACGGCTTGGGGAATGGGTTCGGGGAGGGGTTCGGGTACGGCGTAGGGTATGGGTTAGGGTTAGGGTTAGGGTTAGTGTTAGGGTTAGGGCTCGGTTTAGGGTACGGGTTAGGATTAGGGTACGTGTTAGGGTTAGGGTAGGGGTTAGGGTTAGGGTATGCGTTAGGGTTAGGGTAGTTATTAAACCTATCCCACTCTCTAGATACCCCTTAGCACGTAAAGGAATATTATTTGGGGGTCCAGCCATGGAGAAGAGTTTAGACACTAGGATAAGATAAGGAACACACCCATTATAAAGAAATCACATTAGGATTCTCTTTTTAAGCTGTTCCTTAAAACACTAGTGCTTACGAAATCTATTGGAGGCAGAAGCAGTCAAGGGTAGCCTAGGGTTAGGGTTAGGCTTAGGGTTAGGCTTAGGGTACGGCTTAGGGTACGGGTTCGGGGAGGGGTGCGGGTACGGCGTAGGGTATGGGTTAGGGTTAGGGTTAGGGTTAGGGTTAGGGCTCGGTTTAGGGTACAGGTTAGTATTAGGGTACGTGTTAGGGTTAGCGTAGGGGTTAGGGTTAGGGTACGCGTTAGGGTTAGGGTAGTTATTAAACCTATCCCACTCTCTAGATACCCCTTAGCACGTAAAGGAATATTATTTGAGGGTCCAGCCATGGAGAAGAGTTTAGACACTAGGATAAGATAAGGAACACACCCATTATAAAGAAATCACATTAGGATTCTCTTTTTAAGCTGTTCCTTAAAACACTAGTGCTTAGGAAATCTATTGGAGGCAGAAGCAGTCAAAGGTAGCCTAGGGTTAGGGTTAGGCTTAGGGTTAGGCTTAGGGTACGGCTTAGGGTACGGGTTCGGGGAGGGTTTCGGGTACGGCGTAGGGTATGGGTTAGGGTTAGGGTTAGGGTTAGTGTTAGGGTTAGGGCTCGGTTTAGGGTACGGGTTAGGATTAGGGTACGTGTTAGGGTTAGGGTAGGGGTTAGGGTTAGGGTACGCGTTAGGGTTAGGGTAGTTATTAAACCTATCCCACTCTTTAGATACCCCTTAGCACGTAAAGGAATATTATTTGGGGGTCCAGCCATGGAGAAGAGTTTAGACACTAGGATAAGATAAGGAACACACCCATTATAAAGAAATCACATTAGGATTCTCTTTTTAAGCTGTTCCTTAAAACACTAGTGCTTAGGAAATCTATTGGAGGCAGAAGCAGTCAAGGGTAGCCTAGGGTTAGGGTTAGGCTTAGGGTTAGGTTTAGGGTACGGCTTGGGGAATGGGTTCGGGGAGGGGTTCGGGTACGGCGTAGGGTATGGGTTAGGGTTAGGGTTAGGGTTAGTGTTAGGGTTAGGGCTCGGTTTAGGGTACGGGTTAGGATTAGGGTACGTGTTAGGGTTAGGGTAGGGTTTAGGGTTAGGGTATGCGTTAGGGTTAGGGTAGTTATTAAACCTATCCCACTCTCTAGATACCCCTTAGCACGTAAAGGAATATTATTTGGGGGTCCAGCCATGGAGAAGAGTTTAGACACTAGGATAAGATAAGGAACACACCCATTATAAAGAAATCACATTAGGATTCTCTTTTTAAGCTGTTCCTTAAAACACTAGTGCTTAGGAAATCTATTGGAGGCAGAAGCAGTCAAGGGTAGCCTAGGGTTAGGGTTAGGCTTAGGGTTAGGCTTAGGGTACGGCTTAGGGTACGGGTTCGGGGAGGGGTGCGGGTACGGCGTAGGGTATGGGTTAGGGTTAGGGTTAGTGTTAGGGTTAGGGCTCGGTTTAGGGTACAGGTTAGTATTAGGGTACGTGTTAGGGTTAGGGTAGGGGTTAGGGTTAGGGTACGCGTTAGGGTTAGGGTAGTTATTAAACCTATCCCACTCTCTAGATACCCCTTAGCACGTAAAGGAATATTATTTGAGGGTCCAGCCATGGAGAAGAGTTTAGACACTAGGATAAGATAAGGAACACACCCATTATAAAGAAATCACATTAGGATTCTCTTTTTAAGCTGTTCCTTAAAACACTAGTGCTTAGGAAATCTATTGGAGGCAGAAGCAGTCAAGGGTAACCTAGGGTTAGGGTTAGGCTTAGGGTTAGGCTTAGGGTACGGCTTAGGGTACGGGTTCGGGGAGGGTTTCGGGTACGGCGTAGGGTATGGGTTAGGGTTAGGGTTAGGGTTATTGTTAGGGTTAGGGCTCGGTTTAGGGTACGGGTTAGGATTAGGGTACGTGTTAGGGTTAGGGTAGGGGTTAGGGTTAGGGTACGCGTTAGGGTTAGGGTAGTTATTAAACCTATCCCACTCTCTAGATACCCCTTAGCACGTAAAGGAATATTATTTGGGGGTCCAGCCATGGAGAAGAGTTTAGACACTAGGATAAGATAAGGAACACACCCATTATAAAGAAATCACATTAGGATTCTCTTTTTAAGCTGTTCCTTAAAACACTAGTGCTTAGGAAATCTATTGGAGGCAGAAGCAGTCAAGGGTAGCCTAGGATAAGGTTAGGCTTAGGGTGAGGCTTAGGGTACGGCTTAGGGTACGGGTTCGGGGAGGGTTTCGGGTACGGCGTAGGGTATGGGTTAGGGTTAGGGTTAGTGTTAGGGTTAGGGCTCGGTTTAGGGTACGGGTTAGGATTAGGGTACGTGTTAGGGTTAGGGTAGGGGTTAGGGTTAGGGTACGCGTTAGGGTTAGGGTAGTTATTAAACCTATCCCACTCTCTAGATACCCCTTAGCACGTAAAGGAATATTATTTGGGGGTCCAGCCATGGAGAAGAGTTTAGACACTAGGATAAGATAAGGAACACACCCATTATAAAGAAATCACTTTAGGATTCTCTTTTTAAGCTGTTCGTTAAAACACTAGTGCTTAGGAAATCTATTGGAGGCAGAAGAAGTCAAGGGTAGCCTAGGGTTAGGGTTAGGCTTAGGGTTAGGCTTAGGGTACGGCTTAGGGTACGGGTTCAGGGAGGGGTGCGGGTACGGCGTAGGGTATGGGTTAGGGTTAGGGTTAGGGTTAGTGTTAGGGTTAGGGCTCGGTTTAGGGTACGGGTTAGGATTAGGGTACGTGTTAGGGTTAGGGTAGGGGTTAGGGTTAGGGTACGCGTTAGGGTTAGGGTAGTTATTAAACCTATCCCACTCTCTAGATACCCCTTAGCACGTAAAGGAATATTATTTGAGGGTCCAGCCATGGAGAAGAGTTTAGACACTAGGATAAGATAAGGAACACACCCATTATAAAGAAATCACATTAGGATTCTCTTTTTAAGCTGTTCCTTAAAACACTAGTGCTTAGGAAATCTATTGGAGGCAGAAGCAGTCAAGGGTAACCTAGGGTTAGGGTTAGGCTTAGGGTTAGGCTTAGGGTACGGCTTAGGGTACGGGATCGGGGAGGGTTTCGGGTACGGCGTAGGGTATGGGTTAGGGTTAGGGTTAGGGTTATTGTTAGGGTTAGGGCTCGGTTTAGGGTACGGGTTAGGATTAGGGTACGTGTTAGGGTTAGGGTAGGGGTTAGGGTTAGGGTACGCGTTAGGGTTAGGGTAGTTAGTAAACCTATCCCACTCTCTAGATACCCCTTAGCACGTAAAGGAATATTATTTGGGGTTCCAGCCATGGAGAAGAATTTAGACACTAGGATAAGATAAGGAACACACCCATTATAAAGAAATCACATTAGGATTCTCTTTTTAAGCTGTTGCTTAAAACACTAGTGCTTAGGAAATCTATTGGAGGCAGAAGCAGTCAAGGGTAGCCTAGGGTTAGTGTTAGGCTTAGGGTTAGGCTTAGGGTACGGCTTAGGGTACGGGTTTGGGGAGGGGTTCAGGTACGGCATAGGGTATGGGTTAGGGTTAGGGTTAGTGTTAGTGTTAGGGTTAGGGCTCGGTTTAGGGTACGGGTTAGGATTAGGGTACGTGTTAGTGTTAGGGTAGGGGTTAGGGTTAGAGTACGCATTAGGTTTAGGGTAGTTATTAAACCTATCCCACTCTCTAGATACCCCTTAGCACGTAAGGCAATATTATTTGGGGGTGCAGCCATGGAGAAGAGTTTAGACACTAGGATAAGATAAGGAACACACCCATTATAAAGAAATCACATTAGGATTCTCTTTTTAAGCTGTTCCTTAAAACACTAGTGCTTAGGAAATCTATTGGAGGCAGAAGCAGTCAAGGGTAGCCTAGGATAAGGTTAGACTTAGGGTGAGGCTTAGGGTACGGCTTAGGGTACGGGTTCGGGGAGGGTTTCGGGTACGGCGTAGGGTATGGGTTAGGGTTAGGGTTAGTGTTAGGGTTAGGGCTCGGTTTAGGGTACGGGTTAGGATTAGGGTACGTGTTAGGGTTAGGGTAGGGGTTAGGGTTAGGGTACGCGTTAGGGTTAGGGTAGTTATTAAACCTATCCCACTCTCTAGATACCCCTTAGCACGTAAAGGAATATTATTTGGGGGTCCAGCCATGGAGAAGAGTTTAGACACTAGGATAAGATAAGGAACACACCCATTATAAAGAAATCACTTTAGGATTCTCTTTTTAAGCTGTTCGTTAAAACACTAGTGCTTAGGAAATCTATTGGAGGCAGAAGCAGTCAAGGGTAGCCTAGGGTTAGGGTTAGGCTTAGGGTTAGGCTTAGGGTACGGCTTAGGGTACGGGTTCAGGGAGGGGTGCGGGTACGGCGTAGGGTATGGGTTAGGGTTAGGGTTAGGGTTAGTGTTAGGGTTAGGGCTCGGTTTAGGGTACGGGTTAGGATTAGGGTACGTGTTAGGGTTAGGGTAGGGGTTAGGGTTAGGGTACGCGTTAGGGTTAGGGTAGTTATTAAACCTATCCCAATCTCTAGATACCCCTTAGCACGTAAAGGAATATTATTTGAGGGTCCAGCCATGGAGAAAAGTTTAGACACTAGGATAAGATAAGGAATACACCCATTATAAAGAAATCACATTAGGATTCTCTTTTTAAGCTGTTCCTTAAAACACTAGTGCTTAGGAAATCTATTGGAGGCAGAAGCAGTCAAGGGTAGCCTAGGGTTAGGGTTAGGCTTAGGGTTAGGCTTAGGGTACGGCTTAGGGTACGAGTTCGGGGAGGGTTTCGGGTACGGCGTAGGGTATGGGTTAGGGTTAGGGTTAGGGTTAGTGTTAGGGTTAGGGCTCGGTTTAGGGTACGGGTTAGGATTAGGGTACGTGTTAGGGTTAGGGTAGGGGTTAGGGTTAGGGTACGCGTTAGGGTTAGGGTAGTTATTAAACCTATCCCACTCTCTAGATACCCCTTAGCACGTAAAGGAATATTATTTGGGGGTCCAGCCATGGAGAAGAGTTTAGACACTAGGATAAGATAAGGAACACACCCATTATAAAGAAATCACTTTAGGATTCTCTTTTTAAGCTGTTCCTTAAAACAGTAGTGCTTAGGAAATCTATTGGAGGCAGAAGCAGTCAAGGGTAGCCTAGGGTTAGGGTTAGGCTTAGGGTTAGGGTTAGGGTACGGCTTGGGGTATGGGTTCGGGGAGGTGTTCGTGTACGGCGTAGGGTATGGGTTAGGGTTTGGGTTAGGGTTAGTGTTAGGGTTAGGGCTCGGTTTAGGGTACGGGTTAGGATTAGGGAACGTGTTAGGTTTAGGGTAGGGGTTAGGGTTAGGTTACGCGTTAGGGCTAGGGTAGTTAGTAAACCTATCCCACTCTCTAGCTCCCCCTTAGCACGTAAAGGAATATTATTTGGGGGTCCAGCCATGGAGAAGAGTTTAGACACTAGGATAAGATAAGGAACACACCCATTATAAAGAAATCACATTAGGATTCTCTTTTTAAGCTGTTCCTTAAAACACTACTGCTTAGGAAATCAATTGGAGGCAGAAGCAGTCAAGGGTAGCCTAGGGTTAGGGTTAGGCTTAGGGTTAGGTTTAGGGTATGGCTTAGGGTACGGGTTCGGGGAGGGTTTCGGGTACGGCGTAGGGTATGTGTTAGGGTTAGGGTTAGGGTTAGTGTTAGGGTTAGGCCTCGGTTTAGGGTACAGGTTAGGATTAGGGTACGTGTTAGGGTTAGGGTAGGGGTTAGGGTTAGGGTACGCGTTAGGGTTAGGGTAGTTATTAAACCTATCCCACTCTCTAGATACCCCTTAGCACGTAAGGGAATATTATTTGGGGGTGCAGCCATGGAGAAGAGTTTAGACACTAGGATAAGATAAGGAACACACCCATTATAAAGAAATCACATTAGGATTCTCTTTTTAAGCTGTTCCTTAAAACAGTAGTGCTTAGGAAATCTATTGGAGGCAGAAGCAGTCAAGGGTAGCCTAGGGTTAGGGTTAGGCTTAGGGTTAGGTTTAGGGTATGGCTTAGGGTACGGGTTCGGGGAGGGTTTCGGGTACGGCGTAGGGTATGGGTTAGGGTTAGGGTTAGGGTTAGTGTTAGGGTTAGGCCTCGGTTTAGGGTACAGATTAGGATTACGGTACGTGTTAGGGTTAGGGTAGGGGTTAGGGTTAGGGTACGCGTTAGGGTTAGGGTAGTTATTAAACCTATCCCACTCTCTAGATACCCCTTAGCACGTAAGGGAATATTATTTGGGGGTGCAGCCATGGAGAAGAGTTTAGACACTAGGATAAGATAAGGAACACACCCATTATAAAGAAATCACATTAGGATTCTCTTTTTAAGCTGTTCCTTAAAACAGTAGTGCTTAGGAAATCTATTGGAGGCAGAAGCAGTCAAGGGTAGCCTAGGGTTAGGGTTAGGCTTAGGGTTAGGCTTAGGGTACAGCTTAGGTTACGGGTTCGGGGAGGGGTGCGGGTACGGCGTAGGGTATGGGTTAGGGTTAGGGTTAGGGTTAGTGTTAGGGTTAGGGCTCGGTTTAGGGTACGGTTAGGATTAGGGTACGTGTTAGGTTTAGGGTAGGGGTTAGGGTTAGGGTATGCGTTAGGGTTAGGGTAGTTATTAAACCTATCCCACTCTCTAGATACCCCTTAGCACGTAAAGGAATATTATTTGGGGGTCCAGCCATGGAGAAGAGTTTAGACACTAGGATAAGATAAGGAACACACCCATTATAAAGAAATCACATTAGGATTCTCTTTTTAAGCTGTTCCTTAAAACACTAGTGCTTAGGAAATCTATTGGAGGCAGAAGCAGTCAAGGGTAGCCTAGGGTTAGGGTTAGGCTTAGGGTTAGGCTTAGGGTACGGCTTAGGGTACGGGTTCGGGGAGGGGTGCGGGTACGGCGTAGGGTATGGGTTAGGGTTAGGGTTAGGGTTAGTGTTAGGGTTAGGGCTCGGTTTAGGGTACGGTTAGGATTAGGGTACGTGTTAGGTTTAGGGTAGGGGTTAGGGTTAGGGTACGCGTTAGGGTTAGGGTAGTTAGTAAACCTATCCCACTCTCTAGATACCCCTTAGCACGTAAAGGAATATTATTTGGGGTTCCAGCCATGGAGAAGAATTTAGACACTAGGATAAGATAAGGAACACACCCATTATAAAGAAATCACATTAGGATTCTCTTTTTAAGCTGTTGCTTAAAACACTAGTGCTTAGGAAATCTATTGGAGGCAGAAGCAGTCAAGGGTAGCCTAGGGTTAGTGTTAGGCTTAGGGTTAGGCTTAGGGTACCACTTAGAGTACGGGTTTGGGGAGGGGTTCAGGTACGGCGTAGGGTATGGGTTAGGGTTAGGGTTAGTGTTAGTGTTAGGGTTAGGGCTCGGTTTAGGGTACGGGTTAGGATTAGGGTACGTGTTAGTGTTAGGGTAGAGGTTAGGGTTAGAGTACGCATTAGGGTTAGGGTAGTTATTAAACCTATCCCACTCTCTAGATACCCCTTAGCACGTAAGGCAATATTATTTGGGGGTGCAGCCATGGAGAAGAGTTTAGACACTAGGATAAGATAAGGAACACACCCATTATAAAGAAATCACATTAGGATTCTCTTTTTAAGCTGTTCCTTAAAACACTAGTGCTTAGGAAATCTATTGGAGGCAGAAGCAGTCAAGGGTAGCCTAGGGTTAGGGTTAGGCTTAGGGTTAGGTTTAGGGTACGGCTTGGGGAATGGGTTCGGGGAGGGGTTCGGGTACGGCGTAGGGTATGGGTTAGGGTTAGGGTTAGGGTTAGTGTTAGGGTTAGGGCTCGGTTTAGGGTACGGGTTAGGATTAGGGTACGTGTTAGGGTTAGGGTAGGGGTTAGGGTTAGGGTATGCGTTAGGGTTAGGGTAGTTATTAAACCTATCCCACTCTCTAGATACCCCTTAGCACGTAAAGGAATATTATTTGGGGGTCCAGCCATGGAGAAGAGTTTAGACACTAGGATAAGATAAGGAACACACCCATTATAAAGAAATCACATTAGGATTCTCTTTTTAAGCTGTTCCTTAAAACACTAGTGCTTACGAAATCTATTGGAGGCAGAAGCAGTCAAGGGTAGCCTAGGGTTAGGGTTAGGCTTAGGGTTAGGCTTAGGGTACGGCTTAGGGTACGGGTTCGGGGAGGGGTGCGGGTACGGCGTAGGGTATGGGTTAGGGTTAGGGTTAGGGTTAGGGTTAGGGCTCGGTTTAGGGTACAGGTTAGTATTAGGGTACGTGTTAGGGTTAGGGTAGGGGTTAGGGTTAGGGTACGCGTTAGGGTTAGGGTAGTTATTAAACCTATCCCACTCTCTAGATACCCCTTAGCACGTAAAGGAATATTATTTGAGGGTCCAGCCATGGAGAAGAGTTTAGACACTAGGATAAGATAAGGAACACACCCATTATAAAGAAATCACATTAGGATTCTCTTTTTAAGCTGTTCCTTAAAACACTAGTGCTTAGGAAATCTATTGGAGGCAGAAGCAGTCAAAGGTAGCCTAGGGTTAGGGTTAGGCTTAGGGTTAGGCTTAGGGTACGGCTTAGGGTACGGGTTCGGGGAGGGTTTCGGGTACGGCGTAGGGTATGGGTTAGGGTTAGGGTTAGGGTTAGTGTTAGGGTTAGGGCTCGGTTTAGAGTACGGGTTAGGATTAGGGTACGTGTTAGGGTTAGGGTAGGGGTTAGGGTTAGGGTACGCGTTAGGGTTAGGGTAGTTATTAAACCTATCCCACTCTTTAGATACCCCTTAGCACGTAAAGGAATATTATTTGGGGGTCCAGCCATGGAGAAGAGTTTAGACACTAGGATAAGATAAGGAACACACCCATTATAAAGAAATCACATTAGGATTCTCTTTTTAAGCTGTTCCTTAAAACACTAGTGCTTAGGAAATCTATTGGAGGCAGAAGCAGTCAAGGGTAGCCTAGGGTTAGGGTTAGGCTTAGGGTTAGGTTTAGGGTACGGCTTGGGGAATGGGTTCGGGGAGGGGTTCGGGTACGGCGTAGGGTATGGGTTAGGGTTAGGGTTAGGGTTAGTGTTAGGGTTAGGGCTCGGTTTAGGGTACGGGTTAGGATTAAGGTACGTGTTAGGGTTAGGGTAGGGGTTAGGGTTAGGGTACGCGTTAGGGTTAGGGTAGTTATTAAACCTATCCCACTCTCTAGATACCCCTTAGCACGTAAAGGAATATTATTTGGGGGTGCAGCCATGGAGAAGAGTTTAGACACTAGGATAAGATAAGGAACACACCCATTATAAAGAAATCACATTAGGATTCTCTTTTTAAGCTGTTCCTTAAAACACTAGTGCTTAGGAAATCTATTGGAGGCAGAAGCAGTCAAGGGTAGCCTAGGATAAGGTTAGGCTTAGGGTGAGGCTTAGGGTACGGCTTAGGGTACGGGTTCGGGGAGGGTTTCGGGTACGGCGTAGGGTATGGGTTAGGGTTAGGGTTAGTGTTAGGGTTAGGGCTCGGTTTAGGGTACGGGTTAGGATTAGGGTACGTGTTAGGGTTAGGGTAGGGGTTAGGGTTAGGGTACGCGTTAGGGTTAGGGTAGTTATTAAACCTATCCCACTCTCTAGATACCCCTTAGCACGTAAAGGAATATTATTTGGGGGTCCAGCCATGGAGAAGAGTTTAGACACTAGGATAAGATAAGGAACACACCCATTATAAAGAAATCACTTTAGGATTCTCTTTTTAAGCTGTTCGTTAAAACACTAGTGCTTAGGAAATCTATTGGAGGCAGAAGCAGTCAAGGGTAGCCTAGGGTTAGGGTTAGGCTTAGGGTTAGGCTTAGGGTACGGCTTAGGGTACGGGTTCAGGGAGGGGTGCGGGTACGGCGTAGGGTATGGGTTAGGGTTAGGGTTAGGGTTAGTGTTAGGGTTAGGGCTCGGTTTAGGGTACGGGTTAGGATTAGGGTACGTGTTAGGGTTAGGGTAGGGGTTAGGGTTAGGGTACGCGTTAGGGTTAGGGTAGTTATTAAACCTATCCCAATCTCTAGATACCCCTTAGCACGTAAAGGAATATTATTTGAGGGTCCAGCCATGGAGAAAAGTTTAGACACTAGGATAAGATAAGGAATACACCCATTATAAAGAAATCACATTAGGATTCTCTTTTTAAGCTGTTCCTTAAAACACTAGTGCTTAGGAAATCTATTGGAGGCAGAAGCAGTCAAGGGTAGCCTAGGGTTAGGGTTAGGCTTAGGGTTAGGCTTAGGGTACGGCTTAGGGTACGAGTTCGGGGAGGGTTTCGGGTACGGCGTAGGGTATGGGTTAGGGTTAGGGTTAGGGTTAGTGTTAGGGTTAGGGCTCGGTTTAGGGTACGGGTTAGGATTAGGGTACGTGTTAGGGTTAGGGTAGGGGTTAGGGTTAGGGTACGCGTTAGGGTTAGGGTAGTTATTAAACCTATCCCACTCTCTAGATACCCCTTAGCACGTAAAGGAATATTATTTGGGGGTCCAGCCATGGAGAAGAGTTTAGACACTAGGATAAGATAAGGAACACACCCATTATAAAGAAATCACTTTAGGATTCTCTTTTTAAGCTGTTCCTTAAAACAGTAGTGCTTAGGAAATCTATTGGAGGCAGAAGCAGTCAAGGGTAGCCTAGGGTTAGGGTTAGGCTTAGGGTTAGGGTTAGGGTACGGCTTGGGGTATGGGTTCGGGGAGGTGTTCGTGTACGGCGTAGGGTATGGGTTAGGGTTTGGGTTAGGGTTAGTGTTAGGGTTAGGGCTCGGTTTAGGGTACGGGTTAGGATTAGGGAACGTGTTAGGTTTAGGGTAGGGGTTAGGGTTAGGTTACGCGTTAGGGCTAGGGTAGTTAGTAAACCTATCCCACTCTCTAGCTCCCCCTTAGCACGTAAAGGAATATTATTTGGGGGTCCAGCCATGGAGAAGAGTTTAGACACTAGGATAAGATAAGGAACACACCCATTATAAAGAAATCACATTAGGATTCTCTTTTTAAGCTGTTCCTTAAAACACTACTGCTTAGGAAATCTATTGGAGGCAGAAGCAGTCAAGGGTAGCCTAGGGTTAGGGTTAGGCTTAGGGTTAGGTTTAGGGTATGGCTTAGGGTACGGGTTCGGGGAGGGTTTCGGGTACGGCGTAGGGTATGGGTTAGGGTTAGGGTTAGGGTTAGTGTTAGGGTTAGGCCTCGGTTTAGGGTACAGATTAGGATTACGGTACGTGTTAGGGTTAGGGTAGGGGTTAGGGTTAGGGTACGCGTTAGGGTTAGGGTAGTTATTAAACCTATCCCACTCTCTAGATACCCCTTAGCACGTAAGGGAATATTATTTGGGGGTGCAGCCATGGAGAAGAGTTTAGACACTAGGATAAGATAAGGAACACACCCATTATAAAGAAATCACATTAGGATTCTCTTTTTAAGCTGTTCCTTAAAACAGTAGTGCTTAGGAAATCTATTGGAGGCAGAAGCAGTCAAGGGTAGCCTAGGGTTAGGGTTAGGCTTAGGGTTAGGCTTAGGGTACAGCTTAGGTTACGGGTTCGGGGAGGGGTGCGGGTACGGCGTAGGGTATGGGTTAGGGTTAGGGTTAGGGTTAGTGTTAGGGTTAGGGCTCGGTTTAGGGTACGGTTAGGATTAGGGTACGTGTTAGGTTTAGGGTAGGGGTTAGGGTTAGGGTATGCGTTAGGGTTAGGGTAGTTATTAAACCTATCCCACTCTCTAGATACCCCTTAGCACGTAAAGGAATATTATTTGGGGGTCCAGCCATGGAGAAGAGTTTAGACACTAGGATAAGATAAGGAACACACCCATTATAAAGAAATCACATTAGGATTCTCTTTTTAAGCTGTTCCTTAAAACACTAGTGCTTAGGAAATCTATTGGAGGCAGAAGCAGTCAAGGGTAGCCTAGGGTTAGGGTTAGGCTTAGGGTTAGGCTTAGGGTACGGCTTAGGGTACGGGTTCGGGGAGGGGTGCGGGTACGGCGTAGGGTATGGGTTAGGGTTAGGGTTAGGGTTAGTGTTAGGGTTAGGGCTCGGTTTAGGGTACGGTTAGGATTAGGGTACGTGTTAGGTTTAGGGTAGGGGTTAGGGTTAGGGTACGCGTTAGGGTTAGGGTAGTTAGTAAACCTATCCCACTCTCTAGATACCCCTTAGCACGTAAAGGAATATTATTTGGGGTTCCAGCCATGGAGAAGAATTTAGACACTAGGATAAGATAAGGAACACACCCATTATAAAGAAATCACATTAGGATTCTCTTTTTAAGCTGTTGCTTAAAACACTAGTGCTTAGGAAATCTATTGGAGGCAGAAGCAGTCAAGGGTAGCCTAGGGTTAGTGTTAGGCTTAGGGTTAGGCTTAGGGTACCACTTAGAGTACGGGTTTGGGGAGGGGTTCAGGTACGGCGTAGGGTATGGGTTAGGGTTAGGGTTAGTGTTAGTGTTAGGGTTAGGGCTCGGTTTAGGGTACGGGTTAGGATTAGGGTACGTGTTAGTGTTAGGGTAGAGGTTAGGGTTAGAGTACGCATTAGGGTTAGGGTAGTTATTAAACCTATCCCACTCTCTAGATACCCCTTAGCACGTAAGGCAATATTATTTGGGGGTGCAGCCATGGAGAAGAGTTTAGACACTAGGATAAGATAAGGAACACACCCATTATAAAGAAATCACATTAGGATTCTCTTTTTAAGCTGTTCCTTAAAACACTAGTGCTTAGGAAATCTATTGGAGGCAGAAGCAGTCAAGGGTAGCCTAGGGTTAGGGTTAGGCTTAGGGTTAGGTTTAGGGTACGGCTTGGGGAATGGGTTCGGGGAGGGGTTCGGGTACGGCGTAGGGTATGGGTTAGGGTTAGGGTTAGGGTTAGTGTTAGGGTTAGGGCTCGGTTTAGGGTACGGGTTAGGATTAGGGTACGTGTTAGGGTTAGGGTAGGGGTTAGGGTTAGGGTATGCGTTAGGGTTAGGGTAGTTATTAAACCTATCCCACTCTCTAGATACCCCTTAGCACGTAAAGGAATATTATTTGGGGGTCCAGCCATGGAGAAGAGTTTAGACACTAGGATAAGATAAGGAACACACCCATTATAAAGAAATCACATTAGGATTCTCTTTTTAAGCTGTTCCTTAAAACACTAGTGCTTACGAAATCTATTGGAGGCAGAAGCAGTCAAGGGTAGCCTAGGGTTAGGGTTAGGCTTAGGGTTAGGCTTAGGGTACGGCTTAGGGTACGGGTTCGGGGAGGGGTGCGGGTACGGCGTAGGGTATGGGTTAGGGTTAGGGTTAGGGTTAGGGTTAGGGCTCGGTTTAGGGTACAGGTTAGTATTAGGGTACGTGTTAGGGTTAGGGTAGGGGTTAGGGTTAGGGTACGCGTTAGGGTTAGGGTAGTTATTAAACCTATCCCACTCTCTAGATACCCCTTAGCACGTAAAGGAATATTATTTGAGGGTCCAGCCATGGAGAAGAGTTTAGACACTAGGATAAGATAAGGAACACACCCATTATAAAGAAATCACATTAGGATTCTCTTTTTAAGCTGTTCCTTAAAACACTAGTGCTTAGGAAATCTATTGGAGGCAGAAGCAGTCAAAGGTAGCCTAGGGTTAGGGTTAGGCTTAGGGTTAGGCTTAGGGTACGGCTTAGGGTACGGGTTCGGGGAGGGTTTCGGGTACGGCGTAGGGTATGGGTTAGGGTTAGGGTTAGGGTTAGTGTTAGGGTTAGGGCTCGGTTTAGAGTACGGGTTAGGATTAGGGTACGTGTTAGGGTTAGGGTAGGGGTTAGGGTTAGGGTACGCGTTAGGGTTAGGGTAGTTATTAAACCTATCCCACTCTTTAGATACCCCTTAGCACGTAAAGGAATATTATTTGGGGGTCCAGCCATGGAGAAGAGTTTAGACACTAGGATAAGATAAGGAACACACCCATTATAAAGAAATCACATTAGGATTCTCTTTTTAAGCTGTTCCTTAAAACACTAGTGCTTAGGAAATCTATTGGAGGCAGAAGCAGTCAAGGGTAGCCTAGGGTTAGGGTTAGGCTTAGGGTTAGGTTTAGGGTACGGCTTGGGGAATGGGTTCGGGGAGGGGTTCGGGTACGGCGTAGGGTATGGGTTAGGGTTAGGGTTAGGGTTAGTGTTAGGGTTAGGGCTCGGTTTAGGGTACGGGTTAGGATTAAGGTACGTGTTAGGGTTAGGGTAGGGGTTAGGGTTAGGGTACGCGTTAGGGTTAGGGTAGTTATTAAACCTATCCCACTCTCTAGATACCCCTTAGCACGTAAAGGAATATTATTTGGGGGTGCAGCCATGGAGAAGAGTTTAGACACTAGGATAAGATAAGGAACACACCCATTATAAAGAAATCACATTAGGATTCTCTTTTTAAGCTGTTCCTTAAAACACTAGTGCTTAGGAAATCTATTGGAGGCAGAAGCAGTCAAGGGTAGCCTAGGATAAGGTTAGGCTTAGGGTGAGGCTTAGGGTACGGCTTAGGGTACGGGTTCGGGGAGGGTTTCGGGTACGGCGTAGGGTATGGGTTAGGGTTAGGGTTAGTGTTAGGGTTAGGGCTCGGTTTAGGGTACGGGTTAGGATTAGGGTACGTGTTAGGGTTAGGGTAGGGGTTAGGGTTAGGGTACGCGTTAGGGTTAGGGTAGTTATTAAACCTATCCCACTCTCTAGATACCCCTTAGCACGTAAAGGAATATTATTTGGGGGTCCAGCCATGGAGAAGAGTTTAGACACTAGGATAAGATAAGGAACACACCCATTATAAAGAAATCACTTTAGGATTCTCTTTTTAAGCTGTTCGTTAAAACACTAGTGCTTAGGAAATCTATTGGAGGCAGAAGCAGTCAAGGGTAGCCTAGGGTTAGGGTTAGGCTTAGGGTTAGGCTTAGGGTACGGCTTAGGGTACGGGTTCAGGGAGGGGTGCGGGTACGGCGTAGGGTATGGGTTAGGGTTAGGGTTAGGGTTAGTGTTAGGGTTAGGGCTCGGTTTAGGGTACGGGTTAGGATTAGGGTACGTGTTAGGGTTAGGGTAGGGGTTAGGGTTAGGGTACGCGTTAGGGTTAGGGTAGTTATTAAACCTATCCCAATCTCTAGATACCCCTTAGCACGTAAAGGAATATTATTTGAGGGTCCAGCCATGGAGAAAAGTTTAGACACTAGGATAAGATAAGGAATACACCCATTATAAAGAAATCACATTAGGATTCTCTTTTTAAGCTGTTCCTTAAAACACTAGTGCTTAGGAAATCTATTGGAGGCAGAAGCAGTCAAGGGTAGCCTAGGGTTAGGGTTAGGCTTAGGGTTAGGCTTAGGGTACGGCTTAGGGTACGAGTTCGGGGAGGGTTTCGGGTACGGCGTAGGGTATGGGTTAGGGTTAGGGTTAGGGTTAGTGTTAGGGTTAGGGCTCGGTTTAGGGTACGGGTTAGGATTAGGGTACGTGTTAGGGTTAGGGTAGGGGTTAGGGTTAGGGTACGCGTTAGGGTTAGGGTAGTTATTAAACCTATCCCACTCTCTAGATACCCCTTAGCACGTAAAGGAATATTATTTGGGGGTCCAGCCATGGAGAAGAGTTTAGACACTAGGATAAGATAAGGAACACACCCATTATAAAGAAATCACTTTAGGATTCTCTTTTTAAGCTGTTCCTTAAAACAGTAGTGCTTAGGAAATCTATTGGAGGCAGAAGCAGTCAAGGGTAGCCTAGGGTTAGGGTTAGGCTTAGGGTTAGGGTTAGGGTACGGCTTGGGGTATGGGTTCGGGGAGGTGTTCGTGTACGGCGTAGGGTATGGGTTAGGGTTTGGGTTAGGGTTAGTGTTAGGGTTAGGGCTCGGTTTAGGGTACGGGTTAGGATTAGGGAACGTGTTAGGTTTAGGGTAGGGGTTAGGGTTAGGTTACGCGTTAGGGCTAGGGTAGTTAGTAAACCTATCCCACTCTCTAGCTCCCCCTTAGCACGTAAAGGAATATTATTTGGGGGTCCAGCCATGGAGAAGAGTTTAGACACTAGGATAAGATAAGGAACACACCCATTATAAAGAAATCACATTAGGATTCTCTTTTTAAGCTGTTCCTTAAAACACTACTGCTTAGGAAATCAATTGGAGGCAGAAGCAGTCAAGGGTAGCCTAGGGTTAGGGTTAGGCTTAGGGTTAGGTTTAGGGTATGGCTTAGGGTACGGGTTCGGGGAGGGTTTCGGGTACGGCGTAGGGTATGGGTTAGGGTTAGGGTTAGGGTTAGTGTTAGGGTTAGGCCTCGGTTTAGGGTACAGGTTAGGATTAGGGTACGTGTTAGGGTTAGGGTAGGGGTTAGGGTTAGGGTACGCGTTAGGGTTAGGGTAGTTATTAAACCTATCCCACTCTCTAGATACCCCTTAGCACGTAAGGGAATATTATTTGGGGGTGCAGCCATGGAGAAGAGTTTAGACACTAGGATAAGATAAGGAACACACCCATTATAAAGAAATCACATTAGGATTCTCTTTTTAAGCTGTTCCTTAAAACAGTAGTGCTTAGGAAATCTATTGGAGGCAGAAGCAGTCAAGGGTAGCCTAGGGTTAGGGTTAGGCTTAGGGTTAGGTTTAGGGTATGGCTTAGGGTACGGGTTCGGGGAGGGTTTCGGGTACGGCGTAGGGTATGGGTTAGGGTTAGGGTTAGGGTTAGTGTTAGGGTTAGGCCTCGGTTTAGGGTACAGATTAGGATTACGGTACGTGTTAGGGTTAGGGTAGGGGTTAGGGTTAGGGTACGCGTTAGGGTTAGGGTAGTTATTAAACCTATCCCACTCTCTAGATACCCCTTAGCACGTAAGGGAATATTATTTGGGGGTGCAGCCATGGAGAAGAGTTTAGACACTAGGATAAGATAAGGAACACACCCATTATAAAGAAATCACATTAGGATTCTCTTTTTAAGCTGTTCCTTAAAACAGTAGTGCTTAGGAAATCTATTGGAGGCAGAAGCAGTCAAGGGTAGCCTAGGGTTAGGGTTAGGCTTAGGGTTAGGCTTAGGGTACAGCTTAGGTTACGGGTTCGGGGAGGGGTGCGGGTACGGCGTAGGGTATGGGTTAGGGTTAGGGTTAGGGTTAGTGTTAGGGTTAGGGCTCGGTTTAGGGTACGGTTAGGATTAGGGTACGTGTTAGGTTTAGGGTAGGGGTTAGGGTTAGGGTATGCGTTAGGGTTAGGGTAGTTATTAAACCTATCCCACTCTCTAGATACCCCTTAGCACGTAAAGGAATATTATTTGGGGGTCCAGCCATGGAGAAGAGTTTAGACACTAGGATAAGATAAGGAACACACCCATTATAAAGAAATCACATTAGGATTCTCTTTTTAAGCTGTTCCTTAAAACACTAGTGCTTAGGAAATCTATTGGAGGCAGAAGCAGTCAAGGGTAGCCTAGGGTTAGGGTTAGGCTTAGGGTTAGGCTTAGGGTACGGCTTAGGGTACGGGTTCGGGGAGGGGTGCGGGTACGGCGTAGGGTATGGGTTAGGGTTAGGGTTAGGGTTAGTGTTAGGGTTAGGGCTCGGTTTAGGGTACGGTTAGGATTAGGGTACGTGTTAGGTTTAGGGTAGGGGTTAGGGTTAGGGTACGCGTTAGGGTTAGGGTAGTTAGTAAACCTATCCCACTCTCTAGATACCCCTTAGCACGTAAAGGAATATTATTTGGGGTTCCAGCCATGGAGAAGAATTTAGACACTAGGATAAGATAAGGAACACACCCATTATAAAGAAATCACATTAGGATTCTCTTTTTAAGCTGTTGCTTAAAACACTAGTGCTTAGGAAATCTATTGGAGGCAGAAGCAGTCAAGGGTAGCCTAGGGTTAGTGTTAGGCTTAGGGTTAGGCTTAGGGTACCACTTAGAGTACGGGTTTGGGGAGGGGTTCAGGTACGGCGTAGGGTATGGGTTAGGGTTAGGGTTAGTGTTAGTGTTAGGGTTAGGGCTCGGTTTAGGGTACGGGTTAGGATTAGGGTACGTGTTAGTGTTAGGGTAGAGGTTAGGGTTAGAGTACGCATTAGGGTTAGGGTAGTTATTAAACCTATCCCACTCTCTAGATACCCCTTAGCACGTAAGGCAATATTATTTGGGGGTGCAGCCATGGAGAAGAGTTTAGACACTAGGATAAGATAAGGAACACACCCATTATAAAGAAATCACATTAGGATTCTCTTTTTAAGCTGTTCCTTAAAACACTAGTGCTTAGGAAATCTATTGGAGGCAGAAGCAGTCAAGGGTAGCCTAGGGTTAGGGTTAGGCTTAGGGTTAGGTTTAGGGTACGGCTTGGGGAATGGGTTCGGGGAGGGGTTCGGGTACGGCGTAGGGTATGGGTTAGGGTTAGGGTTAGGGTTAGTGTTAGGGTTAGGGCTCGGTTTAGGGTACGGGTTAGGATTAGGGTACGTGTTAGGGTTAGGGTAGGGGTTAGGGTTAGGGTATGCGTTAGGGTTAGGGTAGTTATTAAACCTATCCCACTCTCTAGATACCCCTTAGCACGTAAAGGAATATTATTTGGGGGTCCAGCCATGGAGAAGAGTTTAGACACTAGGATAAGATAAGGAACACACCCATTATAAAGAAATCACATTAGGATTCTCTTTTTAAGCTGTTCCTTAAAACACTAGTGCTTACGAAATCTATTGGAGGCAGAAGCAGTCAAGGGTAGCCTAGGGTTAGGGTTAGGCTTAGGGTTAGGCTTAGGGTACGGCTTAGGGTACGGGTTCGGGGAGGGGTGCGGGTACGGCGTAGGGTATGGGTTAGGGTTAGGGTTAGGGTTAGGGTTAGGGCTCGGTTTAGGGTACAGGTTAGTATTAGGGTACGTGTTAGGGTTAGGGTAGGGGTTAGGGTTAGGGTACGCGTTAGGGTTAGGGTAGTTATTAAACCTATCCCACTCTCTAGATACCCCTTAGCACGTAAAGGAATATTATTTGAGGGTCCAGCCATGGAGAAGAGTTTAGACACTAGGATAAGATAAGGAACACACCCATTATAAAGAAATCACATTAGGATTCTCTTTTTAAGCTGTTCCTTAAAACACTAGTGCTTAGGAAATCTATTGGAGGCAGAAGCAGTCAAAGGTAGCCTAGGGTTAGGGTTAGGCTTAGGGTTAGGCTTAGGGTACGGCTTAGGGTACGGGTTCGGGGAGGGTTTCGGGTACGGCGTAGGGTATGGGTTAGGGTTAGGGTTAGGGTTAGTGTTAGGGTTAGGGCTCGGTTTAGAGTACGGGTTAGGATTAGGGTACGTGTTAGGGTTAGGGTAGGGGTTAGGGTTAGGGTACGCGTTAGGGTTAGGGTAGTTATTAAACCTATCCCACTCTTTAGATACCCCTTAGCACGTAAAGGAATATTATTTGGGGGTCCAGCCATGGAGAAGAGTTTAGACACTAGGATAAGATAAGGAACACACCCATTATAAAGAAATCACATTAGGATTCTCTTTTTAAGCTGTTCCTTAAAACACTAGTGCTTAGGAAATCTATTGGAGGCAGAAGCAGTCAAGGGTAGCCTAGGGTTAGGGTTAGGCTTAGGGTTAGGTTTAGGGTACGGCTTGGGGAATGGGTTCGGGGAGGGGTTCGGGTACGGCGTAGGGTATGGGTTAGGGTTAGGGTTAGGGTTAGTGTTAGGGTTAGGGCTCGGTTTAGGGTACGGGTTAGGATTAAGGTACGTGTTAGGGTTAGGGTAGGGGTTAGGGTTAGGGTACGCGTTAGGGTTAGGGTAGTTATTAAACCTATCCCACTCTCTAGATACCCCTTAGCACGTAAAGGAATATTATTTGGGGGTCCAGCCATGGAGAAGAGTTTAGACACTAGGATAAGATAAGGAACACACCCATTATAAAGAAATCACATTAGGATTCTCTTTTTAAGCTGTTCCTTAAAACACTAGTGCTTAGGAAATCTATTGGAGGCAGAAGCAGTCAAGGGTAGCCTAGGATAAGGTTAGGCTTAGGGTGAGGCTTAGGGTACGGCTTAGGGTACGGGTTCGGGGAGGGTTTCGGGTACGGCGTAGGGTATGGGTTAGGGTTAGGGTTAGTGTTAGGGTTAGGGCTCGGTTTAGGGTACGGGTTAGGATTAGGGTACGTGTTAGGGTTAGGGTAGGGGTTAGGGTTAGGGTACGCGTTAGGGTTAGGGTAGTTATTAAACCTATCCCACTCTCTAGATACCCCTTAGCACGTAAAGGAATATTATTTGGGGGTCCAGCCATGGAGAAGAGTTTAGACACTAGGATAAGATAAGGAACACACCCATTATAAAGAAATCACTTTAGGATTCTCTTTTTAAGCTGTTCGTTAAAACACTAGTGCTTAGGAAATCTATTGGAGGCAGAAGCAGTCAAGGGTAGCCTAGGGTTAGGGTTAGGCTTAGGGTTAGGCTTAGGGTACGGCTTAGGGTACGGGTTCAGGGAGGGGTGCGGGTACGGCGTAGGGTATGGGTTAGGGTTAGGGTTAGGGTTAGTGTTAGGGTTAGGGCTCGGTTTAGGGTACGGGTTAGGATTAGGGTACGTGTTAGGGTTAGGGTAGGGGTTAGGGTTAGGGTACGCGTTAGGGTTAGGGTAGTTATTAAACCTATCCCACTCTTTAGATACCCCTTAGCACGTAAAGGAATATTATTTGGGGGTCCAGCCATGGAGAAGAGTTTAGACACTAGGATAAGATAAGGAACACACCCATTATAAAGAAATCACATTAGGATTCTCTTTTTAAGCTGTTCCTTAAAACACTAGTGCTTAGGAAATCTATTGGAGGCAGAAGCAGTCAAGGGTAGCCTAGGGTTAGGGTTAGGCTTAGGGTTAGGTTTAGGGTACGGCTTGGGGAATGGGTTCGGGGAGGGGTTCGGGTACGGCGTAGGGTATGGGTTAGGGTTAGGGTTAGGGTTAGTGTTAGGGTTAGGGCTCGGTTTAGGGTACGGGTTAGGATTAGGGTACGTGTTAGGGTTAGGGTAGGGGTTAGGGTTAGGGTACGCGTTAGGGTTAGGGTAGTTATTAAACCTATCCCACTCTCTAGATACCCCTTAGCACGTAAAGGAATATTATTTGGGGGTCCAGCCATGGAGAAGAGTTTAGACACTAGGATAAGATAAGGAACACACCCATTATAAAGAAATCACATTAGGATTCTCTTTTTAAGCTGTTCCTTAAAACACTAGTGCTTAGGAAATCTATTGGAGGCAGAAGCAGTCAAGGGTAGCCTAGGATAAGGTTAGGCTTAGGGTGAGGCTTAGGGTACGGCTTAGGGTACGGGTTCGGGGAGGGTTTCGGGTACGGCGTAGGGTATGGGTTAGGGTTAGGGTTAGTGTTAGGGTTAGGGCTCGGTTTAGGGTACGGGTTAGGATTAGGGTACGTGTTAGGGTTAGGGTAGGGGTTAGGGTTAGGGTACGCGTTAGGGTTAGGGTAGTTATTAAACCTATCCCACTCTCTAGATACCCCTTAGCACGTAAAGGAATATTATTTGGGGGTCCAGCCATGGAGAAGAGTTTAGACACTAGGATAAGATAAGGAACACACCCATTATAAAGAAATCACTTTAGGATTCTCTTTTTAAGCTGTTCGTTAAAACACTAGTGCTTAGGAAATCTATTGGAGGCAGAAGCAGTCAAGGGTAGCCTAGGGTTAGGGTTAGGCTTAGGGTTAGGCTTAGGGTACGGCTTAGGGTACGGGTTCAGGGAGGGGTGCGGGTACGGCGTAGGGTATGGGTTAGGGTTAGGGTTAGGGTTAGTGTTAGGGTTAGGGCTCGGTTTAGGGTACGGGTTAGGATTAGGGTACGTGTTAGGGTTAGGGTAGGGGTTAGGGTTAGGGTACGCGTTAGGGTTAGGGTAGTTATTAAACCTATCCCAATCTCTAGATACCCCTTAGCACGTAAAGGAATATTATTTGAGGGTCCAGCCATGGAGAAAAGTTTAGACACTAGGATAAGATAAGGAATACACCCATTATAAAGAAATCACATTAGGATTCTCTTTTTAAGCTGTTCCTTAAAACACTAGTGCTTAGGAAATCTATTGGAGGCAGAAGCAGTCAAGGGTAGCCTAGGGTTAGGGTTAGGCTTAGGGTTAGGCTTAGGGTACGGCTTAGGGTACGAGTTCGGGGAGGGTTTCGGGTACGGCGTAGGGTATGGGTTAGGGTTAGGGTTAGGGTTAGTGTTAGGGTTAGGGCTCGGTTTAGGGTACGGGTTAGGATTAGGGTACGTGTTAGGGTTAGGGTAGGGGTTAGGGTTAGGGTACGCGTTAGGGTTAGGGTAGTTATTAAACCTATCCCACTCTCTAGATACCCCTTAGCACGTAAAGGAATATTATTTGGGGGTCCAGCCATGGAGAAGAGTTTAGACACTAGGATAAGATAAGGAACACACCCATTATAAAGAAATCACTTTAGGATTCTCTTTTTAAGCTGTTCCTTAAAACAGTAGTGCTTAGGAAATCTATTGGAGGCAGAAGCAGTCAAGGGTAGCCTAGGGTTAGGGTTAGGCTTAGGGTTAGGGTTAGGGTACGGCTTGGGGTATGGGTTCGGGGAGGTGTTCGTGTACGGCGTAGGGTATGGGTTAGGGTTTGGGTTAGGGTTAGTGTTAGGGTTAGGGCTCGGTTTAGGGTACGGGTTAGGATTAGGGAACGTGTTAGGTTTAGGGTAGGGGTTAGGGTTAGGTTACGCGTTAGGGCTAGGGTAGTTAGTAAACCTATCCCACTCTCTAGCTCCCCCTTAGCACGTAAAGGAATATTATTTGGGGGTCCAGCCATGGAGAAGAGTTTAGACACTAGGATAAGATAAGGAACACACCCATTATAAAGAAATCACATTAGGATTCTCTTTTTAAGCTGTTCCTTAAAACACTACTGCTTAGGAAATCAATTGGAGGCAGAAGCAGTCAACGGTAGCCTAGGGTTAGGGTTAGGCTTAGGGTTAGGTTTAGGGTATGGCTTAGGGTACGGGTTCGGGGAGGGTTTCGGGTACGGCGTAGGGTATGTGTTAGGGTTAGGGTTAGGGTTAGTGTTAGGGTTAGGCCTCGGTTTAGGGTACAGGTTAGGATTAGGGTACGTGTTAGGGTTAGGGTAGGGGTTAGGGTTAGGGTACGCGTTAGGGTTAGGGTAGTTATTAAACCTATCCCACTCTCTAGATACCCCTTAGCACGTAAGGGAATATTATTTGGGGGTGCAGCCATGGAGAAGAGTTTAGACACTAGGATAAGATAAGGAACACACCCATTATAAAGAAATCACATTAGGATTCTCTTTTTAAGCTGTTCCTTAAAACAGTAGTGCTTAGGAAATCTATTGGAGGCAGAAGCAGTCAAGGGTAGCCTAGGGTTAGGGTTAGGCTTAGGGTTAGGTTTAGGGTATGGCTTAGGGTACGGGTTCGGGGAGGGTTTCGGGTACGGCGTAGGGTATGGGTTAGGGTTAGGGTTAGGGTTAGTGTTAGGGTTAGGCCTCGGTTTAGGGTACAGATTAGGATTACGGTACGCGTTAGGGTTAGGGTAGTTATTAAACCTATCCCACTCTCTAGATACCCCTTAGCACGTAAAGGAATATTATTTGGGGGTCCAGCCATGGAGAAGAGTTTAGACACTAGGATAAGATAAGGAACACACCCATTATAAAGAAATCACATTAGGATTCTCTTTTTAAGCTGTTCCTTAAAACACTAGTGCTTAGGAAATCTATTGGAGGCAGAAGCAGTCAAGGGTAGCCTAGGGTTAGGGTTAGGCTTAGGGTTAGGCTTAGGGTACGGCTTAGGGTACGGGTTCGGGGAGGGGTGCGGGTACGGCGTAGGGTATGGGTTAGGGTTAGGGTTAGGGTTAGTGTTAGGGTTAGGGCTCGGTTTAGGGTACGGTTAGGATTAGGGTACGTGTTAGGTTTAGGGTAGGGGTTAGGGTTAGGGTACGCGTTAGGGTTAGGGTAGTTAGTAAACCTATCCCACTCTCTAGATACCCCTTAGCACGTAAAGGAATATTATTTGGGGTTCCAGCCATGGAGAAGAATTTAGACACTAGGATAAGATAAGGAACACACCCATTATAAAGAAATCACATTAGGATTCTCTTTTTAAGCTGTTGCTTAAAACACTAGTGCTTAGGAAATCTATTGGAGGCAGAAGCAGTCAAGGGTAGCCTAGGGTTAGTGTTAGGCTTAGGGTTAGGCTTAGGGTACCACTTAGAGTACGGGTTTGGGGAGGGGTTCAGGTACGGCGTAGGGTATGGGTTAGGGTTAGGGTTAGTGTTAGTGTTAGGGTTAGGGCTCGGTTTAGGGTACGGGTTAGGATTAGGGTACGTGTTAGTGTTAGGGTAGAGGTTAGGGTTAGAGTACGCATTAGGGTTAGGGTAGTTATTAAACCTATCCCACTCTCTAGATACCCCTTAGCACGTAAGGCAATATTATTTGGGGGTGCAGCCATGGAGAAGAGTTTAGACACTAGGATAAGATAAGGAACACACCCATTATAAAGAAATCACATTAGGATTCTCTTTTTAAGCTGTTCCTTAAAACACTAGTGCTTAGGAAATCTATTGGAGGCAGAAGCAGTCAAGGGTAGCCTAGGGTTAGGGTTAGGCTTAGGGTTAGGTTTAGGGTACGGCTTGGGGAATGGGTTCGGGGAGGGGTTCGGGTACGGCGTAGGGTATGGGTTAGGGTTAGGGTTAGGGTTAGTGTTAGGGTTAGGGCTCGGTTTAGGGTACGGGTTAGGATTAGGGTACGTGTTAGGGTTAGGGTAGGGGTTAGGGTTAGGGTATGCGTTAGGGTTAGGGTAGTTATTAAACCTATCCCACTCTCTAGATACCCCTTAGCACGTAAAGGAATATTATTTGGGGGTCCAGCCATGGAGAAGAGTTTAGACACTAGGATAAGATAAGGAACACACCCATTATAAAGAAATCACATTAGGATTCTCTTTTTAAGCTGTTCCTTAAAACACTAGTGCTTACGAAATCTATTGGAGGCAGAAGCAGTCAAGGGTAGCCTAGGGTTAGGGTTAGGCTTAGGGTTAGGCTTAGGGTACGGCTTAGGGTACGGGTTCGGGGAGGGGTGCGGGTACGGCGTAGGGTATGGGTTAGGGTTAGGGTTAGGGTTAGGGTTAGGGCTCGGTTTAGGGTACAGGTTAGTATTAGGGTACGTGTTAGGGTTAGGGTAGGGGTTAGGGTTAGGGTACGCGTTAGGGTTAGGGTAGTTATTAAACCTATCCCACTCTCTAGATACCCCTTAGCACGTAAAGGAATATTATTTGAGGGTCCAGCCATGGAGAAGAGTTTAGACACTAGGATAAGATAAGGAACACACCCATTATAAAGAAATCACATTAGGATTCTCTTTTTAAGCTGTTCCTTAAAACACTAGTGCTTAGGAAATCTATTGGAGGCAGAAGCAGTCAAAGGTAGCCTAGGGTTAGGGTTAGGCTTAGGGTTAGGCTTAGGGTACGGCTTAGGGTACGGGTTCGGGGAGGGTTTCGGGTACGGCGTAGGGTATGGGTTAGGGTTAGGGTTAGGGTTAGTGTTAGGGTTAGGGCTCGGTTTAGGGTACGGGTTAGGATTAGGGTACGTGTTAGGGTTAGGGTAGGGGTTAGGGTTAGGGTACGCGTTAGGGTTAGGGTAGTTATTAAACCTATCCCACTCTTTAGATACCCCTTAGCACGTAAAGGAATATTATTTGGGGGTCCAGCCATGGAGAAGAGTTTAGACACTAGGATAAGATAAGGAACACACCCATTATAAAGAAATCACATTAGGATTCTCTTTTTAAGCTGTTCCTTAAAACACTAGTGCTTAGGAAATCTATTGGAGGCAGAAGCAGTCAAGGGTAGCCTAGGGTTAGGGTTAGGCTTAGGGTTAGGTTTAGGGTACGGCTTGGGGAATGGGTTCGGGGAGGGGTTCGGGTACGGCGTAGGGTATGGGTTAGGGTTAGGGTTAGGGTTAGTGTTAGGGTTAGGGCTCGGTTTAGGGTACGGGTTAGGATTAGGGTACGTGTTAGGGTTAGGGTAGGGTTTAGGGTTAGGGTATGCGTTAGGGTTAGGGTAGTTATTAAACCTATCCCACTCTCTAGATACCCCTTAGCACGTAAAGGAATATTATTTGGGGGTCCAGCCATGGAGAAGAGTTTAGACACTAGGATAAGATAAGGAACACACCCATTATAAAGAAATCACATTAGGATTCTCTTTTTAAGCTGTTCCTTAAAACACTAGTGCTTAGGAAATCTATTGGAGGCAGAAGCAGTCAAGGGTAGCCTAGGGTTAGGGTTAGGCTTAGGGTTAGGCTTAGGGTACGGCTTAGGGTACGGGTTCGGGGAGGGGTGCGGGTACGGCGTAGGGTATGGGTTAGGGTTAGGGTTAGTGTTAGGGTTAGGGCTCGGTTTAGGGTACAGGTTAGTATTAGGGTACGTGTTAGGGTTAGGGTAGGGGTTAGGGTTAGGGTACGCGTTAGGGTTAGGGTAGTTATTAAACCTATCCCACTCTCTAGATACCCCTTAGCACGTAAAGGAATATTATTTGAGGGTCCAGCCATGGAGAAGAGTTTAGACACTAGGATAAGATAAGGAACACACCCATTATAAAGAAATCACATTAGGATTCTCTTTTTAAGCTGTTCCTTAAAACACTAGTGCTTAGGAAATCTATTGGAGGCAGAAGCAGTCAAGGGTAACCTAGGGTTAGGGTTAGGCTTAGGGTTAGGCTTAGGGTACGGCTTAGGGTACGGGTTCGGGGAGGGTTTCGGGTACGGCGTAGGGTATGGGTTAGGGTTAGGGTTAGGGTTATTGTTAGGGTTAGGGCTCGGTTTAGGGTACGGGTTAGGATTAGGGTACGTGTTAGGGTTAGGGTAGGGGTTAGGGTTAGGGTACGCGTTAGGGTTAGGGTAGTTATTAAACCTATCCCACTCTCTAGATACCCCTTAGCACGTAAAGGAATATTATTTGGGGGTCCAGCCATGGAGAAGAGTTTAGACACTAGGATAAGATAAGGAACACACCCATTATAAAGAAATCACATTAGGATTCTCTTTTTAAGCTGTTCCTTAAAACACTAGTGCTTAGGAAATCTATTGGAGGCAGAAGCAGTCAAGGGTAGCCTAGGATAAGGTTAGGCTTAGGGTGAGGCTTAGGGTACGGCTTAGGGTACGGGTTCGGGGAGGGTTTCGGGTACGGCGTAGGGTATGGGTTAGGGTTAGGGTTAGTGTTAGGGTTAGGGCTCGGTTTAGGGTACGGGTTAGGATTAGGGTACGTGTTAGGGTTAGGGTAGGGGTTAGGGTTAGGGTACGCGTTAGGGTTAGGGTAGTTATTAAACCTATCCCACTCTCTAGATACCCCTTAGCACGTAAAGGAATATTATTTGGGGGTCCAGCCATGGAGAAGAGTTTAGACACTAGGATAAGATAAGGAACACACCCATTATAAAGAAATCACTTTAGGATTCTCTTTTTAAGCTGTTCGTTAAAACACTAGTGCTTAGGAAATCTATTGGAGGCAGAAGAAGTCAAGGGTAGCCTAGGGTTAGGGTTAGGCTTAGGGTTAGGCTTAGGGTACGGCTTAGGGTACGGGTTCAGGGAGGGGTGCGGGTACGGCGTAGGGTATGGGTTAGGGTTAGGGTTAGGGTTAGTGTTAGGGTTAGGGCTCGGTTTAGGGTACGGGTTAGGATTAGGGTACGTGTTAGGGTTAGGGTAGGGGTTAGGGTTAGGGTACGCGTTAGGGTTAGGGTAGTTATTAAACCTATCCCACTCTCTAGATACCCCTTAGCACGTAAAGGAATATTATTTGGGGTTCCAGCCATGGAGAAGAATTTAGACACTAGGATAAGATAAGGAACACACCCATTATAAAGAAATCACATTAGGATTCTCTTTTTAAGCTGTTGCTTAAAACACTAGTGCTTAGGAAATCTATTGGAGGCAGAAGCAGTCAAGGGTAGCCTAGGGTTAGTGTTAGGCTTAGGGTTAGGCTTAGGGTACGGCTTAGGGTACGGGTTTGGGGAGGGGTTCAGGTACGGCATAGGGTATGGGTTAGGGTTAGGGTTAGTGTTAGTGTTAGGGTTAGGGCTCGGTTTAGGGTACGGGTTAGGATTAGGGTACGTGTTAGTGTTAGGGTAGGGGTTAGGGTTAGAGTACGCATTAGGTTTAGGGTAGTTATTAAACCTATCCCACTCTCTAGATACCCCTTAGCACGTAAGGCAATATTATTTGGGGGTGCAGCCATGGAGAAGAGTTTAGACACTAGGATAAGATAAGGAACACACCCATTATAAAGAAATCACATTAGGATTCTCTTTTTAAGCTGTTCCTTAAAACACTAGTGCTTAGGAAATCTATTGGAGGCAGAAGCAGTCAAGGGTAGCCTAGGATAAGGTTAGGCTTAGGGTGAGGCTTAGGGTACGGCTTAGGGTACGGGTTCGGGGAGGGTTTCGGGTACGGCGTAGGGTATGGGTTAGGGTTAGGGTTAGGGTTAGGGTTAGGGCTCGGTTTAGGGTACGGGTTAGGATTAGGGTACGTGTTAGGGTTAGGGTAGGGGTTAGGGTTAGGGTACGCGTTAGGGTTAGGGTAGTTATTAAACCTATCCCACTCTCTAGATACCCCTTAGCACGTAAAGGAATATTATTTGGGGGTCCAGCCATGGAGAAGAGTTTAGACACTAGGATAAGATAAGGAACACACCCATTATAAAGAAATCACTTTAGGATTCTCTTTTTAAGCTGTTCGTTAAAACACTAGTGCTTAGGAAATCTATTGGAGGCAGAAGCAGTCAAGGGTAGCCTAGGGTTAGGGTTAGGCTTAGGGTTAGGCTTAGGGTACGGCTTAGGGTACGGGTTCAGGGAGGGGTGCGGGTACGGCGTAGGGTATGGGTTAGGGTTAGGGTTAGGGTTAGTGTTAGGGTTAGGGCTCGGTTTAGGGTACGGGTTAGGATTAGGGTACGTGTTAGGGTTAGGGTAGGGGTTAGGGTTAGGGTACGCGTTAGGGTTAGGGTAGTTATTAAACCTATCCCAATCTCTAGATACCCCTTAGCACGTAAAGGAATATTATTTGAGGGTCCAGCCATGGAGAAAAGTTTAGACACTAGGATAAGATAAGGAATACACCCATTATAAAGAAATCACATTAGGATTCTCTTTTTAAGCTGTTCCTTAAAACACTAGTGCTTAGGAAATCTATTGGAGGCAGAAGCAGTCAAGGGTAGCCTAGGGTTAGGGTTAGGCTTAGGGTTAGGCTTAGGGTACGGCTTAGGGTACGAGTTCGGGGAGGGTTTCGGGTACGGCGTAGGGTATGGGTTAGGGTTAGTGTTAGGGTTAGTGTTAGGGTTAGGGCTCGGTTTAGGGTACGGGTTAGGATTAGGGTACGTGTTAGGGTTAGGGTAGGGGTTAGGGTTAGGGTACGCGTTAGGGTTAGGGTAGTTATTAAACCTATCCCACTCTCTAGATACCCCTTAGCACGTAAAGGAATATTATTTGGGGGTCCAGCCATGGAGAAGAGTTTAGACACTAGGATAAGATAAGGAACACACCCATTATAAAGAAATCACTTTAGGATTCTCTTTTTAAGCTGTTCCTTAAAACAGTAGTGCTTAGGAAATCTATTGGAGGCAGAAGCAGTCAAGGGTAGCCTAGGGTTAGGGTTAGGCTTAGGGTTAGGGTTAGGGTACGGCTTGGGGTATGGGTTCGGGGAGGTGTTCGTGTACGGCGTAGGGTTTGGGTTAGGGTTAGTGTTAGGGTTAGGGCTCGGTTTAGGGTACGGGTTAGGATTAGGGAACGTGTTAGGTTTAGGGTAGGGGTTAGGGTTAGGTTACGCGTTAGGGCTAGGGTAGTTAGTAAACCTATCCCACTCTCTAGCTCCCCCTTAGCACGTAAAGGAATATTATTTGGGGGTCCAGCCATGGAGAAGAGTTTAGACACTAGGATAAGATAAGGAACACACCCATTATAAAGAAATCACATTAGGATTCTCTTTTTAAGCTGTTCCTTAAAACACTAGTGCTTAGGAAATCTATTGGAGGCAGAAGCAGTCAAAGGTAGCCTAGGGTTAGGGTTAGGCTTAGGGTTAGGCTTAGGGTACGGCTTAGGGTACGGGTTCGGGGAGGGTTTCGGGTACGGCGTAGGGTATGGGTTAGGGTTAGGGTTAGGGTTAGTGTTAGGGTTAGGGCTCGGTTTAGGGTACGGGTTAGGATTAGGGTACGTGTTAGGGTTAGGGTAGGGGTTAGGGTTAGGGTACGCGTTAGGGTTAGGGTAGTTATTAAACCTATCCCACTCTTTAGATACCCCTTAGCACGTAAAGGAATATTATTTGGGGGTCCAGCCATGGAGAAGAGTTTAGACACTAGGATAAGATAAGGAACACACCCATTATAAAGAAATCACATTAGGATTCTCTTTTTAAGCTGTTCCTTAAAACACTAGTGCTTAGGAAATCTATTGGAGGCAGAAGCAGTCAAGGGTAGCCTAGGGTTAGGGTTAGGCTTAGGGTTAGGTTTAGGGTACGGCTTGGGGAATGGGTTCGGGGAGGGGTTCGGGTACGGCGTAGGGTATGGGTTAGGGTTAGGGTTAGGGTTAGTGTTAGGGTTAGGGCTCGGTTTAGGGTACGGGTTAGGATTAGGGTACGTGTTAGGGTTAGGGTAGGGTTTAGGGTTAGGGTATGCGTTAGGGTTAGGGTAGTTATTAAACCTATCCCACTCTCTAGATACCCCTTAGCACGTAAAGGAATATTATTTGGGGGTCCAGCCATGGAGAAGAGTTTAGACACTAGGATAAGATAAGGAACACACCCATTATAAAGAAATCACATTAGGATTCTCTTTTTAAGCTGTTCCTTAAAACACTAGTGCTTAGGAAATCTATTGGAGGCAGAAGCAGTCAAGGGTAGCCTAGGGTTAGGGTTAGGCTTAGGGTTAGGCTTAGGGTACGGCTTAGGGTACGGGTTCGGGGAGGGGTGCGGGTACGGCGTAGGGTATGGGTTAGGGTTAGGGTTAGTGTTAGGGTTAGGGCTCGGTTTAGGGTACAGGTTAGTATTAGGGTACGTGTTAGGGTTAGGGTAGGGGTTAGGGTTAGGGTACGCGTTAGGGTTAGGGTAGTTATTAAACCTATCCCACTCTCTAGATACCCCTTAGCACGTAAAGGAATATTATTTGAGGGTCCAGCCATGGAGAAGAGTTTAGACACTAGGATAAGATAAGGAACACACCCATTATAAAGAAATCACATTAGGATTCTCTTTTTAAGCTGTTCCTTAAAACACTAGTGCTTAGGAAATCTATTGGAGGCAGAAGCAGTCAAGGGTAACCTAGGGTTAGGGTTAGGCTTAGGGTTAGGCTTAGGGTACGGCTTAGGGTACGGGTTCGGGGAGGGTTTCGGGTACGGCGTAGGGTATGGGTTAGGGTTAGGGTTAGGGTTATTGTTAGGGTTAGGGCTCGGTTTAGGGTACGGGTTAGGATTAGGGTACGTGTTAGGGTTAGGGTAGGGGTTAGGGTTAGGGTACGCGTTAGGGTTAGGGTAGTTATTAAACCTATCCCACTCTCTAGATACCCCTTAGCACGTAAAGGAATATTATTTGGGGGTCCAGCCATGGAGAAGAGTTTAGACACTAGGATAAGATAAGGAACACACCCATTATAAAGAAATCACATTAGGATTCTCTTTTTAAGCTGTTCCTTAAAACACTAGTGCTTAGGAAATCTATTGGAGGCAGAAGCAGTCAAGGGTAGCCTAGGATAAGGTTAGGCTTAGGGTGAGGCTTAGGGTACGGCTTAGGGTACGGGTTCGGGGAGGGTTTCGGGTACGGCGTAGGGTATGGGTTAGGGTTAGGGTTAGTGTTAGGGTTAGGGCTCGGTTTAGGGTACGGGTTAGGATTAGGGTACGTGTTAGGGTTAGGGTAGGGGTTAGGGTTAGGGTACGCGTTAGGGTTAGGGTAGTTATTAAACCTATCCCACTCTCTAGATACCCCTTAGCACGTAAAGGAATATTATTTGGGGGTCCAGCCATGGAGAAGAGTTTAGACACTAGGATAAGATAAGGAACACACCCATTATAAAGAAATCACTTTAGGATTCTCTTTTTAAGCTGTTCGTTAAAACACTAGTGCTTAGGAAATCTATTGGAGGCAGAAGCAGTCAAGGGTAGCCTAGGGTTAGGGTTAGGCTTAGGGTTAGGCTTAGGGTACGGCTTAGGGTACGGGTTCAGGGAGGGGTGCGGGTACGGCGTAGGGTATGGGTTAGGGTTAGGGTTAGGGTTAGTGTTAGGGTTAGGGCTCGGTTTAGGGTACGGGTTAGGATTAGGGTACGTGTTAGGGTTAGGGTAGGGGTTAGGGTTAGGGTACGCGTTAGGGTTAGGGTAGTTATTAAACCTATCCCACTCTCTAGATACCCCTTAGCACGTAAAGGAATATTATTTGAGGGTCCAGCCATGGAGAAGAGTTTAGACACTAGGATAAGATAAGGAACACACCCATTATAAAGAAATCACATTAGGATTCTCTTTTTAAGCTGTTCCTTAAAACACTAGTGCTTAGGAAATCTATTGGAGGCAGAAGCAGTCAAGGGTAACCTAGGGTTAGGGTTAGGCTTAGGGTTAGGCTTAGGGTACGGCTTAGGGTACGGGATCGGGGAGGGTTTCGGGTACGGCGTAGGGTATGGGTTAGGGTTAGGGTTAGGGTTATTGTTAGGGTTAGGGCTCGGTTTAGGGTACGGGTTAGGATTAGGGTACGTGTTAGGGTTAGGGTAGGGGTTAGGGTTAGGGTACGCGTTAGGGTTAGGGTAGTTAGTAAACCTATCCCACTCTCTAGATACCCCTTAGCACGTAAAGGAATATTATTTGGGGTTCCAGCCATGGAGAAGAATTTAGACACTAGGATAAGATAAGGAACACACCCATTATAAAGAAATCACATTAGGATTCTCTTTTTAAGCTGTTGCTTAAAACACTAGTGCTTAGGAAATCTATTGGAGGCAGAAGCAGTCAAGGGTAGCCTAGGGTTAGTGTTAGGCTTAGGGTTAGGCTTAGGGTACGGCTTAGGGTACGGGTTTGGGGAGGGGTTCAGGTACGGCATAGGGTATGGGTTAGGGTTAGGGTTAGTGTTAGTGTTAGGGTTAGGGCTCGGTTTAGGGTACGGGTTAGGATTAGGGTACGTGTTAGTGTTAGGGTAGGGGTTAGGGTTAGAGTACGCATTAGGTTTAGGGTAGTTATTAAACCTATCCCACTCTCTAGATACCCCTTAGCACGTAAGGCAATATTATTTGGGGGTGCAGCCATGGAGAAGAGTTTAGACACTAGGATAAGATAAGGAACACACCCATTATAAAGAAATCACATTAGGATTCTCTTTTTAAGCTGTTCCTTAAAACACTAGTGCTTAGGAAATCTATTGGAGGCAGAAGCAGTCAAGGGTAGCCTAGGATAAGGTTAGGCTTAGGGTGAGGCTTAGGGTAAGGCTTAGGGTACGGGTTCGGGGAGGGTTTCGGGTACGGCGTAGGGTATGGGTTAGGGTTAGGGTTAGTGTTAGGGTTAGGGCTCGGTTTAGGGTACGGGTTAGGATTAGGGTACGTGTTAGGGTTAGGGTAGGGGTTAGGGTTAGGGTACGCGTTAGGGTTAGGGTAGTTATTAAACCTATCCCACTCTCTAGATACCCCTTAGCACGTAAAGGAATATTATTTGGGGGTCCAGCCATGGAGAAGAGTTTAGACACTAGGATAAGATAAGGAACACACCCATTATAAAGAAATCACTTTAGGATTCTCTTTTTAAGCTGTTCGTTAAAACACTAGTGCTTAGGAAATCTATTGGAGGCAGAAGCAGTCAAGGGTAGCCTAGGGTTAGGGTTAGGCTTAGGGTTAGGCTTAGGGTACGGCTTAGGGTACGGGTTCAGGGAGGGGTGCGGGTACGGCGTAGGGTATGGGTTAGGGTTAGGGTTAGGGTTAGTGTTAGGGTTAGGGCTCGGTTTAGGGTACGGGTTAGGATTAGGGTACGTGTTAGGGTTAGGGTAGGGGTTAGGGTTAGGGTACGCGTTAGGGTTAGGGTAGTTATTAAACCTATCCCAATCTCTAGATACCCCTTAGCACGTAAAGGAATATTATTTGAGGGTCCAGCCATGGAGAAAAGTTTAGACACTAGGATAAGATAAGGAATACACCCATTATAAAGAAATCACATTAGGATTCTCTTTTTAAGCTGTTCCTTAAAACACTAGTGCTTAGGAAATCTATTGGAGGCAGAAGCAGTCAAGGGTAGCCTAGGGTTAGGGTTAGGCTTAGGGTTAGGCTTAGGGTACGGCTTAGGGTACGAGTTCGGGGAGGGTTTCGGGTACGGCGTAGGGTATGGGTTAGGGTTAGTGTTAGGGTTAGTGTTAGGGTTAGGGCTCGGTTTAGGGTACGGGTTAGGATTAGGGTACGTGTTAGGTTTAGGGTAGGGGTTAGGGTTAGGGTACGCGTTAGGGTTAGGGTAGTTAGTAAACCTATCCCACTCTCTAGATACCCCTTAGCACGTAAAGGAATATTATTTGGGGTTCCAGCCATGGAGAAGAATTTAGACACTAGGATAAGATAAGGAACACACCCATTATAAAGAAATCACATTAGGATTCTCTTTTTAAGCTGTTCCTTAAAACACTAGTGCTTAGGAAATCTATTGGAGGCAGAAGCAGTCAAGGGTAGCCTAGGGTTAGGGTTAGGCTTAGGGTTAGGTTTAGGGTACGGCTTGGGGAATGGGTTCGGGGAGGGGTTCGGGTACGGCGTAGGGTATGGGTTAGGGTTAGGTTTAGGGTTAGTGTTAGGGTTAGGGCTCGGTTTAGGGTACGGGTTAGGATTAGGGTACGTGTTAGGGTTAGGGTAGGGGTTAGGGTTAGTGTATGCGTTAGGGTTAGGGTAGTTATTAAACCTATCCCACTCTCTAGATACCCCTTAGCACGTAAAGGAATATTATTTGGGGGTCCAGCCATGGAGAAGAGTTTAGACACTAGGATAAGATAAGGAACACACCCATTATAAAGAAATCACATTAGGATTCTCTTTTTAAGCTGTTCCTTAAAACACTAGTGCTTAGGAAATCTATTGGAGGCAGAAGCAGTCAAGGGTAGCCTAGGGTTAGGGTTAGGCTTAGGGTTAGGCTTAGGGTACCACTTAGAGTACGGGTTTGGGGAGGGGTTCAGGTACGGCGTAGGGTATGGGTTAGGGTTAGGGTTAGTGTTAGTGTTAGGGTTAGGGCTCGGTTTAGGGTACGGGTTAGGATTAGGGTACGTGTTAGTGTTAGGGTAGAGGTTAGGGTTAGAGTACGCATTAGGGTTAGGGTAGTTATTAAACCTATCCCACTCTCTAGATACCCCTTAGCACGTAAGGCAATATTATTTGGGGGTGCAGCCATGGAGAAGAGTTTAGACACTAGGATAAGATAAGGAACACACCCATTATAAAGAAATCACATTAGGATTCTCTTTTTAAGCTGTTCCTTAAAACACTAGTGCTTAGGAAATCTATTGGAGGCAGAAGCAGTCAAGGGTAGCCTAGGGTTAGGGTTAGGCTTAGGGTTAGGTTTAGGGTACGGCTTGGGGAATGGGTTCGGGGAGGGGTTCGGGTACGGCATAGGGTATGGGTTAGGGTTAGGGTTAGGGTTAGTGTTAGGGTTAGGGCTCGGTTTAGGGTACGGGTTAGGATTAGGGTACGTGTTAGGGTTAGGGTAGGGGTTAGGGTTAGGGTATGCGTTAGGGTTAGGGTAGTTATTAAACCTATCCCACTCTCTAGATACCCCTTAGCACGTAAAGGAATATTATTTGGGGGTCCAGCCATGGAGAAGAGTTTAGACACTAGGATAAGATAAGGAACACACCCATTATAAAGAAATCACATTAGGATTCTCTTTTTAAGCTGTTCCTTAAAACACTAGTGCTTACGAAATCTATTGGAGGCAGAAGCAGTCAAGGGTAGCCTAGGGTTAGGGTTAGGCTTAGGGTTAGGCTTAGGGTACGGCTTAGGGTACGGGTTCGGGGAGGGGTGCGGGTACGGCGTAGGGTATGGGTTAGGGTTAGGGTTAGGGTTAGGGTTAGGGCTCGGTTTAGGGTACAGGTTAGTATTAGGGTACGTGTTAGGGTTAGGGTAGGGGTTAGGGTTAGGGTACGCGTTAGGGTTAGGGTAGTTATTAAACCTATCCCACTCTCTAGATACCCCTTAGCACGTAAAGGAATATTATTTGAGGGTCCAGCCATGGAGAAGAGTTTAGACACTAGGATAAGATAAGGAACACACCCATTATAAAGAAATCACATTAGGATTCTCTTTTTAAGCTGTTCCTTAAAACACTAGTGCTTAGGAAATCTATTGGAGGCAGAAGCAGTCAAAGGTAGCCTAGGGTTAGGGTTAGGCTTAGGGTTAGGCTTAGGGTACGGCTTAGGGTACGGGTTCGGGGAGGGTTTCGGGTACGGCGTAGGGTATGGGTTAGGGTTAGGGTTAGGGTTAGTGTTAGGGTTAGGGCTCGGTTTAGGGTACGGGTTAGGATTAGGGTACGTGTTAGGGTTAGGGTAGGGGTTAGGGTTAGGGTACGCGTTAGGGTTAGGGTAGTTATTAAACCTATCCCACTCTTTAGATACCCCTTAGCACGTAAAGGAATATTATTTGGGGGTCCAGCCATGGAGAAGAGTTTAGACACTAGGATAAGATAAGGAACACACCCATTATAAAGAAATCACATTAGGATTCTCTTTTTAAGCTGTTCCTTAAAACACTAGTGCTTAGGAAATCTATTGGAGGCAGAAGCAGTCAAGGGTAGCCTAGGGTTAGGGTTAGGCTTAGGGTTAGGTTTAGGGTACGGCTTGGGGAATGGGTTCGGGGAGGGGTTCGGGTACGGCGTAGGGTATGGGTTAGGGTTAGGGTTAGGGTTAGTGTTAGGGTTAGGGCTCGGTTTAGGGTACGGGTTAGGATTAGGGTACGTGTTAGGGTTAGGGTAGGGTTTAGGGTTAGGGTATGCGTTAGGGTTAGGGTAGTTATTAAACCTATCCCACTCTCTAGATACCCCTTAGCACGTAAAGGAATATTATTTGGGGGTCCAGCCATGGAGAAGAGTTTAGACACTAGGATAAGATAAGGAACACACCCATTATAAAGAAATCACATTAGGATTCTCTTTTTAAGCTGTTCCTTAAAACACTAGTGCTTAGGAAATCTATTGGAGGCAGAAGCAGTCAAGGGTAGCCTAGGGTTAGGGTTAGGCTTAGGGTTAGGCTTAGGGTACGGCTTAGGGTACGGGTTCGGGGAGGGGTGCGGGTACGGCGTAGGGTATGGGTTAGGGTTAGGGTTAGTGTTAGGGTTAGGGCTCGGTTTAGGGTACAGGTTAGTATTAGGGTACGTGTTAGGGTTAGGGTAGGGGTTAGGGTTAGGGTACGCGTTAGGGTTAGGGTAGTTATTAAACCTATCCCACTCTCTAGATACCCCTTAGCACGTAAAGGAATATTATTTGAGGGTCCAGCCATGGAGAAGAGTTTAGACACTAGGATAAGATAAGGAACACACCCATTATAAAGAAATCACATTAGGATTCTCTTTTTAAGCTGTTCCTTAAAACACTAGTGCTTAGGAAATCTATTGGAGGCAGAAGCAGTCAAGGGTAACCTAGGGTTAGGGTTAGGCTTAGGGTTAGGCTTAGGGTACGGCTTAGGGTACGGGTTCGGGGAGGGTTTCGGGTACGGCGTAGGGTATGGGTTAGGGTTAGGGTTAGGGTTATTGTTAGGGTTAGGGCTCGGTTTAGGGTACGGGTTAGGATTAGGGTACGTGTTAGGGTTAGGGTAGGGGTTAGGGTTAGGGTACGCGTTAGGGTTAGGGTAGTTATTAAACCTATCCCACTCTCTAGATACCCCTTAGCACGTAAAGGAATATTATTTGGGGGTCCAGCCATGGAGAAGAGTTTAGACACTAGGATAAGATAAGGAACACACCCATTATAAAGAAATCACATTAGGATTCTCTTTTTAAGCTGTTCCTTAAAACACTAGTGCTTAGGAAATCTATTGGAGGCAGAAGCAGTCAAGGGTAGCCTAGGATAAGGTTAGGCTTAGGGTGAGGCTTAGGGTACGGCTTAGGGTACGGGTTCGGGGAGGGTTTCGGGTACGGCGTAGGGTATGGGTTAGGGTTAGGGTTAGTGTTAGGGTTAGGGCTCGGTTTAGGGTACGGGTTAGGATTAGGGTACGTGTTAGGGTTAGGGTAGGGGTTAGGGTTAGGGTACGCGTTAGGGTTAGGGTAGTTATTAAACCTATCCCACTCTCTAGATACCCCTTAGCACGTAAAGGAATATTATTTGGGGGTCCAGCCATGGAGAAGAGTTTAGACACTAGGATAAGATAAGGAACACACCCATTATAAAGAAATCACTTTAGGATTCTCTTTTTAAGCTGTTCGTTAAAACACTAGTGCTTAGGAAATCTATTGGAGGCAGAAGAAGTCAAGGGTAGCCTAGGGTTAGGGTTAGGCTTAGGGTTAGGCTTAGGGTACGGCTTAGGGTACGGGTTCAGGGAGGGGTGCGGGTACGGCGTAGGGTATGGGTTAGGGTTAGGGTTAGGGTTAGTGTTAGGGTTAGGGCTCGGTTTAGGGTACGGGTTAGGATTAGGGTACGTGTTAGGGTTAGGGTAGGGGTTAGGGTTAGGGTACGCGTTAGGGTTAGGGTAGTTATTAAACCTATCCCACTCTCTAGATACCCCTTAGCACGTAAAGGAATATTATTTGGGGTTCCAGCCATGGAGAAGAATTTAGACACTAGGATAAGATAAGGAACACACCCATTATAAAGAAATCACATTAGGATTCTCTTTTTAAGCTGTTGCTTAAAACACTAGTGCTTAGGAAATCTATTGGAGGCAGAAGCAGTCAAGGGTAGCCTAGGGTTAGTGTTAGGCTTAGGGTTAGGCTTAGGGTACGGCTTAGGGTACGGGTTTGGGGAGGGGTTCAGGTACGGCATAGGGTATGGGTTAGGGTTAGGGTTAGTGTTAGTGTTAGGGTTAGGGCTCGGTTTAGGGTACGGGTTAGGATTAGGGTACGTGTTAGTGTTAGGGTAGGGGTTAGGGTTAGAGTACGCATTAGGTTTAGGGTAGTTATTAAACCTATCCCACTCTCTAGATACCCCTTAGCACGTAAGGCAATATTATTTGGGGGTGCAGCCATGGAGAAGAGTTTAGACACTAGGATAAGATAAGGAACACACCCATTATAAAGAAATCACATTAGGATTCTCTTTTTAAGCTGTTCCTTAAAACACTAGTGCTTAGGAAATCTATTGGAGGCAGAAGCAGTCAAGGGTAGCCTAGGATAAGGTTAGGCTTAGGGTGAGGCTTAGGGTACGGCTTAGGGTACGGGTTCGGGGAGGGTTTCGGGTACGGCGTAGGGTATGGGTTAGGGTTAGGGTTAGTGTTAGGGTTAGGGCTCGGTTTAGGGTACGGGTTAGGATTAGGGTACGTGTTAGGGTTAGGGTAGGGGTTAGGGTTAGGGTACGCGTTAGGGTTAGGGTAGTTATTAAACCTATCCCACTCTCTAGATACCCCTTAGCACGTAAAGGAATATTATTTGGGGGTCCAGCCATGGAGAAGAGTTTAGACACTAGGATAAGATAAGGAACACACCCATTATAAAGAAATCACTTTAGGATTCTCTTTTTAAGCTGTTCGTTAAAACACTAGTGCTTAGGAAATCTATTGGAGGCAGAAGCAGTCAAGGGTAGCCTAGGGTTAGGGTTAGGCTTAGGGTTAGGCTTAGGGTACGGCTTAGGGTACGGGTTCAGGGAGGGGTGCGGGTACGGCGTAGGGTATGGGTTAGGGTTAGGGTTAGGGTTAGTGTTAGGGTTAGGGCTCGGTTTAGGGTACGGGTTAGGATTAGGGTACGTGTTAGGGTTAGGGTAGGGGTTAGGGTTAGGGTACGCGTTAGGGTTAGGGTAGTTATTAAACCTATCCCAATCTCTAGATACCCCTTAGCACGTAAAGGAATATTATTTGAGGGTCCAGCCATGGAGAAAAGTTTAGACACTAGGATAAGATAAGGAATACACCCATTATAAAGAAATCACATTAGGATTCTCTTTTTAAGCTGTTCCTTAAAACACTAGTGCTTAGGAAATCTATTGGAGGCAGAAGCAGTCAAGGGTAGCCTAGGGTTAGGGTTAGGCTTAGGGTTAGGCTTAGGGTACGGCTTAGGGTACGAGTTCGGGGAGGGTTTCGGGTACGGCGTAGGGTATGGGTTAGGGTTAGTGTTAGGGTTAGTGTTAGGGTTAGGGCTCGGTTTAGGGTACGGGTTAGGATTAGGGTACGTGTTAGGGTTAGGGTAGGGGTTAGGGTTAGGGTACGCGTTAGGGTTAGGGTAGTTATTAAACCTATCCCACTCTCTAGATACCCCTTAGCACGTAAAGGAATATTATTTGGGGGTCCAGCCATGGAGAAGAGTTTAGACACTAGGATAAGATAAGGAACACACCCATTATAAAGAAATCACTTTAGGATTCTCTTTTTAAGCTGTTCCTTAAAACAGTAGTGCTTAGGAAATCTATTGGAGGCAGAAGCAGTCAAGGGTAGCCTAGGGTTAGGGTTAGGCTTAGGGTTAGGGTTAGGGTACGGCTTGGGGTATGGGTTCGGGGAGGTGTTCGTGTACGGCGTAGGGTTTGGGTTAGGGTTAGTGTTAGGGTTAGGGCTCGGTTTAGGGTACGGGTTAGGATTAGGGAACGTGTTAGGTTTAGGGTAGGGGTTAGGGTTAGGTTACGCGTTAGGGCTAGGGTAGTTAGTAAACCTATCCCACTCTCTAGCTCCCCCTTAGCACGTAAAGGAATATTATTTGGGGGTCCAGCCATGGAGAAGAGTTTAGACACTAGGATAAGATAAGGAACACACCCATTATAAAGAAATCACATTAGGATTCTCTTTTTAAGCTGTTCCTTAAAACACTAGTGCTTAGGAAATCTATTGGAGGCAGAAGCAGTCAAAGGTAGCCTAGGGTTAGGGTTAGGCTTAGGGTTAGGCTTAGGGTACGGCTTAGGGTACGGGTTCGGGGAGGGTTTCGGGTACGGCGTAGGGTATGGGTTAGGGTTAGGGTTAGGGTTAGTGTTAGGGTTAGGGCTCGGTTTAGGGTACGGGTTAGGATTAGGGTACGTGTTAGGGTTAGGGTAGGGGTTAGGGTTAGGGTACGCGTTAGGGTTAGGGTAGTTATTAAACCTATCCCACTCTTTAGATACCCCTTAGCACGTAAAGGAATATTATTTGGGGGTCCAGCCATGGAGAAGAGTTTAGACACTAGGATAAGATAAGGAACACACCCATTATAAAGAAATCACATTAGGATTCTCTTTTTAAGCTGTTCCTTAAAACACTAGTGCTTAGGAAATCTATTGGAGGCAGAAGCAGTCAAGGGTAGCCTAGGGTTAGGGTTAGGCTTAGGGTTAGGTTTAGGGTACGGCTTGGGGAATGGGTTCGGGGAGGGGTTCGGGTACGGCGTAGGGTATGGGTTAGGGTTAGGGTTAGGGTTAGTGTTAGGGTTAGGGCTCGGTTTAGGGTACGGGTTAGGATTAGGGTACGTGTTAGGGTTAGGGTAGGGTTTAGGGTTAGGGTATGCGTTAGGGTTAGGGTAGTTATTAAACCTATCCCACTCTCTAGATACCCCTTAGCACGTAAAGGAATATTATTTGGGGGTCCAGCCATGGAGAAGAGTTTAGACACTAGGATAAGATAAGGAACACACCCATTATAAAGAAATCACATTAGGATTCTCTTTTTAAGCTGTTCCTTAAAACACTAGTGCTTAGGAAATCTATTGGAGGCAGAAGCAGTCAAGGGTAGCCTAGGGTTAGGGTTAGGCTTAGGGTTAGGCTTAGGGTACGGCTTAGGGTACGGGTTCGGGGAGGGGTGCGGGTACGGCGTAGGGTATGGGTTAGGGTTAGGGTTAGTGTTAGGGTTAGGGCTCGGTTTAGGGTACAGGTTAGTATTAGGGTACGTGTTAGGGTTAGGGTAGGGGTTAGGGTTAGGGTACGCGTTAGGGTTAGGGTAGTTATTAAACCTATCCCACTCTCTAGATACCTCTTAGCACGTAAAGGAATATTATTTGAGGGTCCAGCCATGGAGAAGAGTTTAGACACTAGGATAAGATAAGGAACACACCCATTATAAAGAAATCACATTAGGATTCTCTTTTTAAGCTGTTCCTTAAAACACTAGTGCTTAGGAAATCTATTGGAGGCAGAAGCAGTCAAGGGTAACCTAGGGTTAGGGTTAGGCTTAGGGTTAGGCTTAGGGTACGGCTTAGGGTACGGGTTCGGGGAGGGTTTCGGGTACGGCGTAGGGTATGGGTTAGGGTTAGGGTTAGGGTTATTGTTAGGGTTAGGGCTCGGTTTAGGGTACGGGTTAGGATTAGGGTACGTGTTAGGGTTAGGGTAGGGGTTAGGGTTAGGGTACGCGTTAGGGTTAGGGTAGTTATTAAACCTATCCCACTCTCTAGATACCCCTTAGCACGTAAAGGAATATTATTTGGGGGTCCAGCCATGGAGAAGAGTTTAGACACTAGGATAAGATAAGGAACACACCCATTATAAAGAAATCACATTAGGATTCTCTTTTTAAGCTGTTCCTTAAAACACTAGTGCTTAGGAAATCTATTGGAGGCAGAAGCAGTCAAGGGTAGCCTAGGATAAGGTTAGGCTTAGGGTGAGGCTTAGGGTACGGCTTAGGGTACGGGTTCGGGGAGGGTTTCGGGTACGGCGTAGGGTATGGGTTAGGGTTAGGGTTAGTGTTAGGGTTAGGGCTCGGTTTAGGGTACGGGTTAGGATTAGGGTACGTGTTAGGGTTAGGGTAGGGGTTAGGGTTAGGGTACGCGTTAGGGTTAGGGTAGTTATTAAACCTATCCCACTCTCTAGATACCCCTTAGCACGTAAAGGAATATTATTTGGGGGTCCAGCCATGGAGAAGAGTTTAGACACTAGGATAAGATAAGGAACACACCCATTATAAAGAAATCACTTTAGGATTCTCTTTTTAAGCTGTTCGTTAAAACACTAGTGCTTAGGAAATCTATTGGAGGCAGAAGCAGTCAAGGGTAGCCTAGGGTTAGGGTTAGGCTTAGGGTTAGGCTTAGGGTACGGCTTAGGGTACGGGTTCAGGGAGGGGTGCGGGTACGGCGTAGGGTATGGGTTAGGGTTAGGGTTAGGGTTAGTGTTAGGGTTAGGGCTCGGTTTAGGGTACGGGTTAGGATTAGGGTACGTGTTAGGGTTAGGGTAGGGGTTAGGGTTAGGGTACGCGTTAGGGTTAGGGTAGTTATTAAACCTATCCCACTCTCTAGATACCCCTTAGCACGTAAAGGAATATTATTTGAGGGTCCAGCCATGGAGAAGAGTTTAGACACTAGGATAAGATAAGGAACACACCCATTATAAAGAAATCACATTAGGATTCTCTTTTTAAGCTGTTCCTTAAAACACTAGTGCTTAGGAAATCTATTGGAGGCAGAAGCAGTCAAGGGTAACCTAGGGTTAGGGTTAGGCTTAGGGTTAGGCTTAGGGTACGGCTTAGGGTACGGGATCGGGGAGGGTTTCGGGTACGGCGTAGGGTATGGGTTAGGGTTAGGGTTAGGGTTATTGTTAGGGTTAGGGCTCGGTTTAGGGTACGGGTTAGGATTAGGGTACGTGTTAGGGTTAGGGTAGGGGTTAGGGTTAGGGTACGCGTTAGGGTTAGGGTAGTTAGTAAACCTATCCCACTCTCTAGATACCCCTTAGCACGTAAAGGAATATTATTTGGGGTTCCAGCCATGGAGAAGAATTTAGACACTAGGATAAGATAAGGAACACACCCATTATAAAGAAATCACATTAGGATTCTCTTTTTAAGCTGTTGCTTAAAACACTAGTGCTTAGGAAATCTATTGGAGGCAGAAGCAGTCAAGGGTAGCCTAGGGTTAGTGTTAGGCTTAGGGTTAGGCTTAGGGTACGGCTTAGGGTACGGGTTTGGGGAGGGGTTCAGGTACGGCATAGGGTATGGGTTAGGGTTAGGGTTAGTGTTAGTGTTAGGGTTAGGGCTCGGTTTAGGGTACGGGTTAGGATTAGGGTACGTGTTAGGGTAGGGGTTAGGGTTAGAGTACGCATTAGGTTTAGGGTAGTTATTAAACCTATCCCACTCTCTAGATACCCCTTAGCACGTAAGGCAATATTATTTGGGGGTGCAGCCATGGAGAAGAGTTTAGACACTAGGATAAGATAAGGAACACACCCATTATAAAGAAATCACATTAGGATTCTCTTTTTAAGCTGTTCCTTAAAACACTAGTGCTTAGGAAATCTATTGGAGGCAGAAGCAGTCAAGGGTAGCCTAGGATAAGGTTAGGCTTAGGGTGAGGCTTAGGGTAAGGCTTAGGGTACGGGTTCGGGGAGGGTTTCGGGTACGGCGTAGGGTATGGGTTAGGGTTAGGGTTAGTGTTAGGGTTAGGGCTCAGTTTAGGGTACGGGTTAGGATTAGGGTACGTGTTAGGGTTAGGGTAGGGGTTAGGGTTAGGGTACGCGTTAGGGTTAGGGTAGTTATTAAACCTATCCCACTCTCTAGATACCCCTTAGCACGTAAAGGAATATTATTTGGGGGTCCAGCCATGGAGAAGAGTTTAGACACTAGGATAAGATAAGGAACACACCCATTATAAAGAAATCACTTTAGGATTCTCTTTTTAAGCTGTTCGTTAAAACACTAGTGCTTAGGAAATCTATTGGAGGCAGAAGCAGTCAAGGGTAGCCTAGGGTTAGGGTTAGGCTTAGGGTTAGGCTTAGGGTACGGCTTAGGGTACGGGTTCAGGGAGGGGTGCGGGTACGGCGTAGGGTATGGGTTAGGGTTAGGGTTAGGGTTAGTGTTAGGGTTAGGGCTCGGTTTAGGGTACGGGTTAGGATTAGGGTACGTGTTAGGGTTAGGGTAGGGGTTAGGGTTAGGGTACGCGTTAGGGTTAGGGTAGTTATTAAACCTATCCCAATCTCTAGATACCCCTTAGCATGTAAAGGAATATTATTTGAGGGTCCAGCCATGGAGAAAAGTTTAGACACTAGGATAAGATAAGGAATACACCCATTATAAAGAAATCACATTAGGATTCTCTTTTTAAGCTGTTCCTTAAAACACTAGTGCTTAGGAAATCTATTGGAGGCAGAAGCAGTCAAGGGTAGCCTAGGGTTAGGGTTAGGCTTAGGGTTAGGCTTAGGGTACGGCTTAGGGTACGAGTTCGGGGAGGGTTTCGGGTACGGCGTAGGGTATGGGTTAGGGTTAGTGTTAGGGTTAGTGTTAGGGTTAGGGCTCGGTTTAGGGTACGGGTTAGGATTAGGGTACGTGTTAGGTTTAGGGTAGGGGTTAGGGTTAGGGTACGCGTTAGGGTTAGGGTAGTTAGTAAACCTATCCCACTCTCTAGATACCCCTTAGCACGTAAAGGAATATTATTTGGGGTTCCAGCCATGGAGAAGAATTTAGACACTAGGATAAGATAAGGAACACACCCATTATAAAGAAATCACATTAGGATTCTCTTTTTAAGCTGTTCCTTAAAACACTAGTGCTTAGGAAATCTATTGGAGGCAGAAGCAGTCAAGGGTAGCCTAGGGTTAGGGTTAGGCTTAGGGTTAGGTTTAGGGTACGGCTTGGGGAATGGGTTCGGGGAGGGGTTCGGGTACGGCGTAGGGTATGGGTTAGGGTTAGGTTTAGGGTTAGTGTTAGGGTTAGGGCTCGGTTTAGGGTACGGGTTAGGATTAGGGTACGTGTTAGGGTTAGGGTAGGGGTTAGGGTTAGTGTATGCGTTAGGGTTAGGGTAGTTATTAAACCTATCCCACTCTCTAGATACCCCTTAGCACGTAAAGGAATATTATTTGGGGGTCCAGCCATGGAGAAGAGTTTAGACACTAGGATAAGATAAGGAACACACCCATTATAAAGAAATCACATTAGGATTCTCTTTTTAAGCTGTTCCTTAAAACACTAGTGCTTAGGAAATCTATTGGAGGCAGAAGCAGTCAAGGGTAGCCTAGGGTTAGGGTTAGGCTTAGGGTTAGGCTTAGGGTACGGCTTAGGGTACGGGTTCGGGGAGGGGTGCGGGTACGGCGTACGGTATGGGTTAGGGTTAGGGTTAGGGTTAGTGTTAGGGTTAGGGCTCGGTTTAGGGTACAGGTTAGTATTAGGGTACGTGTTAGGGTTAGGGTAGGGGTTAGGGTTAGGGTACGCATTAGGGTTAGGGTAGTTATTAAACCTATCCCACTCTCTAGATACCCCTTAGCACGTAAAGGAATATTATTTGAGGGTCCAGCCATGGAGAAGAGTTTAGACACTAGGATAAGATAAGGAACACACCCATTATAAAGAAATCACATTAGGATTCTCTTTTTAAGCTGTTCCTTAAAACACTAGTGCTTAGGAAATCTATTGGAGGCAGAAGCAGTCAAGGGTAGCCTAGGGTTAGGGTTAGGCTTAGGGTTAGGCTTAGGGTACGGCTTAGGGTACGGGTTCGGGGAGGGTTTCGGGTACGGCGTAGGGTATGGGTTAGGGTTAGTGTTAGGGTTAGTGTTAGGGTTAGGCCTCGGTTTAGGGTACGGGTTAGGATTAGGGTACGTGTTAGGGTTAGGGTAGGGGTTAGGGTTAGGGTACGCGTTAGGGTTAGGGTAGTTATTAAACCTATCCCACTCTCTAGATACCCCTTAGCACGTAAAGGAATATTATTTGGGGGTCCAGCCATGGAGAAGAGTTTAGACACTAGGATAAGATAAGGAACACACCCATTATAAAGAAATCACATTAGGATTCTCTTTTTAAGCTGTTCCTTAAAACACTAGTGCTTAGGAAATCTATTGGAGGCAGAAGCAGTCAAGGGTAGCCTAGGGTTAGGGTTAGGCTTAGGGTTAGGCTTAGGGTACGGCTTAGGGTACGGGTTCGGGGAGAGTTTCGGGTACGGCGTAGGGTATGGGTTAGGGTTAGGGTTAGGGTTAGTGTTAGGGTTAGGGCTCGGTTTAGGGTACGGTTAGGATTAGGGTACGTGTTAGGTTTAGGGTAGGGGTTAGGGTTAGGGTACGCGTTAGGGTTAGGGTAGTTAGTAAACCTATCCCACTCTCTAGATACCCCTTAGCACGTAAAGGAATATTATTTGGGGTTCCAGCCATGGAGAAGAATTTAGACACTAGGATAAGATAAGGAACACACCCATTATAAAGAAATCACATTAGGATTCTCTTTTTAAGCTTTTGCTTAAAACACTAGTGCTTAGGAAATCTATTGGAGGCAGAAGCAGTCAAGGGTTGCCTATGGTAAGTGTTAGGCTTAGGGTTAGGCTTAGGGTACGGCTTAGGGTACGGGTTTGGGGAGGGGTTCAGGTACGGCGTAGGGTATGGGTTAGGGTTAGGGTTAGTGTTAGTGTTAGGGTTAGGGCTCGGTTTAGGGTACGGGTTAGGATTAGGGTACGTGTTAGTGTTAGGGTAGGGGTTAGGGTTAGAGTACGCATTAGGTTTAGGGTAGTTATTAAACCTATCCCACTCTCTAGATACCCCTTAGCACGTAAGGCAATATTATTTGGGGGTGCAGCCATGGAGAAGAGTTTAGACACTAGGATAAGATAAGGAACACACCCATTATAAAGAAATCACATTAGGATTCTCTTTTTAAGCTGTTCCTTAAAACACTAGTGCTTAGGAAATCTATTGGAGGCAGAAGCAGTCAAGGGTAGCCTAGGGTTAGGGTTAGGCTTAGGGTTAGGTTTAGGGTACGGCTTGGGGAATGGGTTCGGGGAGGGGTTCGGGTACGGCGTAGGGTATGGGTTAGGGTTAGGGTTAGGGTTAGTGTTAGGGTTAGGGCTCGGTTTAGGGTACGGGTTAGGATTAGGGTACGTGTTAGGGTTAGGGTAGGGGTTAGGGTTAGGGTATGCGTTAGGGTTAGGGTAGTTATTAAACCTATCCCACTCTCTAGATACCCCTTAGCACGTAAAGGAATATTATTTGGGGGTCCAGCCATGGAGAAGAGTTTAGACACTAGGATAAGATAAGGAACACACCCATTATAAAGAAATCACATTAGGATTCCCTTTTTAAGCTGTTCCTTAAAACACTAGTGCTTAGGAAATCTATTGGAGGCAGAAGCAGTCAAGGGTAGCCTAGGGTTAGGGTTAGGCTTAGGGTTAGGCTTAGGGTACGGCTTAGGGTACGGGTTCGGGGAGGGGTGCGGGTACGGCGTAGGGTATGGGTTAGGGTTAGGGTTAGGGTTAGTGTTAGGGTTAGGGCTCGGTTTAGGGTACAGGTTAGTATTAGGGTACGTGTTAGGGTTAGGGTAGGGGTTAGGGTTAGGGTACGCGTTAGGGTTAGGGTAGTTATTAAACCTATCCCACTCTCTAGATACCCCTTAGCACGTAAAGGAATATTATTTGAGGGTCCAGCCATGGAGAAGAGTTTAGACACTAGGATAAGATAAGGAACACACCCATTATAAAGAAATCACATTAGGATTCTCTTTTTAAGCTGTTCCTTAAAACACTAGTGCTTAGGAAATCTATTGGAGGCAGAAGCAGTCAAGGGTAACCTAGGGTTAGGGTTAGGCTTAGGGTTAGGCTTAGGGTACGGCTTAGGGTACGGGATCGGGGAGGGTTTCGGGTACGGCGTAGGGTATGGGTTAGGGTTAGGGTTAGGGTTATTGTTAGGGTTAGGGCTCGGTTTAGGGTACGGGTTAGGATTAGGGTACGTGTTAGGGTTAGGGTAGGGGTTAGGGTTAGGGTACGCGTTAGGGTTAGGGTAGTTAGTAAACCTATCCCACTCTCTAGATACCCCTTAGCACGTAAAGGAATATTATTTGGGGTTCCAGCCATGGAGAAGAATTTAGACACTAGGATAAGATAAGGAACACACCCATTATAAAGAAATCACATTAGGATTCTCTTTTTAAGCTGTTGCTTAAAACACTAGTGCTTAGGAAATCTATTGGAGGCAGAAGCAGTCAAGGGTAGCCTAGGGTTAGTGTTAGGCTTAGGGTTAGGCTTAGGGTACGGCTTAGGGTACGGGTTTGGGGAGGGGTTCAGGTACGGCATAGGGTATGGGTTAGGGTTAGGGTTAGTGTTAGTGTTAGGGTTAGGGCTCGGTTTAGGGTACGGGTTAGGATTAGGGTACGTGTTAGTGTTAGGGTAGGGGTTAGGGTTAGAGTACGCATTAGGTTTAGGGTAGTTATTAAACCTATCCCACTCTCTAGATACCCCTTAGCACGTAAGGCAATATTATTTGGGGGTGCAGCCATGGAGAAGAGTTTAGACACTAGGATAAGATAAGGAACACACCCATTATAAAGAAATCACATTAGGATTCTCTTTTTAAGCTGTTCCTTAAAACACTAGTGCTTAGGAAATCTATTGGAGGCAGAAGCAGTCAAGGGTAGCCTAGGATAAGGTTAGGCTTAGGGTGAGGCTTAGGGTACGGCTTAGGGTACGGGTTCGGGGAGGGTTTCGGGTACGGCGTAGGGTATGGGTTAGGGTTAGGGTTAGTGTTAGGGTTAGGGCTCGGTTTAGGGTACGGGTTAGGATTAGGGTACGTGTTAGGGTTAGGGTAGGGGTTAGGGTTAGGGTACGCGTTAGGGTTAGGGTAGTTATTAAACCTATCCCACTCTCTAGATACCCCTTAGCACGTAAAGGAATATTATTTGGGGGTCCAGCCATGGAGAAGAGTTTAGACACTAGGATAAGATAAGGAACACACCCATTATAAAGAAATCACTTTAGGATTCTCTTTTTAAGCTGTTCGTTAAAACACTAGTGCTTAGGAAATCTATTGGAGGCAGAAGCAGTCAAGGGTAGCCTAGGGTTAGGGTTAGGCTTAGGGTTAGGCTTAGGGTACGGGTTCAGGGAGGGGTGCGGGTACGGCGTAGGGTATGGGTTAGGGTTAGGGTTAGGGTTAGTGTTAGGGTTAGGGCTCGGTTTAGGGTACGGGTTAGGATTAGGGTACGTGTTAGGGTTAGGGTAGGGGTTAGGGTTAGGGTACGCGTTAGGGTTAGGGTAGTTATTAAACCTATCCCAATCTCTAGATACCCCTTAGCACGTAAAGGAATATTATTTGAGGGTCCAGCCATGGAGAAAAGTTTAGACACTAGGATAAGATAAGGAATACACCCATTATAAAGAAATCACATTAGGATTCTCTTTTTAAGCTGTTCCTTAAAACACTAGTGCTTAGGAAATCTATTGGAGGCAGAAGCAGTCAAGGGTAGCCTAGGGTTAGGGTTAGGCTTAGGGTTAGGCTTAGGGTACGGCTTAGGGTACGAGTTCGGGGAGGGTTTCGGGTACGGCGTAGGGTATGGGTTAGGGTTAGGGTTAGGGTTAGTGTTAGGGTTAGGGCTCGGTTTAGGGTACGGGTTAGGATTAGGGTACGTGTTAGGGTTAGGGTAGGGGTTAGGGTTAGGGTACGCGTTAGGGTTAGGGTAGTTATTAAACCTATCCCACTCTCTAGATACCCCTTAGCACGTAAAGGAATATTATTTGGGGGTCCAGCCATGGAGAAGAGTTTAGACACTAGGATAAGATAAGGAACACACCCATTATAAAGAAATCACATTAGGATTCTCTTTTTAAGCTGTTCCTTAAAACACTAGTGCTTAGGAAATCTATTGGAGGCAGAAGCAGTCAAGGGTAGCCTAGGGTTAGGGTTAGGCTTAGGGTTAGGGTTAGGGTACGGCTTGGGGTATGGGTTCGGGGAGGTGTTCGTGTACGGCGTAGGGTATGGGTTAGGGTTTGGGTTAGGGTTAGTGTTAGGGTTAGGGCTCGGTTTAGGGTACGGGTTAGGATTAGGGAACGTGTTAGGTTTAGTGTAGGGGTTAGGGTTAGGTTACGCGTTAGGGCTAGGGTAGTTAGTAAACCTATCCCACTCTCTAGCTCCCCCTTAGCACGTAAAGGAATATTATTTGGGGGTCCAGCCATGGAGAAGAGTTTAGACACTAGGATAAGATAAGGAACACACCCATTATAAAGAAATCACATTAGGATTCTCTTTTTAAGCTGTTCCTTAAAACACTACTGCTTAGGAAATCAATTGGAGGCAGAAGCAGTCAAGGGTAGCCTAGGGTTAGGGTTAGGCTTAGGGTTAGGTTTAGGGTATGGCTTAGGGTACGGGTTCAGGGAGGGTTTCGGGTACGGCGTAGGGTATGTGTTAGGGTTAGGGTTAGGGTTAGTGTTAGGGTTAGGCCTCGGTTTAGGGTACAGGTTAGGATTAGGGTACGTGTTAGGGTTAGGGTAGGGGTTAGGGTTAGGGTACGCGTTAGGGTTAGGGTAGTTATTAAACCTATCCCACTCTCTAGATACCCCTTAGCACGTAAGGGAATATTATTTGGGGGTGCAGCCATGGAGAAGAGTTTAGACACTAGGATAAGATAAGGAACACACCCATTATAAAGAAATCACATTAGGATTCTCTTTTTAAGCTGTTCCTTAAAACACTAGTGCTTAGGAAATCTATTGGAGGCAGAAGCAGTCAAGGGTAGCCTAGGGTTAGGGTTAGGCTTAGGGTTAGGCTTAGGGTACGGCTTAGGGTACGGGTTCGGGGAGGGGTGCGGGTACGGCGTAGGGTATGGGTTAGGGTTAGGGTTAGGGTTAGTGTTAGGGTTAGGGCTCGGTTTAGGGTACGGTTAGGATTAGGGTACGTGTTAGGTTTAGGGTAGGGGTTAGGGTTAGGGTATGCGTTAGGGTTAGGGTAGTTATTAAACCTATCCCACTCTCTAGATACCCCTTAGCACGTAAAGGAATATTATTTGGGGGTCCAGCCATGGAGAAGAGTTTAGACACTAGGATAAGATAAGGAACACACCCATTATAAAGAAATCACATTAGGATTCTCTTTTTAAGCTGTTCCTTAAAACACTAGTGCTTAGGAAATCTATTGGAGGCAGAAGCAGTCAAGGGTAGCCTAGGGTTAGGGTTAGGCTTAGGGTTAGGCTTAGGGTACGGCTTAGGGTACGGGTTCGGGGAGGGGTGCGGGTACGGCGTAGGGTATGGGTTAGGGTTAGGGTTAGGGTTAGTGTTAGGGTTAGGGCTCGGTTTAGGGTACGGTTAGGATTAGGGTACGTGTTAGGTTTAGGGTAGGGGTTAGGGTTAGGGTACGCGTTAGGGTTAGGGTAGTTAGTAAACCTATCCCACTCTCTAGATACCCCTTAGCACGTAAAGGAATATTATTTGGGGTTCCAGCCATGGAGAAGAATTTAGACACTAGGATAAGATAAGGAACACACCCATTATAAAGAAATCACATTAGGATTCTCTTTTTAAGCTGTTGCTTAAAACACTAGTGCTTAGGAAATCTATTGGAGGCAGAAGCAGTCAAGGGTAGCCTAGGGTTAGTGTTAGGCTTAGGGTTAGGCTTAGGGTACCACTTAGAGTACGGGTTTGGGGAGGGGTTCAGGTACGGCGTAGGGTATGGGTTAGGGTTAGGGTTAGTGTTAGTGTTAGGGTTAGGGCTCGGTTTAGGGTACGGGTTAGGATTAGGGTACGTGTTAGTGTTAGGGTAGAGGTTAGGGTTAGAGTACGCATTAGGGTTAGGGTAGTTATTAAACCTATCCCACTCTCTAGATACCCCTTAGCACGTAAGGCAATATTATTTGGGGGTGCAGCCATGGAGAAGAGTTTAGACACTAGGATAAGATAAGGAACACACCCATTATAAAGAAATCACATTAGGATTCTCTTTTTAAGCTGTTCCTTAAAACACTAGTGCTTAGGAAATCTATTGGAGGCAGAAGCAGTCAAGGGTAGCCTAGGGTTAGGGTTAGGCTTAGGGTTAGGTTTAGGGTACGGCTTGGGGAATGGGTTCGGGGAGGGGTTCGGGTACGGCGTAGGGTATGGGTTAGGGTTAGGGTTAGGGTTAGTGTTAGGGTTAGGGCTCGGTTTAGGGTACGGGTTAGGATTAGGGTACGTGTTAGGGTTAGGGTAGGGGTTAGGGTTAGGGTATGCGTTAGGGTTAGGGTAGTTATTAAACCTATCCCACTCTCTAGATACCCCTTAGCACGTAAAGGAATATTATTTGGGGGTCCAGCCATGGAGAAGAGTTTAGACACTAGGATAAGATAAGGAACACACCCATTATAAAGAAATCACATTAGGATTCTCTTTTTAAGCTGTTCCTTAAAACACTAGTGCTTACGAAATCTATTGGAGGCAGAAGCAGTCAAGGGTAGCCTAGGGTTAGGGTTAGGCTTAGGGTTAGGCTTAGGGTACGGCTTAGGGTACGGGTTCGGGGAGGGGTGCGGGTACGGCGTAGGGTATGGGTTAGGGTTAGGGTTAGGGTTAGGGTTAGGGCTCGGTTTAGGGTACAGGTTAGTATTAGGGTACGTGTTAGGGTTAGGGTAGGGGTTAGGGTTAGGGTACGCGTTAGGGTTAGGGTAGTTATTAAACCTATCCCACTCTCTAGATACCCCTTAGCACGTAAAGGAATATTATTTGAGGGTCCAGCCATGGAGAAGAGTTTAGACACTAGGATAAGATAAGGAACACACCCATTATAAAGAAATCACATTAGGATTCTCTTTTTAAGCTGTTCCTTAAAACACTAGTGCTTAGGAAATCTATTGGAGGCAGAAGCAGTCAAAGGTAGCCTAGGGTTAGGGTTAGGCTTAGGGTTAGGCTTAGGGTACGGCTTAGGGTACGGGTTCGGGGAGGGTTTCGGGTACGGCGTAGGGTATGGGTTAGGGTTAGGGTTAGGGTTAGTGTTAGGGTTAGGGCTCGGTTTAGGGTACGGGTTAGGATTAGGGTACGTGTTAGGGTTAGGGTAGGGGTTAGGGTTAGGGTACGCGTTAGGGTTAGGGTAGTTATTAAACCTATCCCACTCTTTAGATACCCCTTAGCACGTAAAGGAATATTATTTGGGGGTCCAGCCATGGAGAAGAGTTTAGACACTAGGATAAGATAAGGAACACACCCATTATAAAGAAATCACATTAGGATTCTCTTTTTAAGCTGTTCCTTAAAACACTAGTGCTTAGGAAATCTATTGGAGGCAGAAGCAGTCAAGGGTAGCCTAGGGTTAGGGTTAGGCTTAGGGTTAGGTTTAGGGTACGGCTTGGGGAATGGGTTCGGGGAGGGGTTCGGGTACGGCGTAGGGTATGGGTTAGGGTTAGGGTTAGGGTTAGTGTTAGGGTTAGGGCTCGGTTTAGGGTACGGGTTAGGATTAGGGTACGTGTTAGGGTTAGGGTAGGGTTTAGGGTTAGGGTATGCGTTAGGGTTAGGGTAGTTATTAAACCTATCCCACTCTCTAGATACCCCTTAGCACGTAAAGGAATATTATTTGGGGGTCCAGCCATGGAGAAGAGTTTAGACACTAGGATAAGATAAGGAACACACCCATTATAAAGAAATCACATTAGGATTCTCTTTTTAAGCTGTTCCTTAAAACACTAGTGCTTAGGAAATCTATTGGAGGCAGAAGCAGTCAAGGGTAGCCTAGGGTTAGGGTTAGGCTTAGGGTTAGGCTTAGGGTACGGCTTAGGGTACGGGTTCGGGGAGGGGTGCGGGTACGGCGTAGGGTATGGGTTAGGGTTAGGGTTAGTGTTAGGGTTAGGGCTCGGTTTAGGGTACAGGTTAGTATTAGGGTACGTGTTAGGGTTAGGGTAGGGGTTAGGGTTAGGGTACGCGTTAGGGTTAGGGTAGTTATTAAACCTATCCCACTCTCTAGATACCCCTTAGCACGTAAAGGAATATTATTTGAGGGTCCAGCCATGGAGAAGAGTTTAGACACTAGGATAAGATAAGGAACACACCCATTATAAAGAAATCACATTAGGATTCTCTTTTTAAGCTGTTCCTTAAAACACTAGTGCTTAGGAAATCTATTGGAGGCAGAAGCAGTCAAGGGTAACCTAGGGTTAGGGTTAGGCTTAGGGTTAGGCTTAGGGTACGGCTTAGGGTACGGGTTCGGGGAGGGTTTCGGGTACGGCGTAGGGTATGGGTTAGGGTTAGGGTTAGGGTTATTGTTAGGGTTAGGGCTCGGTTTAGGGTACGGGTTAGGATTAGGGTACGTGTTAGGGTTAGGGTAGGGGTTAGGGTTAGGGTACGCGTTAGGGTTAGGGTAGTTATTAAACCTATCCCACTCTCTAGATACCCCTTAGCACGTAAAGGAATATTATTTGGGGGTCCAGCCATGGAGAAGAGTTTAGACACTAGGATAAGATAAGGAACACACCCATTATAAAGAAATCACATTAGGATTCTCTTTTTAAGCTGTTCCTTAAAACACTAGTGCTTAGGAAATCTATTGGAGGCAGAAGCAGTCAAGGGTAGCCTAGGATAAGGTTAGGCTTAGGGTGAGGCTTAGGGTACGGCTTAGGGTACGGGTTCGGGGAGGGTTTCGGGTACGGCGTAGGGTATGGGTTAGGGTTAGGGTTAGTGTTAGGGTTAGGGCTCGGTTTAGGGTACGGGTTAGGATTAGGGTACGTGTTAGGGTTAGGGTAGGGGTTAGGGTTAGGGTACGCGTTAGGGTTAGGGTAGTTATTAAACCTATCCCACTCTCTAGATACCCCTTAGCACGTAAAGGAATATTATTTGGGGGTCCAGCCATGGAGAAGAGTTTAGACACTAGGATAAGATAAGGAACACACCCATTATAAAGAAATCACTTTAGGATTCTCTTTTTAAGCTGTTCGTTAAAACACTAGTGCTTAGGAAATCTATTGGAGGCAGAAGAAGTCAAGGGTAGCCTAGGGTTAGGGTTAGGCTTAGGGTTAGGCTTAGGGTACGGCTTAGGGTACGGGTTCAGGGAGGGGTGCGGGTACGGCGTAGGGTATGGGTTAGGGTTAGGGTTAGGGTTAGTGTTAGGGTTAGGGCTCGGTTTAGGGTACGGGTTAGGATTAGGGTACGTGTTAGGGTTAGGGTAGGGGTTAGGGTTAGGGTACGCGTTAGGGTTAGGGTAGTTATTAAACCTATCCCACTCTCTAGATACCCCTTAGCACGTAAAGGAATATTATTTGAGGGTCCAGCCATGGAGAAGAGTTTAGACACTAGGATAAGATAAGGAACACACCCATTATAAAGAAATCACATTAGGATTCTCTTTTTAAGCTGTTCCTTAAAACACTAGTGCTTAGGAAATCTATTGGAGGCAGAAGCAGTCAAGGGTAACCTAGGGTTAGGGTTAGGCTTAGGGTTAGGCTTAGGGTACGGCTTAGGGTACGGGATCGGGGAGGGTTTCGGGTACGGCGTAGGGTATGGGTTAGGGTTAGGGTTAGGGTTATTGTTAGGGTTAGGGCTCGGTTTAGGGTACGGGTTAGGATTAGGGTACGTGTTAGGGTTAGGGTAGGGGTTAGGGTTAGGGTACGCGTTAGGGTTAGGGTAGTTAGTAAACCTATCCCACTCTCTAGATACCCCTTAGCACGTAAAGGAATATTATTTGGGGTTCCAGCCATGGAGAAGAATTTAGACACTAGGATAAGATAAGGAACACACCCATTATAAAGAAATCACATTAGGATTCTCTTTTTAAGCTGTTGCTTAAAACACTAGTGCTTAGGAAATCTATTGGAGGCAGAAGCAGTCAAGGGTAGCCTAGAGTTAGTGTTAGGCTTAGGGTTAGGCTTAGGGTACGGCTTAGGGTACGGGTTTGGGGAGGGGTTCAGGTACGGCATAGGGTATGGGTTAGGGTTAGGGTTAGTGTTAGTGTTAGGGTTAGGGCTCGGTTTAGGGTACGGGTTAGGATTAGGGTACGTGTTAGTGTTAGGGTAGGGGTTAGGGTTAGAGTACGCATTAGGTTTAGGGTAGTTATTAAACCTATCCCACTCTCTAGATACCCCTTAGCACGTAAGGCAATATTATTTGGGGGTGCAGCCATGGAGAAGAGTTTAGACACTAGGATAAGATAAGGAACACACCCATTATAAAGAAATCACATTAGGATTCTCTTTTTAAGCTGTTCCTTAAAACACTAGTGCTTAGGAAATCTATTGGAGGCAGAAGCAGTCAAGGGTAGCCTAGGATAAGGTTAGGCTTAGGGTGAGGCTTAGGGTACGGCTTAGGGTACGGGTTCGGGGAGGGTTTCGGGTACGGCGTAGGGTATGGGTTAGGGTTAGGGTTAGTGTTAGGGTTAGGGCTCGGTTTAGGGTACGGGTTAGGATTAGGGTACGTGTTAGGGTTAGGGTAGGGGTTAGGGTTAGGGTACGCGTTAGGGTTAGGGTAGTTATTAAACCTATCCCACTCTCTAGATACCCCTTAGCACGTAAAGGAATATTATTTGGGGGTCCAGCCATGGAGAAGAGTTTAGACACTAGGATAAGATAAGGAACACACCCATTATAAAGAAATCACTTTAGGATTCTCTTTTTAAGCTGTTCGTTAAAACACTAGTGCTTAGGAAATCTATTGGAGGCAGAAGCAGTCAAGGGTAGCCTAGGGTTAGGGTTAGGCTTAGGGTTAGGCTTAGGGTACGGCTTAGGGTACGGGTTCGGGGAGGGGTGCGGGTACGGCGTAGGGTATGGGTTAGGGTTAGGGTTAGGGTTAGTGTTAGGGTTAGGGCTCGGTTTAGGGTACGGTTAGGATTAGGGTACGTGTTAGGTTTAGGGTAGGGGTTAGGGTTAGGGTACGCGTTAGGGTTAGGGTAGTTAGTAAACCTATCCCACTCTCTAGATACCCCTTAGCACGTAAAGGAATATTATTTGGGGTTCCAGCCATGGAGAAGAATTTAGACACTAGGATAAGATAAGGAACACACCCATTATAAAGAAATCACATTAGGATTCTCTTTTTAAGCTGTTGCTTAAAACACTAGTGCTTAGGAAATCTATTGGAGGCAGAAGCAGTCAAGGGTAGCCTAGGGTTAGTGTTAGGCTTAGGGTTAGGCTTAGGGTACCACTTAGAGTACGGGTTTGGGGAGGGGTTCAGGTACGGCGTAGGGTATGGGTTAGGGTTAGGGTTAGTGTTAGTGTTAGGGTTAGGGCTCGGTTTAGGGTACGGGTTAGGATTAGGGTACGTGTTAGTGTTAGGGTAGAGGTTAGGGTTAGAGTACGCATTAGGGTTAGGGTAGTTATTAAACCTATCCCACTCTCTAGATACCCCTTAGCACGTAAGGCAATATTATTTGGGGGTGCAGCCATGGAGAAGAGTTTAGACACTAGGATAAGATAAGGAACACACCCATTATAAAGAAATCACATTAGGATTCTCTTTTTAAGCTGTTCCTTAAAACACTAGTGCTTAGGAAATCTATTGGAGGCAGAAGCAGTCAAGGGTAGCCTAGGGTTAGGGTTAGGCTTAGGGTTAGGTTTAGGGTACGGCTTGGGGAATGGGTTCGGGGAGGGGTTCGGGTACGGCGTAGGGTATGGGTTAGGGTTAGGGTTAGGGTTAGTGTTAGGGTTAGGGCTCGGTTTAGGGTACGGGTTAGGATTAGGGTACGTGTTAGGGTTAGGGTAGGGGTTAGGGTTAGGGTATGCGTTAGGGTTAGGGTAGTTATTAAACCTATCCCACTCTCTAGATACCCCTTAGCACGTAAAGGAATATTATTTGGGGGTCCAGCCATGGAGAAGAGTTTAGACACTAGGATAAGATAAGGAACACACCCATTATAAAGAAATCACATTAGGATTCTCTTTTTAAGCTGTTCCTTAAAACACTAGTGCTTACGAAATCTATTGGAGGCAGAAGCAGTCAAGGGTAGCCTAGGGTTAGGGTTAGGCTTAGGGTTAGGCTTAGGGTACGGCTTAGGGTACGGGTTCGGGGAGGGGTGCGGGTACGGCGTAGGGTATGGGTTAGGGTTAGGGTTAGGGTTAGGGTTAGGGCTCGGTTTAGGGTACAGGTTAGTATTAGGGTACGTGTTAGGGTTAGGGTAGGGGTTAGGGTTAGGGTACGCGTTAGGGTTAGGGTAGTTATTAAACCTATCCCACTCTCTAGATACCCCTTAGCACGTAAAGGAATATTATTTGAGGGTCCAGCCATGGAGAAGAGTTTAGACACTAGGATAAGATAAGGAACACACCCATTATAAAGAAATCACATTAGGATTCTCTTTTTAAGCTGTTCCTTAAAACACTAGTGCTTAGGAAATCTATTGGAGGCAGAAGCAGTCAAAGGTAGCCTAGGGTTAGGGTTAGGCTTAGGGTTAGGCTTAGGGTACGGCTTAGGGTACGGGTTCGGGGAGGGTTTCGGGTACGGCGTAGGGTATGGGTTAGGGTTAGGGTTAGGGTTAGTGTTAGGGTTAGGGCTCGGTTTAGGGTACGGGTTAGGATTAGGGTACGTGTTAGGGTTAGGGTAGGGGTTAGGGTTAGGGTACGCGTTAGGGTTAGGGTAGTTATTAAACCTATCCCACTCTTTAGATACCCCTTAGCACGTAAAGGAATATTATTTGGGGGTCCAGCCATGGAGAAGAGTTTAGACACTAGGATAAGATAAGGAACACACCCATTATAAAGAAATCACATTAGGATTCTCTTTTTAAGCTGTTCCTTAAAACACTAGTGCTTAGGAAATCTATTGGAGGCAGAAGCAGTCAAGGGTAGCCTAGGGTTAGGGTTAGGCTTAGGGTTAGGTTTAGGGTACGGCTTGGGGAATGGGTTCGGGGAGGGGTTCGGGTACGGCGTAGGGTATGGGTTAGGGTTAGGGTTAGGGTTAGTGTTAGGGTTAGGGCTCGGTTTAGGGTACGGGTTAGGATTAGGGTACGTGTTAGGGTTAGGGTAGGGTTTAGGGTTAGGGTATGCGTTAGGGTTAGGGTAGTTATTAAACCTATCCCACTCTCTAGATACCCCTTAGCACGTAAAGGAATATTATTTGGGGGTCCAGCCATGGAGAAGAGTTTAGACACTAGGATAAGATAAGGAACACACCCATTATAAAGAAATCACATTAGGATTCTCTTTTTAAGCTGTTCCTTAAAACACTAGTGCTTAGGAAATCTATTGGAGGCAGAAGCAGTCAAGGGTAGCCTAGGGTTAGGGTTAGGCTTAGGGTTAGGCTTAGGGTACGGCTTAGGGTACGGGTTCGGGGAGGGGTGCGGGTACGGCGTAGGGTATGGGTTAGGGTTAGGGTTAGTGTTAGGGTTAGGGCTCGGTTTAGGGTACAGGTTAGTATTAGGGTACGTGTTAGGGTTAGGGTAGGGGTTAGGGTTAGGGTACGCGTTAGGGTTAGGGTAGTTATTAAACCTATCCCACTCTCTAGATACCCCTTAGCACGTAAAGGAATATTATTTGAGGGTCCAGCCATGGAGAAGAGTTTAGACACTAGGATAAGATAAGGAACACACCCATTATAAAGAAATCACATTAGGATTCTCTTTTTAAGCTGTTCCTTAAAACACTAGTGCTTAGGAAATCTATTGGAGGCAGAAGCAGTCAAGGGTAACCTAGGGTTAGGGTTAGGCTTAGGGTTAGGCTTAGGGTACGGCTTAGGGTACGGGTTCGGGGAGGGTTTCGGGTACGGCGTAGGGTATGGGTTAGGGTTAGGGTTAGGGTTATTGTTAGGGTTAGGGCTCGGTTTAGGGTACGGGTTAGGATTAGGGTACGTGTTAGGGTTAGGGTAGGGGTTAGGGTTAGGGTACGCGTTAGGGTTAGGGTAGTTATTAAACCTATCCCACTCTCTAGATACCCCTTAGCACGTAAAGGAATATTATTTGGGGGTCCAGCCATGGAGAAGAGTTTAGACACTAGGATAAGATAAGGAACACACCCATTATAAAGAAATCACATTAGGATTCTCTTTTTAAGCTGTTCCTTAAAACACTAGTGCTTAGGAAATCTATTGGAGGCAGAAGCAGTCAAGGGTAGCCTAGGATAAGGTTAGGCTTAGGGTGAGGCTTAGGGTACGGCTTAGGGTACGGGTTCGGGGAGGGTTTCGGGTACGGCGTAGGGTATGGGTTAGGGTTAGGGTTAGTGTTAGGGTTAGGGCTCGGTTTAGGGTACGGGTTAGGATTAGGGTACGTGTTAGGGTTAGGGTAGGGGTTAGGGTTAGGGTACGCGTTAGGGTTAGGGTAGTTATTAAACCTATCCCACTCTCTAGATACCCCTTAGCACGTAAAGGAATATTATTTGGGGGTCCAGCCATGGAGAAGAGTTTAGACACTAGGATAAGATAAGGAACACACCCATTATAAAGAAATCACTTTAGGATTCTCTTTTTAAGCTGTTCGTTAAAACACTAGTGCTTAGGAAATCTATTGGAGGCAGAAGAAGTCAAGGGTAGCCTAGGGTTAGGGTTAGGCTTAGGGTTAGGCTTAGGGTACGGCTTAGGGTACGGGTTCAGGGAGGGGTGCGGGTACGGCGTAGGGTATGGGTTAGGGTTAGGGTTAGGGTTAGTGTTAGGGTTAGGGCTCGGTTTAGGGTACGGGTTAGGATTAGGGTACGTGTTAGGGTTAGGGTAGGGGTTAGGGTTAGGGTACGCGTTAGGGTTAGGGTAGTTATTAAACCTATCCCACTCTCTAGATACCCCTTAGCACGTAAAGGAATATTATTTGAGGGTCCAGCCATGGAGAAGAGTTTAGACACTAGGATAAGATAAGGAACACACCCATTATAAAGAAATCACATTAGGATTCTCTTTTTAAGCTGTTCCTTAAAACACTAGTGCTTAGGAAATCTATTGGAGGCAGAAGCAGTCAAGGGTAACCTAGGGTTAGGGTTAGGCTTAGGGTTAGGCTTAGGGTACGGCTTAGGGTACGGGATCGGGGAGGGTTTCGGGTACGGCGTAGGGTATGGGTTAGGGTTAGGGTTAGGGTTATTGTTAGGGTTAGGGCTCGGTTTAGGGTACGGGTTAGGATTAGGGTACGTGTTAGGGTTAGGGTAGGGGTTAGGGTTAGGGTACGCGTTAGGGTTAGGGTAGTTAGTAAACCTATCCCACTCTCTAGATACCCCTTAGCACGTAAAGGAATATTATTTGGGGTTCCAGCCATGGAGAAGAATTTAGACACTAGGATAAGATAAGGAACACACCCATTATAAAGAAATCACATTAGGATTCTCTTTTTAAGCTGTTGCTTAAAACACTAGTGCTTAGGAAATCTATTGGAGGCAGAAGCAGTCAAGGGTAGCCTAGGGTTAGTGTTAGGCTTAGGGTTAGGCTTAGGGTACGGCTTAGGGTACGGGTTTGGGGAGGGGTTCAGGTACGGCATAGGGTATGGGTTAGGGTTAGGGTTAGTGTTAGTGTTAGGGTTAGGGCTCGGTTTAGGGTACGGGTTAGGATTAGGGTACGTGTTAGTGTTAGGGTAGGGGTTAGGGTTAGAGTACGCATTAGGTTTAGGGTAGTTATTAAACCTATCCCACTCTCTAGATACCCCTTAGCACGTAAGGCAATATTATTTGGGGGTGCAGCCATGGAGAAGAGTTTAGACACTAGGATAAGATAAGGAACACACCCATTATAAAGAAATCACATTAGGATTCTCTTTTTAAGCTGTTCCTTAAAACACTAGTGCTTAGGAAATCTATTGGAGGCAGAAGCAGTCAAGGGTAGCCTAGGATAAGGTTAGGCTTAGGGTGAGGCTTAGGGTACGGCTTAGGGTACGGGTTCGGGGAGGGTTTCGGGTACGGCGTAGGGTATGGGTTAGGGTTAGGGTTAGTGTTAGGGTTAGGGCTCGGTTTAGGGTACGGGTTAGGATTAGGGTACGTGTTAGGGTTAGGGTAGGGGTTAGGGTTAGGGTACGCGTTAGGGTTAGGGTAGTTATTAAACCTATCCCACTCTCTAGATACCCCTTAGCACGTAAAGGAATATTATTTGGGGGTCCAGCCATGGAGAAGAGTTTAGACACTAGGATAAGATAAGGAACACACCCATTATAAAGAAATCACTTTAGGATTCTCTTTTTAAGCTGTTCGTTAAAACACTAGTGCTTAGGAAATCTATTGGAGGCAGAAGCAGTCAAGGGTAGCCTAGGGTTAGGGTTAGGCTTAGGGTTAGGCTTAGGGTACGGCTTAGGGTACGGGTTCAGGGAGGGGTGCGGGTACGGCGTAGGGTATGGGTTAGGGTTAGGGTTAGGGTTAGTGTTAGGGTTAGGGCTCGGTTTAGGGTACGGGTTAGGATTAGGGTACGTGTTAGGGTTAGGGTAGGGGTTAGGGTTAGGGTACGCGTTAGGGTTAGGGTAGTTATTAAACCTATCCCAATCTCTAGATACCCCTTAGCACGTAAAGGAATATTATTTGAGGGTCCAGCCATGGAGAAAAGTTTAGACACTAGGATAAGATAAGGAATACACCCATTATAAAGAAATCACATTAGGATTCTCTTTTTAAGCTGTTCCTTAAAACACTAGTGCTTAGGAAATCTATTGGAGGCAGAAGCAGTCAAGGGTAGCCTAGGGTTAGGGTTAGGCTTAGGGTTAGGCTTAGGGTACGGCTTAGGGTACGAGTTCGGGGAGGGTTTCGGGTACGGCGTAGGGTATGGGTTAGGGTTAGTGTTAGGGTTAGTGTTAGGGTTAGGGCTCGGTTTAGGGTACGGGTTAGGATTAGGGTACGTGTTAGGGTTAGGGTAGGGGTTAGGGTTAGGGTACGCGTTAGGGTTAGGGTAGTTATTAAACCTATCCCACTCTCTAGATACCCCTTAGCACGTAAAGGAATATTATTTGGGGGTCCAGCCATGGAGAAGAGTTTAGACACTAGGATAAGATAAGGAACACACCCATTATAAAGAAATCACTTTAGGATTCTCTTTTTAAGCTGTTCCTTAAAACAGTAGTGCTTAGGAAATCTATTGGAGGCAGAAGCAGTCAAGGGTAGCCTAGGGTTAGGGTTAGGCTTAGGGTTAGGGTTAGGGTACGGCTTGGGGTATGGGTTCGGGGAGGTGTTCGTGTACGGCGTAGGGTTTGGGTTAGGGTTAGTGTTAGGGTTAGGGCTCGGTTTAGGGTACGGGTTAGGATTAGGGAACGTGTTAGGTTTAGGGTAGGGGTTAGGGTTAGGTTACGCGTTAGGGCTAGGGTAGTTAGTAAACCTATCCCACTCTCTAGCTCCCCCTTAGCACGTAAAGGAATATTATTTGGGGGTCCAGCCATGGAGAAGAGTTTAGACACTAGGATAAGATAAGGAACACACCCATTATAAAGAAATCACATTAGGATTCTCTTTTTAAGCTGTTCCTTAAAACACTAGTGCTTAGGAAATCTATTGGAGGCAGAAGCAGTCAAAGGTAGCCTAGGGTTAGGGTTAGGCTTAGGGTTAGGCTTAGGGTACGGCTTAGGGTACGGGTTCGGGGAGGGTTTCGGGTACGGCGTAGGGTATGGGTTAGGGTTAGGGTTAGGGTTAGTGTTAGGGTTAGGGCTCGGTTTAGGGTACGGGTTAGGATTAGGGTACGTGTTAGGGTTAGGGTAGGGGTTAGGGTTAGGGTACGCGTTAGGGTTAGGGTAGTTATTAAACCTATCCCACTCTTTAGATACCCCTTAGCACGTAAAGGAATATTATTTGGGGGTCCAGCCATGGAGAAGAGTTTAGACACTAGGATAAGATAAGGAACACACCCATTATAAAGAAATCACATTAGGATTCTCTTTTTAAGCTGTTCCTTAAAACACTAGTGCTTAGGAAATCTATTGGAGGCAGAAGCAGTCAAGGGTAGCCTAGGGTTAGGGTTAGGCTTAGGGTTAGGTTTAGGGTACGGCTTGGGGAATGGGTTCGGGGAGGGGTTCGGGTACGGCGTAGGGTATGGGTTAGGGTTAGGGTTAGGGTTAGTGTTAGGGTTAGGGCTCGGTTTAGGGTACGGGTTAGGATTAGGGTACGTGTTAGGGTTAGGGTAGGGTTTAGGGTTAGGGTATGCGTTAGGGTTAGGGTAGTTATTAAACCTATCCCACTCTCTAGATACCCCTTAGCACGTAAAGGAATATTATTTGGGGGTCCAGCCATGGAGAAGAGTTTAGACACTAGGATAAGATAAGGAACACACCCATTATAAAGAAATCACATTAGGATTCTCTTTTTAAGCTGTTCCTTAAAACACTAGTGCTTAGGAAATCTATTGGAGGCAGAAGCAGTCAAGGGTAGCCTAGGGTTAGGGTTAGGCTTAGGGTTAGGCTTAGGGTACGGCTTAGGGTACGGGTTCGGGGAGGGGTGCGGGTACGGCGTAGGGTATGGGTTAGGGTTAGGGTTAGTGTTAGGGTTAGGGCTCGGTTTAGGGTACAGGTTAGTATTAGGGTATGTGTTAGGGTTAGGGTAGGGGTTAGGGTTAGGGTACGCGTTAGGGTTAGGGTAGTTATTAAACCTATCCCACTCTCTAGATACCCCTTAGCACGTAAAGGAATATTATTTGAGGGTCCAGCCATGGAGAAGAGTTTAGACACTAGGATAAGATAAGGAACACACCCATTATAAAGAAATCACATTAGGATTCTCTTTTTAAGCTGTTCCTTAAAACACTAGTGCTTAGGAAATCTATTGGAGGCAGAAGCAGTCAAGGGTAACCTAGGGTTAGGGTTAGGCTTAGGGTTAGGCTTAGGGTACGGCTTAGGGTACGGGTTCGGGGAGGGTTTCGGGTACGGCGTAGGGTATGGGTTAGGGTTAGGGTTAGGGTTATTGTTAGGGTTAGGGCTCGGTTTAGGGTATGGGTTAGGATTAGGGTACGTGTTAGGGTTAGGGTAGGGGTTAGGGTTAGGGTACGCGTTAGGGTTAGGGTAGTTATTAAACCTATCCCACTCTCTAGATACCCCTTAGCACGTAAAGGAATATTATTTGGGGGTCCAGCCATGGAGAAGAGTTTAGACACTAGGATAAGATAAGGAACACACCCATTATAAAGAAATCACATTAGGATTCTCTTTTTAAGCTGTTCCTTAAAACACTAGTGCTTAGGAAATCTATTGGAGGCAGAAGCAGTCAAGGGTAGCCTAGGATAAGGTTAGGCTTAGGGTGAGGCTTAGGGTACGGCTTAGGGTACGGGTTCGGGGAGGGTTTCGGGTACGGCGTAGGGTATGGGTTAGGGTTAGGGTTAGTGTTAGGGTTAGGGCTCGGTTTAGGGTACGGGTTAGGATTAGGGTACGTGTTAGGGTTAGGGTAGGGGTTAGGGTTAGGGTACGCGTTAGGGTTAGGGTAGTTATTAAACCTATCCCACTCTCTAGATACCCCTTAGCACGTAAAGGAATATTATTTGGGGGTCCAGCCATGGAGAAGAGTTTAGACACTAGGATAAGATAAGGAACACACCCATTATAAAGAAATCACTTTAGGATTCTCTTTTTAAGCTGTTCGTTAAAACACTAGTGCTTAGGAAATCTATTGGAGGCAGAAGAAGTCAAGGGTAGCCTAGGGTTAGGGTTAGGCTTAGGGTTAGGCTTAGGGTACGGCTTAGGGTACGGGTTCAGGGAGGGGTGCGGGTACGGCGTAGGGTATGGGTTAGGGTTAGGGTTAGGGTTAGTGTTAGGGTTAGGGCTCGGTTTAGGGTACGGGTTAGGATTAGGGTACGTGTTAGGGTTAGGGTAGGGGTTAGGGTTAGGGTACGCGTTAGGGTTAGGGTAGTTATTAAACCTATCCCACTCTCTAGATACCCCTTAGCACGTAAAGGAATATTATTTGAGGGTCCAGCCATGGAGAAGAGTTTAGACACTAGGATAAGATAAGGAACACACCCATTATAAAGAAATCACATTAGGATTCTCTTTTTAAGCTGTTCCTTAAAACACTAGTGCTTAGGAAATCTATTGGAGGCAGAAGCAGTCAAGGGTAACCTAGGGTTAGGGTTAGGCTTAGGGTTAGGCTTAGGGTACGGCTTAGGGTACGGGATCGGGGAGGGTTTCGGGTACGGCGTAGGGTATGGGTTAGGGTTAGGGTTAGGGTTATTGTTAGGGTTAGGGCTCGGTTTAGGGTACGGGTTAGGATTAGGGTACGTGTTAGGGTTAGGGTAGGGGTTAGGGTTAGGGTACGCGTTAGGGTTAGGGTAGTTAGTAAACCTATCCCACTCTCTAGATACCCCTTAGCACGTAAAGGAATATTATTTGGGGTTCCAGCCATGGAGAAGAATTTAGACACTAGGATAAGATAAGGAACACACCCATTATAAAGAAATCACATTAGGATTCTCTTTTTAAGCTGTTGCTTAAAACACTAGTGCTTAGGAAATCTATTGGAGGCAGAAGCAGTCAAGGGTAGCCTAGGGTTAGTGTTAGGCTTAGGGTTAGGCTTAGGGTACGGCTTAGGGTACGGGTTTGGGGAGGGGTTCAGGTACGGCATAGGGTATGGGTTAGGGTTAGGGTTAGTGTTAGTGTTAGGGTTAGGGCTCGGTTTAGGGTACGGGTTAGGATTAGGGTACGTGTTAGTGTTAGGGTAGGGGTTAGGGTTAGAGTACGCATTAGGTTTAGGGTAGTTATTAAACCTATCCCACTCTCTAGATACCCCTTAGCACGTAAGGCAATATTATTTGGGGGTGCAGCCATGGAGAAGAGTTTAGACACTAGGATAAGATAAGGAACACACCCATTATAAAGAAATCACATTAGGATTCTCTTTTTAAGCTGTTCCTTAAAACACTAGTGCTTAGGAAATCTATTGGAGGCAGAAGCAGTCAAGGGTAGCCTAGGATAAGGTTAGGCTTAGGGTGAGGCTTAGGGTACGGCTTAGGGTACGGGTTCGGGGAGGGTTTCGGGTACGGCGTAGGGTATGGGTTAGGGTTAGGGTTAGTGTTAGGGTTAGGGCTCGGTTTAGGGTACGGGTTAGGATTAGGGTACGTGTTAGGGTTAGGGTAGGGGTTAGGGTTAGGGTACGCGTTAGGGTTAGGGTAGTTATTAAACCTATCCCACTCTCTAGATACCCCTTAGCACGTAAAGGAATATTATTTGGGGGTCCAGCCATGGAGAAGAGTTTAGACACTAGGATAAGATAAGGAACACACCCATTATAAAGAAATCACATTAGGATTCCCTTTTTAAGCTGTTCCTTAAAACACTAGTGCTTAGGAAATCTATTGGAGGCAGAAGCAGTCAAGGGTAGCCTAGGGTTAGGGTTAGGCTTAGGGTTAGGCTTAGGGTACGGCTTAGGGTACGGGTTCGGGGAGGGGTGCGGGTACGGCGTAGGGTATGGGTTAGGGTTAGGGTTAGGGTTAGTGTTAGGGTTAGGGCTCGGTTTAGGGTACAGGTTAGTATTAGGGTACGTGTTAGGGTTAGGGTAGGGGTTAGGGTTAGGGTACGCGTTAGGGTTAGGGTAGTTATTAAACCTATCCCACTCTCTAGATACCCCTTAGCACGTAAAGGAATATTATTTGAGGGTCCAGCCATGGAGAAGAGTTTAGACACTAGGATAAGATAAGGAACACACCCATTATAAAGAAATCACATTAGGATTCTCTTTTTAAGCTGTTCCTTAAAACACTAGTGCTTAGGAAATCTATTGGAGGCAGAAGCAGTCAAGGGTAACCTAGGGTTAGGGTTAGGCTTAGGGTTAGGCTTAGGGTACGGCTTAGGGTACGGGATCGGGGAGGGTTTCGGGTACGGCGTAGGGTATGGGTTAGGGTTAGGGTTAGGGTTATTGTTAGGGTTAGGGCTCGGTTTAGGGTACGGGTTAGGATTAGGGTACGTGTTAGGGTTAGGGTAGGGGTTAGGGTTAGGGTACGCGTTAGGGTTAGGGTAGTTAGTAAACCTATCCCACTCTCTAGATACCCCTTAGCACGTAAAGGAATATTATTTGGGGTTCCAGCCATGGAGAAGAATTTAGACACTAGGATAAGATAAGGAACACACCCATTATAAAGAAATCACATTAGGATTCTCTTTTTAAGCTGTTGCTTAAAACACTAGTGCTTAGGAAATCTATTGGAGGCAGAAGCAGTCAAGGGTAGCCTAGGGTTAGTGTTAGGCTTAGGGTTAGGCTTAGGGTACGGCTTAGGGTACGGGTTTGGGGAGGGGTTCAGGTACGGCATAGGGTATGGGTTAGGGTTAGGGTTAGTGTTAGTGTTAGGGTTAGGGCTCGGTTTAGGGTACGGGTTAGGATTAGGGTACGTGTTAGTGTTAGGGTAGGGGTTAGGGTTAGAGTACGCATTAGGTTTAGGGTAGTTATTAAACCTATCCCACTCTCTAGATACCCCTTAGCACGTAAGGCAATATTATTTGGGGGTGCAGCCATGGAGAAGAGTTTAGACACTAGGATAAGATAAGGAACACACCCATTATAAAGAAATCACATTAGGATTCTCTTTTTAAGCTGTTCCTTAAAACACTAGTGCTTAGGAAATCTATTGGAGGCAGAAGCAGTCAAGGGTAGCCTAGGATAAGGTTAGGCTTAGGGTGAGGCTTAGGGTACGGCTTAGGGTACGGGTTCGGGGAGGGTTTCGGGTACGGCGTAGGGTATGGGTTAGGGTTAGGGTTAGTGTTAGGGTTAGGGCTCGGTTTAGGGTACGGGTTAGGATTAGGGTACGTGTTAGGGTTAGGGTAGGGGTTAGGGTTAGGGTACGCGTTAGGGTTAGGGTAGTTATTAAACCTATCCCACTCTCTAGATACCCCTTAGCACGTAAAGGAATATTATTTGGGGGTCCAGCCATGGAGAAGAGTTTAGACACTAGGATAAGATAAGGAACACACCCATTATAAAGAAATCACTTTAGGATTCTCTTTTTAAGCTGTTCGTTAAAACACTAGTGCTTAGGAAATCTATTGGAGGCAGAAGCAGTCAAGGGTAGCCTAGGGTTAGGGTTAGGCTTAGGGTACGGCTTAGGGTACGGGTTCAGGGAGGGGTGCGGGTACGGCGTAGGGTATGGGTTAGGGTTAGGGTTAGGGTTAGTGTTAGGGTTAGGGCTCGGTTTAGGGTACGGGTTAGGATTAGGGTACGTGTTAGGGTTAGGGTAGGGGTTAGGGTTAGGGTACGCGTTAGGGTTAGGGTAGTTATTAAACCTATCCCAATCTCTAGATACCCCTTAGCACGTAAAGGAATATTATTTGAGGGTCCAGCCATGGAGAAAAGTTTAGACACTAGGATAAGATAAGGAATACACCCATTATAAAGAAATCACATTAGGATTCTCTTTTTAAGCTGTTCCTTAAAACACTAGTGCTTAGGAAATCTATTGGAGGCAGAAGCAGTCAAGGGTAGCCTAGGGTTAGGGTTAGGCTTAGGGTTAGGCTTAGGGTACGGCTTAGGGTACGAGTTCGGGGAGGGTTTCGGGTACGGCGTAGGGTATGGGTTAGGGTTAGGGTTAGGGTTAGTGTTAGGGTTAGGGCTCGGTTTAGGGTACGGGTTAGGATTAGGGTACGTGTTAGGGTTAGGGTAGGGGTTAGGGTTAGGGTACGCGTTAGGGTTAGGGTAGTTATTAAACCTATCCCACTCTCTAGATACCCCTTAGCACGTAAAGGAATATTATTTGGGGGTCCAGCCATGGAGAAGAGTTTAGACACTAGGATAAGATAAGGAACACACCCATTATAAAGAAATCACATTAGGATTCTCTTTTTAAGCTGTTCCTTAAAACACTAGTGCTTAGGAAATCTATTGGAGGCAGAAGCAGTCAAGGGTAGCCTAGGGTTAGGGTTAGGCTTAGGGTTAGGGTTAGGGTACGGCTTGGGGTATGGGTTCGGGGAGGTGTTCGTGTACGGCGTAGGGTATGGGTTAGGGTTTGGGTTAGGGTTAGTGTTAGGGTTAGGGCTCGGTTTAGGGTACGGGTTAGGATTAGGGAACGTGTTAGGTTTAGTGTAGGGGTTAGGGTTAGGTTACGCGTTAGGGCTAGGGTAGTTAGTAAACCTATCCCACTCTCTAGCTCCCCCTTAGCACGTAAAGGAATATTATTTGGGGGTCCAGCCATGGAGAAGAGTTTAGACACTAGGATAAGATAAGGAACACACCCATTATAAAGAAATCACATTAGGATTCTCTTTTTAAGCTGTTCCTTAAAACACTACTGCTTAGGAAATCAATTGGAGGCAGAAGCAGTCAAGGGTAGCCTAGGGTTAGGGTTAGGCTTAGGGTTAGGTTTAGGGTATGGCTTAGGGTACGGGTTCGGGGAGGGTTTCGGGTACGGCGTAGGGTATGTGTTAGGGTTAGGGTTAGGGTTAGTGTTAGGGTTAGGCCTCGGTTTAGGGTACAGGTTAGGATTAGGGTACGTGTTAGGGTTAGGGTAGGGGTTAGGGTTAGGGTACGCGTTAGGGTTAGGGTAGTTATTAAACCTATCCCACTCTCTAGATACCCCTTAGCACGTAAGGGAATATTATTTGGGGGTGCAGCCATGGAGAAGAGTTTAGACACTAGGATAAGATAAGGAACACACCCATTATAAAGAAATCACATTAGGATTCTCTTTTTAAGCTGTTCCTTAAAACAGTAGTGCTTAGGAAATCTATTGGAGGCAGAAGCAGTCAAGGGTAGCCTAGGGTTAGGGTTAGGCTTAGGGTTAGGCTTAGGGTACGGCTTAGGTTACGGGTTCGGGGAGGGGTGCGGGTACGGCGTAGGGTATGGGTTAGGGTTAGGGTTAGGGTTAGTGTTAGGGTTAGGGCTCGGTTTAGGGTACGGTTAGGATTAGGGTACGTGTTAGGTTTAGGGTAGGGGTTAGGGTTAGGGTATGCGTTAGGGTTAGGGTAGTTATTAAACCTATCCCACTCTCTAGATACCCCTTAGCACGTAAAGGAATATTATTTGGGGGTCCAGCCATGGAGAAGAGTTTAGACACTAGGATAAGATAAGGAACACACCCATTATAAAGAAATCACATTAGGATTCTCTTTTTAAGCTGTTCCTTAAAACACTAGTGCTTAGGAAATCTATTGGAGGCAGAAGCAGTCAAGGGTAGCCTAGGGTTAGGGTTAGGCTTAGGGTTAGGCTTAGGGTACGGCTTAGGGTACGGGTTCGGGGAGGGGTGCGGGTACGGCGTAGGGTATGGGTTAGGGTTAGGGTTAGGGTTAGTGTTAGGGTTAGGGCTCGGTTTAGGGTACGGTTAGGATTAGGGTACGTGTTAGGTTTAGGGTAGGGGTTAGGGTTAGGGTACGCGTTAGGGTTAGGGTAGTTAGTAAACCTATCCCACTCTCTAGATACCCCTTAGCACGTAAAGGAATATTATTTGGGGTTCCAGCCATGGAGAAGAATTTAGACACTAGGATAAGATAAGGAACACACCCATTATAAAGAAATCACATTAGGATTCTCTTTTTAAGCTGTTGCTTAAAACACTAGTGCTTAGGAAATCTATTGGAGGCAGAAGCAGTCAAGGGTAGCCTAGGGTTAGTGTTAGGCTTAGGGTTAGGCTTAGGGTACCACTTAGAGTACGGGTTTGGGGAGGGGTTCAGGTACGGCGTAGGGTATGGGTTAGGGTTAGGGTTACTGTTAGTGTTAGGGTTAGGGCTCGGTTTAGGGTACGGGTTAGGATTAGGGTACGTGTTAGTGTTAGGGTAGAGGTTAGGGTTAGAGTACGCATTAGGGTTAGGGTAGTTATTAAACCTATCCCACTCTCTAGATACCCCTTAGCACGTAAGGCAATATTATTTGGGGGTGCAGCCATGGAGAAGAGTTTAGACACTAGGATAAGATAAGGAACACACCCATTATAAAGAAATCACATTAGGATTCTCTTTTTAAGCTGTTCCTTAAAACACTAGTGCTTAGGAAATCTATTGGAGGCAGAAGCAGTCAAGGGTAGCCTAGGGTTAGGGTTAGGCTTAGGGTTAGGTTTAGGGTACGGCTTGGGGAATGGGTTCGGGGAGGGGTTCGGGTACGGCGTAGGGTATGGGTTAGGGTTAGGGTTAGGGTTAGTGTTAGGGTTAGGGCTCGGTTTAGGGTACGGGTTAGGATTAGGGTACGTGTTAGGGTTAGGGTAGGGGTTAGGGTTAGGGTATGCGTTAGGGTTAGGGTAGTTATTAAACCTATCCCACTCTCTAGATACCCCTTAGCACGTAAAGGAATATTATTTGGGGGTCCAGCCATGGAGAAGAGTTTAGACACTAGGATAAGATAAGGAACACACCCATTATAAAGAAATCACATTAGGATTCTCTTTTTAAGCTGTTCCTTAAAACACTAGTGCTTACGAAATCTATTGGAGGCAGAAGCAGTCAAGGGTAGCCTAGGGTTAGGGTTAGGCTTAGGGTTAGGCTTAGGGTACGGCTTAGGGTACGGGTTCGGGGAGGGGTGCGGGTACGGCGTAGGGTATGGGTTAGGGTTAGGGTTAGGGTTAGGGTTAGGGCTCGGTTTAGGGTACAGGTTAGTATTAGGGTACGTGTTAGGGTTAGGGTAGGGGTTAGGGTTAGGGTACGCGTTAGGGTTAGGGTAGTTATTAAACCTATCCCACTCTCTAGATACCCCTTAGCACGTAAAGGAATATTATTTGAGGGTCCAGCCATGGAGAAGAGTTTAGACACTAGGATAAGATAAGGAACACACCCATTATAAAGAAATCACATTAGGATTCTCTTTTTAAGCTGTTCCTTAAAACACTAGTGCTTAGGAAATCTATTGGAGGCAGAAGCAGTCAAAGGTAGCCTAGGGTTAGGGTTAGGCTTAGGGTTAGGCTTAGGGTACGGCTTAGGGTACGGGTTCGGGGAGGGTTTCGGGTACGGCGTAGGGTATGGGTTAGGGTTAGGGTTAGGGTTAGTGTTAGGGTTAGGGCTCGGTTTAGGGTACGGGTTAGGATTAGGGTACGTGTTAGGGTTAGGGTAGGGGTTAGGGTTAGGGTACGCGTTAGGGTTAGGGTAGTTATTAAACCTATCCCACTCTTTAGATACCCCTTAGCACGTAAAGGAATATTATTTGGGGGTCCAGCCATGGAGAAGAGTTTAGACACTAGGATAAGATAAGGAACACACCCATTATAAAGAAATCACATTAGGATTCTCTTTTTAAGCTGTTCCTTAAAACACTAGTGCTTAGGAAATCTATTGGAGGCAGAAGCAGTCAAGGGTAGCCTAGGGTTAGGGTTAGGCTTAGGGTTAGGTTTAGGGTACGGCTTGGGGAATGGGTTCGGGGAGGGGTTCGGGTACGGCGTAGGGTATGGGTTAGGGTTAGGGTTAGGGTTAGTGTTAGGGTTAGGGCTCGGTTTAGGGTACGGGTTAGGATTAGGGTACGTGTTAGGGTTAGGGTAGGGTTTAGGGTTAGGGTATGCGTTAGGGTTAGGGTAGTTATTAAACCTATCCCACTCTCTAGATACCCCTTAGCACGTAAAGGAATATTATTTGGGGGTCCAGCCATGGAGAAGAGTTTAGACACTAGGATAAGATAAGGAACACACCCATTATAAAGAAATCACATTAGGATTCTCTTTTTAAGCTGTTCCTTAAAACACTAGTGCTTAGGAAATCTATTGGAGGCAGAAGCAGTCAAGGGTAGCCTAGGGTTAGGGTTAGGCTTAGGGTTAGGCTTAGGGTACGGCTTAGGGTACGGGTTCGGGGAGGGGTGCGGGTACGGCGTAGGGTATGGGTTAGGGTTAGGGTTAGTGTTAGGGTTAGGGCTCGGTTTAGGGTACAGGTTAGTATTAGGGTACGTGTTAGGGTTAGGGTAGGGGTTAGGGTTAGGGTACGCGTTAGGGTTAGGGTAGTTATTAAACCTATCCCACTCTCTAGATACCCCTTAGCACGTAAAGGAATATTATTTGAGGGTCCAGCCATGGAGAAGAGTTTAGACACTAGGATAAGATAAGGAACACACCCATTATAAAGAAATCACATTAGGATTCTCTTTTTAAGCTGTTCCTTAAAACACTAGTGCTTAGGAAATCTATTGGAGGCAGAAGCAGTCAAGGGTAACCTAGGGTTAGGGTTAGGCTTAGGGTTAGGCTTAGGGTACGGCTTAGGGTACGGGTTCGGGGAGGGTTTCGGGTACGGCGTAGGGTATGGGTTAGGGTTAGGGTTAGGGTTATTGTTAGGGTTAGGGCTCGGTTTAGGGTACGGGTTAGGATTAGGGTACGTGTTAGGGTTAGGGTAGGGGTTAGGGTTAGGGTACGCGTTAGGGTTAGGGTAGTTATTAAACCTATCCCACTCTCTAGATACCCCTTAGCACGTAAAGGAATATTATTTGGGGGTCCAGCCATGGAGAAGAGTTTAGACACTAGGATAAGATAAGGAACACACCCATTATAAAGAAATCACATTAGGATTCTCTTTTTAAGCTGTTCCTTAAAACACTAGTGCTTAGGAAATCTATTGGAGGCAGAAGCAGTCAAGGGTAGCCTAGGATAAGGTTAGGCTTAGGGTGAGGCTTAGGGTACGGCTTAGGGTACGGGTTCGGGGAGGGTTTCGGGTACGGCGTAGGGTATGGGTTAGGGTTAGGGTTAGTGTTAGGGTTAGGGCTCGGTTTAGGGTACGGGTTAGGATTAGGGTACGTGTTAGGGTTAGGGTAGGGGTTAGGGTTAGGGTACGCGTTAGGGTTAGGGTAGTTATTAAACCTATCCCACTCTCTAGATACCCCTTAGCACGTAAAGGAATATTATTTGGGGGTCCAGCCATGGAGAAGAGTTTAGACACTAGGATAAGATAAGGAACACACCCATTATAAAGAAATCACTTTAGGATTCTCTTTTTAAGCTGTTCGTTAAAACACTAGTGCTTAGGAAATCTATTGGAGGCAGAAGAAGTCAAGGGTAGCCTAGGGTTAGGGTTAGGCTTAGGGTTAGGCTTAGGGTACGGCTTAGGGTACGGGTTCAGGGAGGGGTGCGGGTACGGCGTAGGGTATGGGTTAGGGTTAGGGTTAGGGTTAGTGTTAGGGTTAGGGCTCGGTTTAGGGTACGGGTTAGGATTAGGGTACGTGTTAGGGTTAGGGTAGGGGTTAGGGTTAGGGTACGCGTTAGGGTTAGGGTAGTTATTAAACCTATCCCACTCTCTAGATACCCCTTAGCACGTAAAGGAATATTATTTGAGGGTCCAGCCATGGAGAAGAGTTTAGACACTAGGATAAGATAAGGAACACACCCATTATAAAGAAATCACATTAGGATTCTCTTTTTAAGCTGTTCCTTAAAACACTAGTGCTTAGGAAATCTATTGGAGGCAGAAGCAGTCAAGGGTAACCTAGGGTTAGGGTTAGGCTTAGGGTTAGGCTTAGGGTACGGCTTAGGGTACGGGATCGGGGAGGGTTTCGGGTACGGCGTAGGGTATGGGTTAGGGTTAGGGTTAGGGTTATTGTTAGGGTTAGGGCTCGGTTTAGGGTACGGGTTAGGATTAGGGTACGTGTTAGGGTTAGGGTAGGGGTTAGGGTTAGGGTACGCGTTAGGGTTAGGGTAGTTAGTAAACCTATCCCACTCTCTAGATACCCCTTAGCACGTAAAGGAATATTATTTGGGGTTCCAGCCATGGAGAAGAATTTAGACACTAGGATAAGATAAGGAACACACCCATTATAAAGAAATCACATTAGGATTCTCTTTTTAAGCTGTTGCTTAAAACACTAGTGCTTAGGAAATCTATTGGAGGCAGAAGCAGTCAAGGGTAGCCTAGGGTTAGTGTTAGGCTTAGGGTTAGGCTTAGGGTACGGCTTAGGGTACGGGTTTGGGGAGGGGTTCAGGTACGGCATAGGGTATGGGTTAGGGTTAGGGTTAGTGTTAGTGTTAGGGTTAGGGCTCGGTTTAGGGTACGGGTTAGGATTAGGGTACGTGTTAGTGTTAGGGTAGGGGTTAGGGTTAGAGTACGCATTAGGTTTAGGGTAGTTATTAAACCTATCCCACTCTCTAGATACCCCTTAGCACGTAAGGCAATATTATTTGGGGGTGCAGCCATGGAGAAGAGTTTAGACACTAGGATAAGATAAGGAACACACCCATTATAAAGAAATCACATTAGGATTCTCTTTTTAAGCTGTTCCTTAAAACACTAGTGCTTAGGAAATCTATTGGAGGCAGAAGCAGTCAAGGGTAGCCTAGGATAAGGTTAGGCTTAGGGTGAGGCTTAGGGTACGGCTTAGGGTACGGGTTCGGGGAGGGTTTCGGGTACGGCGTAGGGTATGGGTTAGGGTTAGGGTTAGTGTTAGGGTTAGGGCTCGGTTTAGGGTACGGGTTAGGATTAGGGTACGTGTTAGGGTTAGGGTAGGGGTTAGGGTTAGGGTACGCGTTAGGGTTAGGGTAGTTATTAAACCTATCCCACTCTCTAGATACCCCTTAGCACGTAAAGGAATATTATTTGGGGGTCCAGCCATGGAGAAGAGTTTAGACACTAGGATAAGATAAGGAACACACCCATTATAAAGAAATCACTTTAGGATTCTCTTTTTAAGCTGTTCGTTAAAACACTAGTGCTTAGGAAATCTATTGGAGGCAGAAGCAGTCAAGGGTAGCCTAGGGTTAGGGTTAGGCTTAGGGTTAGGCTTAGGGTACGGCTTAGGGTACGGGTTCAGGGAGGGGTGCGGGTACGGCGTAGGGTATGGGTTAGGGTTAGGGTTAGGGTTAGTGTTAGGGTTAGGGCTCGGTTTAGGGTACGGGTTAGGATTAGGGTACGTGTTAGGGTTAGGGTAGGGGTTAGGGTTAGGGTACGCGTTAGGGTTAGGGTAGTTATTAAACCTATCCCAATCTCTAGATACCCCTTAGCACGTAAAGGAATATTATTTGAGGGTCCAGCCATGGAGAAAAGTTTAGACACTAGGATAAGATAAGGAATACACCCATTATAAAGAAATCACATTAGGATTCTCTTTTTAAGCTGTTCCTTAAAACACTAGTGCTTAGGAAATCTATTGGAGGCAGAAGCAGTCAAGGGTAGCCTAGGGTTAGGGTTAGGCTTAGGGTTAGGCTTAGGGTACGGCTTAGGGTACGAGTTCGGGGAGGGTTTCGGGTACGGCGTAGGGTATGGGTTAGGGTTAGTGTTAGGGTTAGTGTTAGGGTTAGGGCTCGGTTTAGGGTACGGGTTAGGATTAGGGTACGTGTTAGGGTTAGGGTAGGGGTTAGGGTTAGGGTACGCGTTAGGGTTAGGGTAGTTATTAAACCTATCCCACTCTCTAGATACCCCTTAGCACGTAAAGGAATATTATTTGGGGGTCCAGCCATGGAGAAGAGTTTAGACACTAGGATAAGATAAGGAACACACCCATTATAAAGAAATCACTTTAGGATTCTCTTTTTAAGCTGTTCCTTAAAACAGTAGTGCTTAGGAAATCTATTGGAGGCAGAAGCAGTCAAGGGTAGCCTAGGGTTAGGGTTAGGCTTAGGGTTAGGGTTAGGGTACGGCTTGGGGTATGGGTTCGGGGAGGTGTTCGTGTACGGCGTAGGGTTTGGGTTAGGGTTAGTGTTAGGGTTAGGGCTCGGTTTAGGGTACGGGTTAGGATTAGGGAACGTGTTAGGTTTAGGGTAGGGGTTAGGGTTAGGTTACGCGTTAGGGCTAGGGTAGTTAGTAAACCTATCCCACTCTCTAGCTCCCCCTTAGCACGTAAAGGAATATTATTTGGGGGTCCAGCCATGGAGAAGAGTTTAGACACTAGGATAAGATAAGGAACACACCCATTATAAAGAAATCACATTAGGATTCTCTTTTTAAGCTGTTCCTTAAAACACTAGTGCTTAGGAAATCTATTGGAGGCAGAAGCAGTCAAAGGTAGCCTAGGGTTAGGGTTAGGCTTAGGGTTAGGCTTAGGGTACGGCTTAGGGTACGGGTTCGGGGAGGGTTTCGGGTACGGCGTAGGGTATGGGTTAGGGTTAGGGTTAGGGTTAGTGTTAGGGTTAGGGCTCGGTTTAGGGTACGGGTTAGGATTAGGGTACGTGTTAGGGTTAGGGTAGGGGTTAGGGTTAGGGTACGCGTTAGGGTTAGGGTAGTTATTAAACCTATCCCACTCTTTAGATACCCCTTAGCACGTAAAGGAATATTATTTGGGGGTCCAGCCATGGAGAAGAGTTTAGACACTAGGATAAGATAAGGAACACACCCATTATAAAGAAATCACATTAGGATTCTCTTTTTAAGCTGTTCCTTAAAACACTAGTGCTTAGGAAATCTATTGGAGGCAGAAGCAGTCAAGGGTAGCCTAGGGTTAGGGTTAGGCTTAGGGTTAGGTTTAGGGTACGGCTTGGGGAATGGGTTCGGGGAGGGGTTCGGGTACGGCGTAGGGTATGGGTTAGGGTTAGGGTTAGGGTTAGTGTTAGGGTTAGGGCTCGGTTTAGGGTACGGGTTAGGATTAGGGTACGTGTTAGGGTTAGGGTAGGGTTTAGGGTTAGGGTATGCGTTAGGGTTAGGGTAGTTATTAAACCTATCCCACTCTCTAGATACCCCTTAGCACGTAAAGGAATATTATTTGGGGGTCCAGCCATGGAGAAGAGTTTAGACACTAGGATAAGATAAGGAACACACCCATTATAAAGAAATCACATTAGGATTCTCTTTTTAAGCTGTTCCTTAAAACACTAGTGCTTAGGAAATCTATTGGAGGCAGAAGCAGTCAAGGGTAGCCTAGGGTTAGGGTTAGGCTTAGGGTTAGGCTTAGGGTACGGCTTAGGGTACGGGTTCGGGGAGGGGTGCGGGTACGGCGTAGGGTATGGGTTAGGGTTAGGGTTAGTGTTAGGGTTAGGGCTCGGTTTAGGGTACAGGTTAGTATTAGGGTACGTGTTAGGGTTAGGGTAGGGGTTAGGGTTAGGGTACGCGTTAGGGTTAGGGTAGTTATTAAACCTATCCCACTCTCTAGATACCCCTTAGCACGTAAAGGAATATTATTTGAGGGTCCAGCCATGGAGAAGAGTTTAGACACTAGGATAAGATAAGGAACACACCCATTATAAAGAAATCACATTAGGATTCTCTTTTTAAGATGTTCCTTAAAACACTAGTGCTTAGGAAATCTATTGGAGGCAGAAGCAGTCAAGGGTAACCTAGGGTTAGGGTTAGGCTTAGGGTTAGGCTTAGGGTACGGCTTAGGGTACGGGTTCGGGGAGGGTTTCGGGTACGGCGTAGGGTATGGGTTAGGGTTAGGGTTAGGGTTATTGTTAGGGTTAGGGCTCGGTTTAGGGTACGGGTTAGGATTAGGGTACGTGTTAGGGTTAGGGTAGGGGTTAGGGTTAGGGTACGCGTTAGGGTTAGGGTAGTTATTAAACCTATCCCACTCTCTAGATACCCCTTAGCACGTAAAGGAATATTATTTGGGGGTCCAGCCATGGAGAAGAGTTTAGACACTAGGATAAGATAAGGAACACACCCATTATAAAGAAATCACATTAGGATTCTCTTTTTAAGCTGTTCCTTAAAACACTAGTGCTTAGGAAATCTATTGGAGGCAGAAGCAGTCAAGGGTAGCCTAGGATAAGGTTAGGCTTAGGGTGAGGCTTAGGGTACGGCTTAGGGTACGGGTTCGGGGAGGGTTTCGGGTACGGCGTAGGGTATGGGTTAGGGTTAGGGTTAGTGTTAGGGTTAGGGCTCGGTTTAGGGTACGGGTTAGGATTAGGGTACGTGTTAGGGTTAGGGTAGGGGTTAGGGTTAGGGTACGCGTTAGGGTTAGGGTAGTTATTAAACCTATCCCACTCTCTAGATACCCCTTAGCACGTAAAGGAATATTATTTGGGGGTCCAGCCATGGAGAAGAGTTTAGACACTAGGATAAGATAAGGAACACACCCATTATAAAGAAATCACTTTAGGATTCTCTTTTTAAGCTGTTCGTTAAAACACTAGTGCTTAGGAAATCTATTGGAGGCAGAAGAAGTCAAGGGTAGCCTAGGGTTAGGGTTAGGCTTAGGGTTAGGCTTAGGGTACGGCTTAGGGTACGGGTTCAGGGAGGGGTGCGGGTACGGCGTAGGGTATGGGTTAGGGTTAGGGTTAGGGTTAGTGTTAGGGTTAGGGCTCGGTTTAGGGTACGGGTTAGGATTAGGGTACGTGTTAGGGTTAGGGTAGGGGTTAGGGTTAGGGTACGCGTTAGGGTTAGGGTAGTTATTAAACCTATCCCACTCTCTAGATACCCCTTAGCACGTAAAGGAATATTATTTGAGGGTCCAGCCATGGAGAAGAGTTTAGACACTAGGATAAGATAAGGAACACACCCATTATAAAGAAATCACATTAGGATTCTCTTTTTAAGCTGTTCCTTAAAACACTAGTGCTTAGGAAATCTATTGGAGGCAGAAGCAGTCAAGGGTAACCTAGGGTTAGGGTTAGGCTTAGGGTTAGGCTTAGGGTACGGCTTAGGGTACGGGTTCGGGGAGAGTTTCGGGTACGGCGTAGGGTATGGGTTAGGGTTAGGGTTAGGGTTAGTGTTAGGGTTAGGGCTCGGTTTAGGGTACGGTTAGGATTAGGGTACGTGTTAGGTTTAGGGTAGGGGTTAGGGTTAGGGTACGCGTTAGGGTTAGGGTAGTTAGTAAACCTATCCCACTCTCTAGATACCCCTTAGCACGTAAAGGAATATTATTTGGGGTTCCAGCCATGGAGAAGAATTTAGACACTAGGATAAGATAAGGAACACACCCATTATAAAGAAATCACATTAGGATTCTCTTTTTAAGCTTTTGCTTAAAACACTAGTGCTTAGGAAATCTATTGGAGGCAGAAGCAGTCAAGGGTTGCCTATGGTAAGTGTTAGGCTTAGGGTTAGGCTTAGGGTACGGCTTAGGGTACGGGTTTGGGGAGGGGTTCAGGTACGGCGTAGGGTATGGGTTAGGGTTAGGGTTAGTGTTAGTGTTAGGGTTAGGGCTCGGTTTAGGGTACGGGTTAGGATTAGGGTACGTGTTAGTGTTAGGGTAGGGGTTAGGGTTAGAGTACGCATTAGGTTTAGGGTAGTTATTAAACCTATCCCACTCTCTAGATACCCCTTAGCACGTAAGGCAATATTATTTGGGGGTGCAGCCATGGAGAAGAGTTTAGACACTAGGATAAGATAAGGAACACACCCATTATAAAGAAATCACATTAGGATTCTCTTTTTAAGCTGTTCCTTAAAACACTAGTGCTTAGGAAATCTATTGGAGGCAGAAGCAGTCAAGGGTAGCCTAGGGTTAGGGTTAGGCTTAGGGTTAGGTTTAGGGTACGGCTTGGGGAATGGGTTCGGGGAGGGGTTCGGGTACGGCGTAGGGTATGGGTTAGGGTTAGGGTTAGGGTTAGTGTTAGGGTTAGGGCTCGGTTTAGGGTACGGGTTAGGATTAGGGTACGTGTTAGGGTTAGGGTAGGGGTTAGGGTTAGGGTATGCGTTAGGGTTAGGGTAGTTATTAAACCTATCCCACTCTCTAGATACCCCTTAGCACGTAAAGGAATATTATTTGGGGGTCCAGCCATGGAGAAGAGTTTAGACACTAGGATAAGATAAGGAACACACCCATTATAAAGAAATCACATTAGGATTCCCTTTTTAAGCTGTTCCTTAAAACACTAGTGCTTAGGAAATCTATTGGAGGCAGAAGCAGTCAAGGGTAGCCTAGGGTTAGGGTTAGGCTTAGGGTTAGGCTTAGGGTACGGCTTAGGGTACGGGTTCGGGGAGGGGTGCGGGTACGGCGTAGGGTATGGGTTAGGGTTAGGGTTAGGGTTAGTGTTAGGGTTAGGGCTCGGTTTAGGGTACAGGTTAGTATTAGGGTACGTGTTAGGGTTAGGGTAGGGGTTAGGGTTAGGGTACGCGTTAGGGTTAGGGTAGTTATTAAACCTATCCCACTCTCTAGATACCCCTTAGCACGTAAAGGAATATTATTTGAGGGTCCAGCCATGGAGAAGAGTTTAGACACTAGGATAAGATAAGGAACACACCCATTATAAAGAAATCACATTAGGATTCTCTTTTTAAGCTGTTCCTTAAAACACTAGTGCTTAGGAAATCTATTGGAGGCAGAAGCAGTCAAGGGTAACCTAGGGTTAGGGTTAGGCTTAGGGTTAGGCTTAGGGTACGGCTTAGGGTACGGGATCGGGGAGGGTTTCGGGTACGGCGTAGGGTATGGGTTAGGGTTAGGGTTAGGGTTATTGTTAGGGTTAGGGCTCGGTTTAGGGTACGGGTTAGGATTAGGGTACGTGTTAGGGTTAGGGTAGGGGTTAGGGTTAGGGTACGCGTTAGGGTTAGGGTAGTTAGTAAACCTATCCCACTCTCTAGATACCCCTTAGCACGTAAAGGAATATTATTTGGGGTTCCAGCCATGGAGAAGAATTTAGACACTAGGATAAGATAAGGAACACACCCATTATAAAGAAATCACATTAGGATTCTCTTTTTAAGCTGTTGCTTAAAACACTAGTGCTTAGGAAATCTATTGGAGGCAGAAGCAGTCAAGGGTAGCCTAGGGTTAGTGTTAGGCTTAGGGTTAGGCTTAGGGTACGGCTTAGGGTACGGGTTTGGGGAGGGGTTCAGGTACGGCATAGGGTATGGGTTAGGGTTAGGGTTAGTGTTAGTGTTAGGGTTAGGGCTCGGTTTAGGGTACGGGTTAGGATTAGGGTACGTGTTAGTGTTAGGGTAGGGGTTAGGGTTAGAGTACGCATTAGGTTTAGGGTAGTTATTAAACCTATCCCACTCTCTAGATACCCCTTAGCACGTAAGGCAATATTATTTGGGGGTGCAGCCATGGAGAAGAGTTTAGACACTAGGATAAGATAAGGAACACACCCATTATAAAGAAATCACATTAGGATTCTCTTTTTAAGCTGTTCCTTAAAACACTAGTGCTTAGGAAATCTATTGGAGGCAGAAGCAGTCAAGGGTAGCCTAGGATAAGGTTAGGCTTAGGGTGAGGCTTAGGGTACGGCTTAGGGTACGGGTTCGGGGAGGGTTTCGGGTACGGCGTAGGGTATGGGTTAGGGTTAGGGTTAGTGTTAGGGTTAGGGCTCGGTTTAGGGTACGGGTTAGGATTAGGGTACGTGTTAGGGTTAGGGTAGGGGTTAGGGTTAGGGTACGCGTTAGGGTTAGGGTAGTTATTAAACCTATCCCACTCTCTAGATACCCCTTAGCACGTAAAGGAATATTATTTGGGGGTCCAGCCATGGAGAAGAGTTTAGACACTAGGATAAGATAAGGAACACACCCATTATAAAGAAATCACTTTAGGATTCTCTTTTTAAGCTGTTCGTTAAAACACTAGTGCTTAGGAAATCTATTGGAGGCAGAAGCAGTCAAGGGTAGCCTAGGGTTAGGGTTAGGCTTAGGGTTAGGCTTAGGGTACGGGTTCAGGGAGGGGTGCGGGTACGGCGTAGGGTATGGGTTAGGGTTAGGGTTAGGGTTAGTGTTAGGGTTAGGGCTCGGTTTAGGGTACGGGTTAGGATTAGGGTACGTGTTAGGGTTAGGGTAGGGGTTAGGGTTAGGGTACGCGTTAGGGTTAGGGTAGTTATTAAACCTATCCCAATCTCTAGATACCCCTTAGCACGTAAAGGAATATTATTTGAGGGTCCAGCCATGGAGAAAAGTTTAGACACTAGGATAAGATAAGGAATACACCCATTATAAAGAAATCACATTAGGATTCTCTTTTTAAGCTGTTCCTTAAAACACTAGTGCTTAGGAAATCTATTGGAGGCAGAAGCAGTCAAGGGTAGCCTAGGGTTAGGGTTAGGCTTAGGGTTAGGCTTAGGGTACGGCTTAGGGTACGAGTTCGGGGAGGGTTTCGGGTACGGCGTAGGGTATGGGTTAGGGTTAGGGTTAGGGTTAGTGTTAGGGTTAGGGCTCGGTTTAGGGTACGGGTTAGGATTAGGGTACGTGTTAGGGTTAGGGTAGGGGTTAGGGTTAGGGTACGCGTTAGGGTTAGGGTAGTTATTAAACCTATCCCACTCTCTAGATACCCCTTAGCACGTAAAGGAATATTATTTGGGGGTCCAGCCATGGAGAAGAGTTTAGACACTAGGATAAGATAAGGAACACACCCATTATAAAGAAATCACATTAGGATTCTCTTTTTAAGCTGTTCCTTAAAACACTAGTGCTTAGGAAATCTATTGGAGGCAGAAGCAGTCAAGGGTAGCCTAGGGTTAGGGTTAGGCTTAGGGTTAGGGTTAGGGTACGGCTTGGGGTATGGGTTCGGGGAGGTGTTCGTGTACGGCGTAGGGTATGGGTTAGGGTTTGGGTTAGGGTTAGTGTTAGGGTTAGGGCTCGGTTTAGGGTACGGGTTAGGATTAGGGAACGTGTTAGGTTTAGTGTAGGGGTTAGGGTTAGGTTACGCGTTAGGGCTAGGGTAGTTAGTAAACCTATCCCACTCTCTAGCTCCCCCTTAGCACGTAAAGGAATATTATTTGGGGGTCCAGCCATGGAGAAGAGTTTAGACACTAGGATAAGATAAGGAACACACCCATTATAAAGAAATCACATTAGGATTCTCTTTTTAAGCTGTTCCTTAAAACACTACTGCTTAGGAAATCAATTGGAGGCAGAAGCAGTCAAGGGTAGCCTAGGGTTAGGGTTAGGCTTAGGGTTAGGTTTAGGGTATGGCTTAGGGTACGGGTTCAGGGAGGGTTTCGGGTACGGCGTAGGGTATGTGTTAGGGTTAGGGTTAGGGTTAGTGTTAGGGTTAGGCCTCGGTTTAGGGTACAGGTTAGGATTAGGGTACGTGTTAGGGTTAGGGTAGGGGTTAGGGTTAGGGTACGCGTTAGGGTTAGGGTAGTTATTAAACCTATCCCACTCTCTAGATACCCCTTAGCACGTAAGGGAATATTATTTGGGGGTGCAGCCATGGAGAAGAGTTTAGACACTAGGATAAGATAAGGAACACACCCATTATAAAGAAATCACATTAGGATTCTCTTTTTAAGCTGTTCCTTAAAACACTAGTGCTTAGGAAATCTATTGGAGGCAGAAGCAGTCAAGGGTAGCCTAGGGTTAGGGTTAGGCTTAGGGTTAGGCTTAGGGTACGGCTTAGGGTACGGGTTCGGGGAGGGGTGCGGGTACGGCGTAGGGTATGGGTTAGGGTTAGGGTTAGGGTTAGTGTTAGGGTTAGGGCTCGGTTTAGGGTACGGTTAGGATTAGGGTACGTGTTAGGTTTAGGGTAGGGGTTAGGGTTAGGGTATGCGTTAGGGTTAGGGTAGTTATTAAACCTATCCCACTCTCTAGATACCCCTTAGCACGTAAAGGAATATTATTTGGGGGTCCAGCCATGGAGAAGAGTTTAGACACTAGGATAAGATAAGGAACACACCCATTATAAAGAAATCACATTAGGATTCTCTTTTTAAGCTGTTCCTTAAAACACTAGTGCTTAGGAAATCTATTGGAGGCAGAAGCAGTCAAGGGTAGCCTAGGGTTAGGGTTAGGCTTAGGGTTAGGCTTAGGGTACGGCTTAGGGTACGGGTTCGGGGAGGGGTGCGGGTACGGCGTAGGGTATGGGTTAGGGTTAGGGTTAGGGTTAGTGTTAGGGTTAGGGCTCGGTTTAGGGTACGGTTAGGATTAGGGTACGTGTTAGGTTTAGGGTAGGGGTTAGGGTTAGGGTACGCGTTAGGGTTAGGGTAGTTAGTAAACCTATCCCACTCTCTAGATACCCCTTAGCACGTAAAGGAATATTATTTGGGGTTCCAGCCATGGAGAAGAATTTAGACACTAGGATAAGATAAGGAACACACCCATTATAAAGAAATCACATTAGGATTCTCTTTTTAAGCTGTTGCTTAAAACACTAGTGCTTAGGAAATCTATTGGAGGCAGAAGCAGTCAAGGGTAGCCTAGGGTTAGTGTTAGGCTTAGGGTTAGGCTTAGGGTACCACTTAGAGTACGGGTTTGGGGAGGGGTTCAGGTACGGCGTAGGGTATGGGTTAGGGTTAGGGTTAGTGTTAGTGTTAGGGTTAGGGCTCGGTTTAGGGTACGGGTTAGGATTAGGGTACGTGTTAGTGTTAGGGTAGAGGTTAGGGTTAGAGTACGCATTAGGGTTAGGGTAGTTATTAAACCTATCCCACTCTCTAGATACCCCTTAGCACGTAAGGCAATATTATTTGGGGGTGCAGCCATGGAGAAGAGTTTAGACACTAGGATAAGATAAGGAACACACCCATTATAAAGAAATCACATTAGGATTCTCTTTTTAAGCTGTTCCTTAAAACACTAGTGCTTAGGAAATCTATTGGAGGCAGAAGCAGTCAAGGGTAGCCTAGGGTTAGGGTTAGGCTTAGGGTTAGGTTTAGGGTACGGCTTGGGGAATGGGTTCGGGGAGGGGTTCGGGTACGGCGTAGGGTATGGGTTAGGGTTAGGGTTAGGGTTAGTGTTAGGGTTAGGGCTCGGTTTAGGGTACGGGTTAGGATTAGGGTACGTGTTAGGGTTAGGGTAGGGGTTAGGGTTAGGGTATGCGTTAGGGTTAGGGTAGTTATTAAACCTATCCCACTCTCTAGATACCCCTTAGCACGTAAAGGAATATTATTTGGGGGTCCAGCCATGGAGAAGAGTTTAGACACTAGGATAAGATAAGGAACACACCCATTATAAAGAAATCACATTAGGATTCTCTTTTTAAGCTGTTCCTTAAAACACTAGTGCTTACGAAATCTATTGGAGGCAGAAGCAGTCAAGGGTAGCCTAGGGTTAGGGTTAGGCTTAGGGTTAGGCTTAGGGTACGGCTTAGGGTACGGGTTCGGGGAGGGGTGCGGGTACGGCGTAGGGTATGGGTTAGGGTTAGGGTTAGGGTTAGGGTTAGGGCTCGGTTTAGGGTACAGGTTAGTATTAGGGTACGTGTTAGGGTTAGGGTAGGGGTTAGGGTTAGGGTACGCGTTAGGGTTAGGGTAGTTATTAAACCTATCCCACTCTCTAGATACCCCTTAGCACGTAAAGGAATATTATTTGAGGGTCCAGCCATGGAGAAGAGTTTAGACACTAGGATAAGATAAGGAACACACCCATTATAAAGAAATCACATTAGGATTCTCTTTTTAAGCTGTTCCTTAAAACACTAGTGCTTAGGAAATCTATTGGAGGCAGAAGCAGTCAAAGGTAGCCTAGGGTTAGGGTTAGGCTTAGGGTTAGGCTTAGGGTACGGCTTAGGGTACGGGTTCGGGGAGGGTTTCGGGTACGGCGTAGGGTATGGGTTAGGGTTAGGGTTAGGGTTAGTGTTAGGGTTAGGGCTCGGTTTAGGGTACGGGTTAGGATTAGGGTACGTGTTAGGGTTAGGGTAGGGGTTAGGGTTAGGGTACGCGTTAGGGTTAGGGTAGTTATTAAACCTATCCCACTCTTTAGATACCCCTTAGCACGTAAAGGAATATTATTTGGGGGTCCAGCCATGGAGAAGAGTTTAGACACTAGGATAAGATAAGGAACACACCCATTATAAAGAAATCACATTAGGATTCTCTTTTTAAGCTGTTCCTTAAAACACTAGTGCTTAGGAAATCTATTGGAGGCAGAAGCAGTCAAGGGTAGCCTAGGGTTAGGGTTAGGCTTAGGGTTAGGTTTAGGGTACGGCTTGGGGAATGGGTTCGGGGAGGGGTTCGGGTACGGCGTAGGGTATGGGTTAGGGTTAGGGTTAGGGTTAGTGTTAGGGTTAGGGCTCGGTTTAGGGTACGGGTTAGGATTAGGGTACGTGTTAGGGTTAGGGTAGGGTTTAGGGTTAGGGTATGCGTTAGGGTTAGGGTAGTTATTAAACCTATCCCACTCTCTAGATACCCCTTAGCACGTAAAGGAATATTATTTGGGGGTCCAGCCATGGAGAAGAGTTTAGACACTAGGATAAGATAAGGAACACACCCATTATAAAGAAATCACATTAGGATTCTCTTTTTAAGCTGTTCCTTAAAACACTAGTGCTTAGGAAATCTATTGGAGGCAGAAGCAGTCAAGGGTAGCCTAGGGTTAGGGTTAGGCTTAGGGTTAGGCTTAGGGTACGGCTTAGGGTACGGGTTCGGGGAGGGGTGCGGGTACGGCGTAGGGTATGGGTTAGGGTTAGGGTTAGTGTTAGGGTTAGGGCTCGGTTTAGGGTACAGGTTAGTATTAGGGTACGTGTTAGGGTTAGGGTAGGGGTTAGGGTTAGGGTACGCGTTAGGGTTAGGGTAGTTATTAAACCTATCCCACTCTCTAGATACCCCTTAGCACGTAAAGGAATATTATTTGAGGGTCCAGCCATGGAGAAGAGTTTAGACACTAGGATAAGATAAGGAACACACCCATTATAAAGAAATCACATTAGGATTCTCTTTTTAAGCTGTTCCTTAAAACACTAGTGCTTAGGAAATCTATTGGAGGCAGAAGCAGTCAAGGGTAACCTAGGGTTAGGGTTAGGCTTAGGGTTAGGCTTAGGGTACGGCTTAGGGTACGGGTTCGGGGAGGGTTTCGGGTACGGCGTAGGGTATGGGTTAGGGTTAGGGTTAGGGTTATTGTTAGGGTTAGGGCTCGGTTTAGGGTACGGGTTAGGATTAGGGTACGTGTTAGGGTTAGGGTAGGGGTTAGGGTTAGGGTACGCGTTAGGGTTAGGGTAGTTATTAAACCTATCCCACTCTCTAGATACCCCTTAGCACGTAAAGGAATATTATTTGGGGGTCCAGCCATGGAGAAGAGTTTAGACACTAGGATAAGATAAGGAACACACCCATTATAAAGAAATCACATTAGGATTCTCTTTTTAAGCTGTTCCTTAAAACACTAGTGCTTAGGAAATCTATTGGAGGCAGAAGCAGTCAAGGGTAGCCTAGGATAAGGTTAGGCTTAGGGTGAGGCTTAGGGTACGGCTTAGGGTACGGGTTCGGGGAGGGTTTCGGGTACGGCGTAGGGTATGGGTTAGGGTTAGGGTTAGTGTTAGGGTTAGGGCTCGGTTTAGGGTACGGGTTAGGATTAGGGTACGTGTTAGGGTTAGGGTAGGGGTTAGGGTTAGGGTACGCGTTAGGGTTAGGGTAGTTATTAAACCTATCCCACTCTCTAGATACCCCTTAGCACGTAAAGGAATATTATTTGGGGGTCCAGCCATGGAGAAGAGTTTAGACACTAGGATAAGATAAGGAACACACCCATTATAAAGAAATCACTTTAGGATTCTCTTTTTAAGCTGTTCGTTAAAACACTAGTGCTTAGGAAATCTATTGGAGGCAGAAGAAGTCAAGGGTAGCCTAGGGTTAGGGTTAGGCTTAGGGTTAGGCTTAGGGTACGGCTTAGGGTACGGGTTCAGGGAGGGGTGCGGGTACGGCGTAGGGTATGGGTTAGGGTTAGGGTTAGGGTTAGTGTTAGGGTTAGGGCTCGGTTTAGGGTACGGGTTAGGATTAGGGTACGTGTTAGGGTTAGGGTAGGGGTTAGGGTTAGGGTACGCGTTAGGGTTAGGGTAGTTATTAAACCTATCCCACTCTCTAGATACCCCTTAGCACGTAAAGGAATATTATTTGAGGGTCCAGCCATGGAGAAGAGTTTAGACACTAGGATAAGATAAGGAACACACCCATTATAAAGAAATCACATTAGGATTCTCTTTTTAAGCTGTTCCTTAAAACACTAGTGCTTAGGAAATCTATTGGAGGCAGAAGCAGTCAAGGGTAACCTAGGGTTAGGGTTAGGCTTAGGGTTAGGCTTAGGGTACGGCTTAGGGTACGGGATCGGGGAGGGTTTCGGGTACGGCGTAGGGTATGGGTTAGGGTTAGGGTTAGGGTTATTGTTAGGGTTAGGGCTCGGTTTAGGGTACGGGTTAGGATTAGGGTACGTGTTAGGGTTAGGGTAGGGGTTAGGGTTAGGGTACGCGTTAGGGTTAGGGTAGTTAGTAAACCTATCCCACTCTCTAGATACCCCTTAGCACGTAAAGGAATATTATTTGGGGTTCCAGCCATGGAGAAGAATTTAGACACTAGGATAAGATAAGGAACACACCCATTATAAAGAAATCACATTAGGATTCTCTTTTTAAGCTGTTGCTTAAAACACTAGTGCTTAGGAAATCTATTGGAGGCAGAAGCAGTCAAGGGTAGCCTAGAGTTAGTGTTAGGCTTAGGGTTAGGCTTAGGGTACGGCTTAGGGTACGGGTTTGGGGAGGGGTTCAGGTACGGCATAGGGTATGGGTTAGGGTTAGGGTTAGTGTTAGTGTTAGGGTTAGGGCTCGGTTTAGGGTACGGGTTAGGATTAGGGTACGTGTTAGTGTTAGGGTAGGGGTTAGGGTTAGAGTACGCATTAGGTTTAGGGTAGTTATTAAACCTATCCCACTCTCTAGATACCCCTTAGCACGTAAGGCAATATTATTTGGGGGTGCAGCCATGGAGAAGAGTTTAGACACTAGGATAAGATAAGGAACACACCCATTATAAAGAAATCACATTAGGATTCTCTTTTTAAGCTGTTCCTTAAAACACTAGTGCTTAGGAAATCTATTGGAGGCAGAAGCAGTCAAGGGTAGCCTAGGATAAGGTTAGGCTTAGGGTGAGGCTTAGGGTACGGCTTAGGGTACGGGTTCGGGGAGGGTTTCGGGTACGGCGTAGGGTATGGGTTAGGGTTAGGGTTAGTGTTAGGGTTAGGGCTCGGTTTAGGGTACGGGTTAGGATTAGGGTACGTGTTAGGGTTAGGGTAGGGGTTAGGGTTAGGGTACGCGTTAGGGTTAGGGTAGTTATTAAACCTATCCCACTCTCTAGATACCCCTTAGCACGTAAAGGAATATTATTTGGGGGTCCAGCCATGGAGAAGAGTTTAGACACTAGGATAAGATAAGGAACACACCCATTATAAAGAAATCACTTTAGGATTCTCTTTTTAAGCTGTTCGTTAAAACACTAGTGCTTAGGAAATCTATTGGAGGCAGAAGCAGTCAAGGGTAGCCTAGGGTTAGGGTTAGGCTTAGGGTTAGGCTTAGGGTACGGCTTAGGGTACGGGTTCGGGGAGGGGTGCGGGTACGGCGTAGGGTATGGGTTAGGGTTAGGGTTAGGGTTAGTGTTAGGGTTAGGGCTCGGTTTAGGGTACGGTTAGGATTAGGGTACGTGTTAGGTTTAGGGTAGGGGTTAGGGTTAGGGTACGCGTTAGGGTTAGGGTAGTTAGTAAACCTATCCCACTCTCTAGATACCCCTTAGCACGTAAAGGAATATTATTTGGGGTTCCAGCCATGGAGAAGAATTTAGACACTAGGATAAGATAAGGAACACACCCATTATAAAGAAATCACATTAGGATTCTCTTTTTAAGCTGTTGCTTAAAACACTAGTGCTTAGGAAATCTATTGGAGGCAGAAGCAGTCAAGGGTAGCCTAGGGTTAGTGTTAGGCTTAGGGTTAGGCTTAGGGTACCACTTAGAGTACGGGTTTGGGGAGGGGTTCAGGTACGGCGTAGGGTATGGGTTAGGGTTAGGGTTAGTGTTAGTGTTAGGGTTAGGGCTCGGTTTAGGGTACGGGTTAGGATTAGGGTACGTGTTAGTGTTAGGGTAGAGGTTAGGGTTAGAGTACGCATTAGGGTTAGGGTAGTTATTAAACCTATCCCACTCTCTAGATACCCCTTAGCACGTAAGGCAATATTATTTGGGGGTGCAGCCATGGAGAAGAGTTTAGACACTAGGATAAGATAAGGAACACACCCATTATAAAGAAATCACATTAGGATTCTCTTTTTAAGCTGTTCCTTAAAACACTAGTGCTTAGGAAATCTATTGGAGGCAGAAGCAGTCAAGGGTAGCCTAGGGTTAGGGTTAGGCTTAGGGTTAGGTTTAGGGTACGGCTTGGGGAATGGGTTCGGGGAGGGGTTCGGGTACGGCGTAGGGTATGGGTTAGGGTTAGGGTTAGGGTTAGTGTTAGGGTTAGGGCTCGGTTTAGGGTACGGGTTAGGATTAGGGTACGTGTTAGGGTTAGGGTAGGGGTTAGGGTTAGGGTATGCGTTAGGGTTAGGGTAGTTATTAAACCTATCCCACTCTCTAGATACCCCTTAGCACGTAAAGGAATATTATTTGGGGGTCCAGCCATGGAGAAGAGTTTAGACACTAGGATAAGATAAGGAACACACCCATTATAAAGAAATCACATTAGGATTCTCTTTTTAAGCTGTTCCTTAAAACACTAGTGCTTACGAAATCTATTGGAGGCAGAAGCAGTCAAGGGTAGCCTAGGGTTAGGGTTAGGCTTAGGGTTAGGCTTAGGGTACGGCTTAGGGTACGGGTTCGGGGAGGGGTGCGGGTACGGCGTAGGGTATGGGTTAGGGTTAGGGTTAGGGTTAGGGTTAGGGCTCGGTTTAGGGTACAGGTTAGTATTAGGGTACGTGTTAGGGTTAGGGTAGGGGTTAGGGTTAGGGTACGCGTTAGGGTTAGGGTAGTTATTAAACCTATCCCACTCTCTAGATACCCCTTAGCACGTAAAGGAATATTATTTGAGGGTCCAGCCATGGAGAAGAGTTTAGACACTAGGATAAGATAAGGAACACACCCATTATAAAGAAATCACATTAGGATTCTCTTTTTAAGCTGTTCCTTAAAACACTAGTGCTTAGGAAATCTATTGGAGGCAGAAGCAGTCAAAGGTAGCCTAGGGTTAGGGTTAGGCTTAGGGTTAGGCTTAGGGTACGGCTTAGGGTACGGGTTCGGGGAGGGTTTCGGGTACGGCGTAGGGTATGGGTTAGGGTTAGGGTTAGGGTTAGTGTTAGGGTTAGGGCTCGGTTTAGGGTACGGGTTAGGATTAGGGTACGTGTTAGGGTTAGGGTAGGGGTTAGGGTTAGGGTACGCGTTAGGGTTAGGGTAGTTATTAAACCTATCCCACTCTTTAGATACCCCTTAGCACGTAAAGGAATATTATTTGGGGGTCCAGCCATGGAGAAGAGTTTAGACACTAGGATAAGATAAGGAACACACCCATTATAAAGAAATCACATTAGGATTCTCTTTTTAAGCTGTTCCTTAAAACACTAGTGCTTAGGAAATCTATTGGAGGCAGAAGCAGTCAAGGGTAGCCTAGGGTTAGGGTTAGGCTTAGGGTTAGGTTTAGGGTACGGCTTGGGGAATGGGTTCGGGGAGGGGTTCGGGTACGGCGTAGGGTATGGGTTAGGGTTAGGGTTAGGGTTAGTGTTAGGGTTAGGGCTCGGTTTAGGGTACGGGTTAGGATTAGGGTACGTGTTAGGGTTAGGGTAGGGTTTAGGGTTAGGGTATGCGTTAGGGTTAGGGTAGTTATTAAACCTATCCCACTCTCTAGATACCCCTTAGCACGTAAAGGAATATTATTTGGGGGTCCAGCCATGGAGAAGAGTTTAGACACTAGGATAAGATAAGGAACACACCCATTATAAAGAAATCACATTAGGATTCTCTTTTTAAGCTGTTCCTTAAAACACTAGTGCTTAGGAAATCTATTGGAGGCAGAAGCAGTCAAGGGTAGCCTAGGGTTAGGGTTAGGCTTAGGGTTAGGCTTAGGGTACGGCTTAGGGTACGGGTTCGGGGAGGGGTGCGGGTACGGCGTAGGGTATGGGTTAGGGTTAGGGTTAGTGTTAGGGTTAGGGCTCGGTTTAGGGTACAGGTTAGTATTAGGGTACGTGTTAGGGTTAGGGTAGGGGTTAGGGTTAGGGTACGCGTTAGGGTTAGGGTAGTTATTAAACCTATCCCACTCTCTAGATACCCCTTAGCACGTAAAGGAATATTATTTGAGGGTCCAGCCATGGAGAAGAGTTTAGACACTAGGATAAGATAAGGAACACACCCATTATAAAGAAATCACATTAGGATTCTCTTTTTAAGCTGTTCCTTAAAACACTAGTGCTTAGGAAATCTATTGGAGGCAGAAGCAGTCAAGGGTAACCTAGGGTTAGGGTTAGGCTTAGGGTTAGGCTTAGGGTACGGCTTAGGGTACGGGTTCGGGGAGGGTTTCGGGTACGGCGTAGGGTATGGGTTAGGGTTAGGGTTAGGGTTATTGTTAGGGTTAGGGCTCGGTTTAGGGTACGGGTTAGGATTAGGGTACGTGTTAGGGTTAGGGTAGGGGTTAGGGTTAGGGTACGCGTTAGGGTTAGGGTAGTTATTAAACCTATCCCACTCTCTAGATACCCCTTAGCACGTAAAGGAATATTATTTGGGGGTCCAGCCATGGAGAAGAGTTTAGACACTAGGATAAGATAAGGAACACACCCATTATAAAGAAATCACATTAGGATTCTCTTTTTAAGCTGTTCCTTAAAACACTAGTGCTTAGGAAATCTATTGGAGGCAGAAGCAGTCAAGGGTAGCCTAGGATAAGGTTAGGCTTAGGGTGAGGCTTAGGGTACGGCTTAGGGTACGGGTTCGGGGAGGGTTTCGGGTACGGCGTAGGGTATGGGTTAGGGTTAGGGTTAGTGTTAGGGTTAGGGCTCGGTTTAGGGTACGGGTTAGGATTAGGGTACGTGTTAGGGTTAGGGTAGGGGTTAGGGTTAGGGTACGCGTTAGGGTTAGGGTAGTTATTAAACCTATCCCACTCTCTAGATACCCCTTAGCACGTAAAGGAATATTATTTGGGGGTCCAGCCATGGAGAAGAGTTTAGACACTAGGATAAGATAAGGAACACACCCATTATAAAGAAATCACTTTAGGATTCTCTTTTTAAGCTGTTCGTTAAAACACTAGTGCTTAGGAAATCTATTGGAGGCAGAAGAAGTCAAGGGTAGCCTAGGGTTAGGGTTAGGCTTAGGGTTAGGCTTAGGGTACGGCTTAGGGTACGGGTTCAGGGAGGGGTGCGGGTACGGCGTAGGGTATGGGTTAGGGTTAGGGTTAGGGTTAGTGTTAGGGTTAGGGCTCGGTTTAGGGTACGGGTTAGGATTAGGGTACGTGTTAGGGTTAGGGTAGGGGTTAGGGTTAGGGTACGCGTTAGGGTTAGGGTAGTTATTAAACCTATCCCACTCTCTAGATACCCCTTAGCACGTAAAGGAATATTATTTGAGGGTCCAGCCATGGAGAAGAGTTTAGACACTAGGATAAGATAAGGAACACACCCATTATAAAGAAATCACATTAGGATTCTCTTTTTAAGCTGTTCCTTAAAACACTAGTGCTTAGGAAATCTATTGGAGGCAGAAGCAGTCAAGGGTAACCTAGGGTTAGGGTTAGGCTTAGGGTTAGGCTTAGGGTACGGCTTAGGGTACGGGATCGGGGAGGGTTTCGGGTACGGCGTAGGGTATGGGTTAGGGTTAGGGTTAGGGTTATTGTTAGGGTTAGGGCTCGGTTTAGGGTACGGGTTAGGATTAGGGTACGTGTTAGGGTTAGGGTAGGGGTTAGGGTTAGGGTACGCGTTAGGGTTAGGGTAGTTAGTAAACCTATCCCACTCTCTAGATACCCCTTAGCACGTAAAGGAATATTATTTGGGGTTCCAGCCATGGAGAAGAATTTAGACACTAGGATAAGATAAGGAACACACCCATTATAAAGAAATCACATTAGGATTCTCTTTTTAAGCTGTTGCTTAAAACACTAGTGCTTAGGAAATCTATTGGAGGCAGAAGCAGTCAAGGGTAGCCTAGGGTTAGTGTTAGGCTTAGGGTTAGGCTTAGGGTACGGCTTAGGGTACGGGTTTGGGGAGGGGTTCAGGTACGGCATAGGGTATGGGTTAGGGTTAGGGTTAGTGTTAGTGTTAGGGTTAGGGCTCGGTTTAGGGTACGGGTTAGGATTAGGGTACGTGTTAGTGTTAGGGTAGGGGTTAGGGTTAGAGTACGCATTAGGTTTAGGGTAGTTATTAAACCTATCCCACTCTCTAGATACCCCTTAGCACGTAAGGCAATATTATTTGGGGGTGCAGCCATGGAGAAGAGTTTAGACACTAGGATAAGATAAGGAACACACCCATTATAAAGAAATCACATTAGGATTCTCTTTTTAAGCTGTTCCTTAAAACACTAGTGCTTAGGAAATCTATTGGAGGCAGAAGCAGTCAAGGGTAGCCTAGGATAAGGTTAGGCTTAGGGTGAGGCTTAGGGTACGGCTTAGGGTACGGGTTCGGGGAGGGTTTCGGGTACGGCGTAGGGTATGGGTTAGGGTTAGGGTTAGTGTTAGGGTTAGGGCTCGGTTTAGGGTACGGGTTAGGATTAGGGTACGTGTTAGGGTTAGGGTAGGGGTTAGGGTTAGGGTACGCGTTAGGGTTAGGGTAGTTATTAAACCTATCCCACTCTCTAGATACCCCTTAGCACGTAAAGGAATATTATTTGGGGGTCCAGCCATGGAGAAGAGTTTAGACACTAGGATAAGATAAGGAACACACCCATTATAAAGAAATCACTTTAGGATTCTCTTTTTAAGCTGTTCGTTAAAACACTAGTGCTTAGGAAATCTATTGGAGGCAGAAGCAGTCAAGGGTAGCCTAGGGTTAGGGTTAGGCTTAGGGTTAGGCTTAGGGTACGGCTTAGGGTACGGGTTCAGGGAGGGGTGCGGGTACGGCGTAGGGTATGGGTTAGGGTTAGGGTTAGGGTTAGTGTTAGGGTTAGGGCTCGGTTTAGGGTACGGGTTAGGATTAGGGTACGTGTTAGGGTTAGGGTAGGGGTTAGGGTTAGGGTACGCGTTAGGGTTAGGGTAGTTATTAAACCTATCCCAATCTCTAGATACCCCTTAGCACGTAAAGGAATATTATTTGAGGGTCCAGCCATGGAGAAAAGTTTAGACACTAGGATAAGATAAGGAATACACCCATTATAAAGAAATCACATTAGGATTCTCTTTTTAAGCTGTTCCTTAAAACACTAGTGCTTAGGAAATCTATTGGAGGCAGAAGCAGTCAAGGGTAGCCTAGGGTTAGGGTTAGGCTTAGGGTTAGGCTTAGGGTACGGCTTAGGGTACGAGTTCGGGGAGGGTTTCGGGTACGGCGTAG